>NC_141016.1:29601876-29713307 GCF_052327205.1 Somniosus microcephalus
AGGGCGGGAAAAAGAGGGATAGGGCTATAGTGATAGGGGATTCAATTGTAAGGGGGATAGATAGGAGTTTCTGTGGCCGAGACCGAGACTCCAAGATGGTATGTTGCCTCCCTGGTGCAAGGGTCAAGGATGTCTCGGAGCGGGTGCAGAGCATTCTGAAGGGGGAGGGGGATCAGCCAGTTGTCGTGGTACATGTAGGTACCAACGATGTAGGTAAAAAGAGGGAGGAGGTCCTACAAGCTGAATTTAGGGAGTTAGGAGCTAAATTGAAAAGTAGGACCTCAAAGGTAGTAATCTCTGGATTGCTACCAGTGCCACGAGCTAATAAGTTTAGAGAGAGTAAGATAGATAAGCTAAATACGTGGCTTGAGCAGTGGTGCAAGGGAGAGGGATTTAAATTCTTGAGGCATTGGAACCAGTTCTTGGGGAGGAGTGACCTGTACCAAGGGGACGGTCTACACCTGAACTGTGAGGGAGCCGATGTCCTCGGGGTAATATTTTCTAGGGCGGTTCGGGAGGATTTAAACTAATTTGGCAGGGGGATGGGAACCTAGGTAGTGGAAAAGAGGGAAGTCATATGAAGTCAGAAATAGATGGTAGAAAGGTGAGAAGCAATAAGCAAAGGAGAGAAACACAAAGGGCCAAACTAATTCATAATGAGAGTGTGAAAAAAGCAAGCCTGAAGGCTTTGTATCTTAATGCTAGAAGCATTAGGAACAAGGTGGATGAATTAGTTGTGGAAATAGAGGTAAACAAGTATGATTTGATTGGGATTACAGAAACGTGGCTGCAGGGTGGGCAAGGCTGGGAACTTAACATCCAGGGATATACAATATTTAGGAAGGATCGGCAAAAAGGTAGGGGAGGTGGGGTAGCATTGCTGGTAAAGGAGGGGATTAATGCAATGGAAAGGAAGGATATTAACTCGGATGAAACGGAATCTGTATGGGTAGAAATGAGAAATAGCAAGGGGAGGAAAACGTTAGTGGGTGTGATATATAGGCCTCCAAATAGTAATATGGAGGTGAGGGAAGGCATAAAAAGGGAAATTAGAGAAGCGTGCGATAAGAGCACTGCTGTCATCATGGGTGACTTTAATTTACATATTGATTGGACTACCCAAATTAGTAAAAATTCTGAGGAGGAGGAATTCCTGGAATGTTTTCGGGACGGTTATCTGGACCAATATGTCGAGGAGCCGACTCGAGATCAGGCCATTTTAGACTGGGTATTGTGCAATGAGAAGGGACTTATCAGCAATCTTCTTGTACGAGGCCCCTTGGGTCAGAGCGATCATAATATGATCGAGCTCTCAGTCGAGATGGAGAATGAGGAAATTGAATCAGAGACTAAGGTCCAGAACTTAAATAAAGGGAATTACGAGGGTATGAGACGGGAATTGGGTAAGATTGATTGGGTGGTGTTTCTGGGGGGATTGACAGTGGATAGACAATGGCAAGCATTCAAAGATAGAATGGAAGAATTCCAGAACATGTTTATACTGGTTTGGCATAAAAATAAACCTAAAAAGGTGACTCAACCGTGGATAACGAGGGAAATTAGGGACAGCATAAAATAAAAAAAAGGGCATATCAACTGGCAAAAAAAAGCACCAGACCGGAAGATTGGGGGCAGTACAGGATACAGCAAAAGAGGACAAAGGGATTAATCAGGAAGGGGAAAATAGAATACGAAAGTAAACTTGCAGCAAACATAAAGACAGACTGCAAAAGCTTTTATCGGTATATCAGGAGGAAAAGACTGGTAAAATCCCAAGTCGGTCCCTTGCAGTCCGATTCGGAGAATATATAATGGAGAATAAGGAAATGGCAGACCAATTAAACTCATACTTTGGTTCTGTATTCACAAAGGAGGACACAAATAACCTCCAGGAATATCGACAAACATAGGGACTAATGAGAGGGAGGAGCTGACAGAAATTAGTATCTCTAGGGATATGGTGTTGGGTAAGTTGAGGGGACTGAAGGCCGACAAATCCCCGGGGCCTGATAAACTACATCCTAGGGTACTTAAGGAGGTGACCCTGGAGATAGCAGATGCTCTAAGGATCATCTTCCGGAACTCCATTGACTCGGGAACAGTACCCGTGGATTGGAGGGTAGCTAATGTTACCCCAATATTTAAAAAGGGGGGGTAGAGAGAAAGCAGGGAATTATAGACCAGTAAGCCTTACATCGGTTGTGGGCAAAATGCTAGAGTCCATTATTAAGGATAAAATAGCGGAGCACTTGACAAATGGGGAAAGGATCGGACAGAGTCAACATGGATTTACAAAGGGGTAAATCGTGTTTGACTAATCTGCTGGAATTTTTTGAGGAAGTAACTGGTAAAATAGATGGGGGAGAGCCAGTGGATGTGGTGTACCTTGACTTCCAGAAAGCCTTCGATAAGGTTCCACACAAAAGATTATCATGCAAAATTAAGGCTCATGGGATTGGGGGCAAAGTATTAACGTGGATAGAGAACTGGCTGGCGGATAGAAAACAGAGAGTTGGAATAAACGGCTCGTTTCGGAGTGGCAGGCAGTGACCAGCGGGGTGCCGCAAGGATCTGTCCTGGGACCCCAGCTGTTCACAATATATATAAATGATCTGGATCAGGGAATTGGATGCAATATTTCCAAATTCGCTGACGACACTAAACTAGGAGGAGGGGTGGGCTCTGATGAGGATGTCAGGAGGCTACAGTGCGATTTGGACAGGTTGGGGGAATGGGCGGATACGTGGCAGATGCACTATAATGTGGATAAATGCGAGGTTATCCACTTTGGGGGTAAAAACAGGAGGGTGGATTATTATCTAAATGGCAATAGATTGGGAGATGGGGAAGTGCAGAGGGACCTGGGTGTTCTTGTGCACCAGTCACTGAAGGAGAGCATGCAGGTGCAACAGGCGATTAAGAAGGCAAATGGTATGTTGGCCTTCATATCAAGGGGGTTCGAGTATAGGAATAGGGATACCTTACTACAGCTGTACAAGGTGCTGGTGAGACCGCATCTGGAGTATTGTGTACAGTTTTGGTCGCCCCATCTGCGGAAGGATGTTCTTGCCATGGAAAGAGTGCAACGGCGATTCACCAGGCTGATACCTGGAATGGCGGGAATGACCTACGAGGAGAGATTGAATAGTTTGGGCTTGTACTCACTGGAGTTTAGAAGATTGAGAGGGGATCTCATCGAAACATATAAAATTATGGCAGGCCTGGACAGGCTGAATTCAGAGAGAATGTTTCCAATGGCAGGGGAGCACAGAACCAGGGGCCACAGTCTAAAAATAGCGGGCAAATCATTTAAAACAGAGATGAGGAAGAATTTCTTCACTCAAAGAGTGGTGAGCCTGTGGAATTCCCTGCCACAGAGGGCTGTGAAGGCTAATTCAATAAATATTTTCAAGAGAGAATTGGATATATTTCTGAAGGCTAAGGGGATTAAGGGTTACGGAGAAAAGGCGGGGACGGGGGTACTGAACTGGTAAGATCAGCTATGATCTCAGACGAAGATCAGCCATGATCTCATTGAATGGCGGAGCAGGCTCAAAGGGCCGAATGGCCTACTCCTGTTCCTATCTCTATGTTTTCTATGTTTACTGCCAGACTTGGGCCCTGACAATAAATCCCCAAAAAACCAAAGTCCTTGTGTTCCAGCAAAGATCCAAACATCAGGGACCCAAAATAAATTTCACAGTAGGAACAACCAAAATTGAACAAACCACTAACTACACATACTTGGGCTTAAAAATCAGTTCTACGGGAAACTTCAAACTGGCTGTGAATGAACTGAAAGAGAAAGCAAGAAGGGCTTTCTATGCCATCAAAAAATCAATCCAAATAGAAATCCCAATTAGCATTTGCTCAAAATTTTCAAATCAGTAATTGAACCAATTGCACTCTATGGCAGTGAAGTATGGGGACCGCTAACTCAACAAGAATTCGCAAAATGGGACAAATACCCAATTGAGATCCTACATGCAGAATTCTGTAAAAGTATCCTCCGGACTCAAAGGAAAACAGTAAACAATGCATGCAGTGCGGAACTAGGCCAATATCCATTACTAATCACTATCCAAAAAAGAGCCACCAAATTTTGGAACCACCTACAAATGAGCAACCCCCAATGCTATCACTACGACGCCCTGAAATGCAAGAGCTGACCATAAAGAAGAATACCCTCAGTCAACTAGTCCTGGGACTCAGTGAAGTAACTACTAACAATACTAACAATAACCAGCCCCAGACAGTGACAGGGTAACACAAAGATTCGACCCAACACAATCGTCGCTAAGCAAAAGGAAAAATATCTGACATATTGGGCAGAAACAACAAAAACCCAAAGCAAACTCAATTGCTACTTGGCCCTAACAGACAATACAACATAGCTGATTACCTGACCATGGTAAAGGATAACAAACTGAGAAGAACCTTGACAAGGTACAGACTTAGCGAACATAGCCCTAGCGATCAAAAAAGGCAGACACAGGCAGACCAGGCTGCCAAGAGAAGACAGGATATGCTCTCACTGCAATCAGGGAGTAGTGGAGACAGAGATGCACTTCCTCACAGCCTGTGGAAAATATCAGGACATCAGGGAGAATTTCTACCAAAAATTCTCACAAATATGCCCTGAATTCAGAAATCTGAATGACAACCAAAAACTCCCATTCCTACTGGGAGAGGAGAGAAGCTGTGTAACACTGGCGGCACACTATGTTACAGCTTGCCATGAACAGAGGGACAACCAGTAAAACTAAGAAATGAATATATATAAACAATGCGAATGTATATTTATACACTCAGGGATATATCTGTTTATACACTGTATGAATAGAACTGCGTTTATGTGCTCAACCATAAATGTATTTTGATGCTTTGGCAACATAAGATGTAACTTATCATGCCAATAAAGCGATTTGAATTGTGAATTGTGAATTGTGGGAGAGAGAGAGAGGGGGAGAGAGGGAGAGGTGGAGAGAGAGACAGGGGGAGAGAGAGAGGGGGGAGAGAGAGAGAGAGGGGGAGAGAGAGAGGGGAGAGAGAGGAGAGAGAGGAGAGAGAGAGGGGGGAGAGAGGGGGAGAGAGAGGTGGAGAGAGAGAGAGAGAGGGGGAGAGAGAGAGAGAGGGGGAGAGAGAGAGAGAGGGTGAGAGAGAGAGGGGGGAGAGAGAGAGAGAGGGGGAGAGAGAGAGGGGGGGAGAGAGAGAGAGGGGGAGCGAGAGAGAGGTGGAGAGAGAGAGGGGGAGAGAGAGAGGGGGGGAGAGAGGGGGAGAGAGAGAGGTGGAGAGAGAGAGGGGGAGAGAGAGAGAGAGAGTGGGGGGAGAGAGAGAGAGGGGGAGAGAGAGAGAGGGGGAGAGAGAGGTGGAGAGAGAGAGAGGGGGAGAGAGAGAGGGGGAGAGGAGAGAGGGGGGAGAGAGAGAGGGGGGAGAGAGAGAGAGGGGTAGAGAGAGAGAGGGGGAAAGAGAGAGGGGGAGAGAGAGAGAGAGAGAGGGGGAGAGAGAGGGGGAGAATTTGCAAAATGGGGACAAACACCCAATTGAGATCCTACATGCAGAATTCTGTAAAAGTATCCTCCGAACGCAAAGGAAAACCGTAACAATGCATGCAGGGCAGAACTAGGCCAATATCCATTAATAATTACTATCCAAAAAAGAGCCACCAAATTTTGGAAACACCTAAAAATGAGCAACCCCCGCTGCTATCATTACGAAGCCCTGAAATGCCAAGAGAGGATCATAAAGAAGAATACCCTCAATCAACTAGTCCTGGGACTCAGTGAAGTCACTACTAACACTACTAACAATAACCAGCCCCAGGACAGTGACATCGTAGCACAGAGAATTCGACCCAACACAATTGTCACTAAGCCAAAGGAAAAATATCTGTCATATTGGGCAGAAACAACAAAAACCCAAAGCAAACTCAATTGCTACTTGGCCCTAAACAGACAATACAACATGGCTGAATACCTGACCATGGTAAAGGATAGCAAACTGAGAAAAACCTTGACAATGTACAGACTTAGTGAACATAGCCTGGCCATCGAAAAAGGCAGACACAGGCAGACCCGGCTGCCAAGAGAGGACAGGATATGCTCTCACTGCAGTCAGGGAGTGGTGGAGACAGAGATGCACTTCCTCACAGCTTGTGGAAAATATCAGGGCATCAGGGAGAATTTCTACCCAAAGTTCACAAAAATATGCCCTGAATTCAGAAATTTGAATGACGACCAAAAACTCCCATACCTACTAGGGGAACAGAGAAACTGTGTAACCCTAGCGGCACACTATGTTACAGCTTGCCATAAACAGAGGGACAACCATTACATCTAAGAATAGAGTATATACAAATTATATGAATGTATATTTATACACTCAGGGATATATCTGTTTTTACACTGTATGGATAGATCTGCGTTTATGCGTTTCAACTATAAATGTTTTTCCATGCTTTGGCAACATAAGATGTACCTTGTCATGCCAATAAAGCGATTTGAATTGAATTGAATTGAATTGAGAGAGAGGGGTCAGAGAGAGGGAGAGAGAGGGGGGAGAGAGAGCGAGAGGGGGAGAGAGAGGTAGAGAGAGAGGGGTCAGAGAGGGGTCAGAGAGAGGGGGTCAGAGAGAGGGGCCAGAGAGGGGGTCAGAGAGGGGCCAGAGAGGGGTCAGAGAGGGAGAGAGGGAGAGAGGGGTCAGAGAGGGGTCAGAGAGAGGTCAGAGAGGGGTCAGAGAGGGGGGAGAGAGAGAGGTCAGAGAGGGGTCAGAGAGGGGGAGAGGGTCAGAGAGGGGTCAGAGAGAGGTCAGAGAGGAGGTGAGAGAGGGGTCAGAGAGGGGTCAGAGAGAAGGTGAGAGAGGGGTCAGAGAGGGGAAGAGAGGAGGTGTAAGAGAGCGAAAGACAGAGAAAGAGAGACCGAGGGAGAGAGAGAGAGGGGAAGAGAGAAAGAGAGAGAGAGACAAAGAGAGACCGAGATTGGGAGAGACACAGAGGGTGAGGGAGAGACCGAGAGAGAGAGAGGGAAAGAACGAGAGAGAGAGACCGAGATTGAGAGAGGGTGAGAAAGAGAGAACGAGGGAGAGAGAAGGGAAGAGAGAGACACACACAGAGGGGGAGAGAGAGATTGAGGGGGAGATAGAGAGGGAGGGAGAGACTGTGGGAGAGAGAAAAAGAGAGACTGAGATCGAGAGAGAGAGATGGGGGGGGTGGAGAGAGAGAAAAACAGAGGAAATAAAGTCTTGCAGCTTGTGAAGTGAAGCAGTTGATCCAATGTCAGCATGGCCCCTGGGCTTTCTGAGTTTCAGCTTCAAATACCAACTGCAGACATGGACAGACCTGTTACAGAACGGCCAACTGCCCACGGCCCACTGCCCACGGCCCACAGCCCACGGCCCACAGCCAACTGCCCACGGCCCACTGCCCACGGCCCACAGCCAACTGCCCACAGCCCACTGCCCACGGCCCACAGCCCATGGCCCACTGACCACTGCCCACTGCCCACGGCCCACAGCCAACTGACCACTGCCCACTGCCCACGGCCCACTGCCCACTGCCCACTGCCCACTGCCCACGACCCACAGCCCACTGACCACTGCCCATGGCCCACTGCCCACTGCCCACTGACCACTGCCCACGGCCCACTGCCCACGGCCCACAGCCCATGGCCCACTGCCCACGACCCACAGCCCATGGCCCACTGCCCATGGCCCGCTGACCACTGCCCACGGCCCACTGCCCACGACCCACAGCCCATGGCCCGCTGACCACTGCCCATGGCCCACTGCCCATGGCCCACAGCCAACTGACCACTGCCCACTGCCCACGGCCCACAGCCCACTGCCCACGGCCCACTGCCCATGGCCCACTGACCACTGCCCACGGCACTGCCCATGGCCCACTGCCCACTGCCCACGGCCCACTGCCCACGGCCCACTGCCCACTGCCCACAGCCCATGGCCCATGGCCTGGGTTTGCTGTGGCAGATATCCAGCTGTGGAGACATGGCCTGAAGTCACTGGGCAAACCTCCCAAATCCAGTGGTGGAGGGAATAAATCATTGCGTGTGAGACAGTCTCCCTCGAACTGCTCACACGCCAGTAAGCAAAGCTACAGTGACACACTCCTTGGATCACCCTGCATCCCTGCAACACGTATAACTTCACTCATTTGTATAGTTCACAACTAAGAGTTTGCAGTTACTGTTTCCTCGCTGCTCCTCTCAAATCTCCCTCTTCAGACAACCAGTGAGTGAGTGAGGAGTGAGTGAGTGAGGGAGTGAGTGAGTGAGTGAGAGTGAGGAGTGAGTGAGGAGTGAGTGAGTGAGTGAGTGAGAGTGAGGAGTGAGTGAGTGAGAGTGAGGAGTGAGTGAGTGAGTGAGAGTGAGGAGTGAGTGAGGAGTGAGTGGGTGAAGAGTGAGTGAGTGAGGAGTGAGTGAGTGAGAGTGAGGAGTGAGTGAGTGAGTGAGTGAGAGTGAGGAGTGAGTGAGTGAGAGTGAGGAGTGAGTGAGTGAGTGAGTGAGAGTGAGGAGTGAGTGAGTGAGGAGTGAGTGGGTGAAGAGTGAGTGAGTGAGGAGTGAGTGAGTGAGGAGTAAGGAGTGAGAGTGAGGAGTGAGTGAGAGTGAGGAGTGAGTGAGTGAGGAGTAAGGAGTGAGAGTGAGGAGTGAGGAGGGAGTGAGTGAGGAGTGAGTGGGTGGGAGTGAATGATTGAGGAGTAAAGTAAACGTGGGTGTAATGAAATGTGTTTGTCGTGCCTGTATTCGTTTTGCACTCATGTATATTACCCTCCCCCACACGGTGTATAGTTTCACTTCCTCTTTCCTGACTAACCTGGAAGGTTCCAGGTCTTGGCTCTTGGCTCCGCCCCTGACTTCTCTTACATGAAGATCCCAGGATCTGTATGACTCATTCCTGCGAGCCAGTCAGTGTGTTGAGATGTTAGCTCTGATCTTAGTGATTAAAAGCCTACTTGTTAAAGTCTATAACTTCTAGTTTTGTGGTTATTGAAGGCACATCAATTTTAATCACTAAAGAATACTAGGATGGATCGACTCCTAAAACCAGAGCGTCTGGACTTGGATCCACATTCTGCTGAAGCATCAAATCAATTTGGACACTGGCTCAAATGCTTCGAACTCTTCGCGAGGGCCTCATCCGCTAGCGAGGTAGATAAACTGAGTCTACTGACTACTCGCGTAAGTCATCGGATTTATTCGTTCATCCGGGACACCACCTCTTACACGGAGGCCATCACTATCCTGAAGGCCCAATACCAGAGGCCAGTAAACGAAGTGTACGCCAGACATCTGCTGGCTACACGCAGGCAGCGACCTGAGGAATCAATGGACGATTTCTTACAGGGCCTAAAGGACTTGGTCCGGGACTGTAACTGCAAGGCCGTGACGGCCAACGCGTACTCTGACGAATTGGTCCGCGATTCCTTCATCACGGGCCTCAAATCGAATTATATCCGGCAGAGACTGCTGGAGAAGGAGGTCCTGGACTTAAAAAAGGCAGTGGCCACTGCGCGATCGCTGGACGTGGCCCAGAAAAACTCTGACTCTTATTCTTCCGGCCATGCGGCCCTCACCGCCTTGTGCGCGCCGAGCGGACCGCCATCTTGGAATCAGCCATCTTCCCCATCCAAGTCTCAGACCAGCTCTACACCGCCGGAGTCCCCACACAGAAGTTCACCCAGGAGTCCTACTACAGCGGCAATGTCTCGAGGCCCGAAATGCTACTTCTGCGGCCAGGCCAAGCACCCCAGACAACGATGCCCAGCGAAGGATGCTACATGCTTCAAATGTAAGAAAAAGGGGCATTTTAGCAAAGTCTGCAGGGGGAATCCGATTTCCAACTCCGTCACCGCCTCGTGCGTGCCGTGCGGGCCGCCATCTTGGGATCCGCCATCTTTTCCCGACTCAACGGCCGCCCAGGGCCCAACAGTGGCTTCGATCACAGTGGATCAATCCAGGCCGCACCCGTTGACAAAATCCATGATGGACATACAGGTAAACGGGAATTTAACGAAATGTTTAATTGACTGTGGGAGTACCGAGAGTTTTATCCACCCTAGCCTGGTACGGCGGCACTCATTAACGGTAACCCCTACACGGAGCAGAATTGCTATGGCTGCTAAGCCCCACACTTAGGACATTTTGGGCTACTGTGTGGTAACACTGACTGTAAAAGGCACGGACTACAAGGAATTTAAACTCCTCGTGATGCCAGAACTCTGTGTTAATGTAATCTTGGGCCTGGACTTCCAGTGCCACCACGAAAGTGTCACGCTAGCATATGGCGGGTCCCAGCCGCCACTCACAGTCTGTGGCCTATCAACCTTAAAAATCAGCCCGCCCTCTTTATTCGCTAATCTCGCTCCGAACTGTAGGCCCATAGCGACCAAAAGTAGACGGTACAGTCTGGAAGACAGACACTTTATCAAGGCGGAAGTGGACAGACTCCTGCGGGAAGGCATTATTGAATGCAGTACCAGTCCGTGGCGTGCCCAAGTAGTCATAGTTAAAAATAGCGAAAAGAAACGGATGGTAATTGACTACAGCCAGACTGTTAATATTTATACCCAGCTGGACGCCTACCCTTTACCCCGCATATCAGAAATGGTCAACCAGATCGCGCAATACCGAGTCTTCTCGACTATCGACCTCAAATCCGCGTATCACCAGCTCCCCATTAGAACGGAGGACCGCCCATACACCGCCTTTGAGGCGAACGGACGCCTCTACCATTTTCTCAGAGTGCCCTTCGGGGTAACAAATGGGGTCTCAGTCTTCCAACGTGAGATGGACCGCATGGTTGACGAGAATAAACTACAAGCTACCTACCCCTATCTGGACAATGTCACTATCTGCGGGCACAACCAGCAAGACCACGATCTAAATCTTGCGAGATTTTTAAAAACTGCCCTAAAGCTGAATCTAACCTACAACGAAGACAAATGTGTCTTCAACACAACCCGTCTCTGTATCCTCGGCTGTGTGGTGGAAGATGGGGTAATTGGACCGGACCCTGACCGATTACGCCCCCTAAAGGAACTGCCCCTGCCACACAATCCCAAAGCTTTAAAAAGGTGCCTGGGATTTTTTTCGTATTATGCCCAATGGGTGCCCAATTACTCCGATAAGGCCCGACCCCTCATTAAATCGACGTCCTTCCCACTATCAGCTGAAGCTCGGGAGGCTTTCACCAGTATCAAACAGGACATTGAAAGGGCTGCACTGTGTGCAGTGGACGAAAGCATTCCCTTTCAAGTCGAAAGCGATGCATCAGACTTTGCTTTAGCTGCGACCCTCAATCAGGCTGGGAGACCTGTGGCCTTCTTCTCCCGAACCCTTCAGGGACCTGAAATCAGGCACTCTTCTGTCGAGAAGGAGGCACAGGCTATAGTGGAGGCAGTGCGGCACTGGAGACACTACCTAGCCGGCAAACGTTTCACCCTGCTCACCGACCAGCGGTTGGTGGCTTTCATGTTTAATAACAAACAAAGGGGGAAAATCAAGAATGACAAAATACTCAGGTGGAGGATCGAACTATCCATGTTCGACTATGATATTATGTACAGGCCGGGAGCCCTTAATGAACCCCCAGACGCCCTATCGCGGGGAATGTGTGCCAGCATTCATACGGACAAATTACAGGGTCTCCACAACGACCTCTGTCACCCAGGGGTCACCCGACTATACCATTTTATAAAGTCCCGCAATCTGCCCCACTCCATCGAGGAGGTCAGGGCAATGACCAGAGCCTGCCGCATCTGTGCGGAATGCAAGCCTCGTTTCTACAGGCCTGACCGTGCACACCTTATCAAAGCCACACGGCCATTCGAGCGCCTAAGTCTGGACTTCAAGGGACCCCTTCCCTCTGCCGACCGTAACGTATACTTCCTCAATATCATCGATGAATATTCCCGCTTCCCCTTCGCCATTCCCTGCCCAGACATGACCAGTGCCACGGTCATCAAGTGTCTCGGTAATCTATTCTGCATGTTTGGCATGCCGAACTACATACACAGCGATAGGGGGACGTCATTTATGAGTGACGAACTGCGCCAGTTCTTGCTCTCAAAGGGGATAGCCATTAGCAGAACCACTAGCTACAACCCCCGGGGTAATGGGCAAGTGGAAAGGGAGAATGCTACTGTTTGGAAGGCTGTCACGTTAGCCTTAAAGTCAAAAGGCCTTCCGACCTCCCGCTGGCAGGAAGTCCTCCCAGACGTGCTCCACTCCATAAGGTCTCTGTTATGTACAGCCACTAACGCTACCGCTCACGAAAAGATGTTCGTTTTCCCCCGGAAATCTACCTCAGGCATATCTCTACCCGTGTGGCTGACGTCTCCGGGGACAGTACTATTGCGGAAGCACGTGAGAGGCCATAAAACGGACCCCCTTGTGGAAAAGGTACAGCTCCTCCATGCAAACCCTCAGTACGCCTATATCGAATACTCTGACGGGCGAGAAGACACTGTTTCCATAAAAGACCTCGCTCCCTCGGGGAGCGGAGCGAACGATGAGAGACTACCCGAGGAAGACCTACACCAAAAAGAGACAGGACGCCCAGAGGTATCAATACCCAACTTTAACCTGGAGGACACTGCAGATAACCTGGAAGACACTGCGGAGGCCCGGACAGCGGAGGAACCAGAATCCACTCCCCTAGAGGCACCCCAACCGGCTTTGCGCCGATCACTGAGAACCGCAAAACCTCCTGACAGACTCACTTATACCAACTTTTAAGAAACATCACCCCAATGGACTAAATCTAAAGAAGGGGTGAATGTAATGAAATGTGTTTGTCGTGCCTGTATTCGTTTTGCACTCATGTATATTACCCTCCCCCACACGGTGTATAGTTTCACTTCCTCTTTCCTGACTAACCTGGAAGGTTCCAGGTCTTGGCTCTTGGCTCCGCCCCTGACTTCTCTTACATAAAGATCCCAGGATCTGTATGACTCATTCCTGCGAGCCAGTCAGTGTGTTGAGATGTTAGCTCTGATCTTAGTGATTAAAAGCCTACTTGTTAAAGTCTATAACTTCTAGTTTTGTGGTTATTGAAGGCACATCAGTGGGTCACTTACAGGCAGAGAAAAGAGAAATTATAATGAGGAATAAGGAAATCGCAGAGACATTAAACGCATACTTTGTATCTTCTTATAGAGTCACAGAAGGAGGCCATTCGGCCCATCGAGTCCGTGCCGGCTCTCTGTAGAGCAATCCAGTCAGTCCCATTCCCCCGCTCTATCCCCGTAGCCCTGCAAGTTTATTTCCCTCAAGTGCCTATCCAGTCTCCCCTTGAAAACATTGAGTGTCTCCGCTTCCACCACTTCCGTCGGCAGCGGGTTCCAGGTCCTCACCACTCGCTGCGTAAAAAAGCTTTTCCTCACATCCCCCCTGTATCTCTTGCCCAAAACCTTAAATCTGTGTCCCCTAGTCCTTGTACCATCAACTAGTGGGCACAGTCTTTCTCTGTCTAACCTATCCAAACCCGTCATAATCTTGTACACGTGTGGTGACCAGAACTGGACGCAATACTCCAGTTGTAGCCTAACCAGCGCTTTATAAAGGTTCAGCATAACTTCTCTACTTTTGTACTCAATACCTCTATTTATGAAGCCCAAGATCCCATATGCTTTGTTAACCACTCTCTCAATATGTCCTGCCACCTTCAGGGACCTATGCACATTAACTCCCAGGTCCCTCTGTCCCTGCACACTCTTTAAAACTGTGCCATTAAGTGTATATTGCCTCTCCCTGTTCCTTCTGCCAAAATGCATCACCTCACACTTCTCTGTATTAAATTCCATCTGTCACTGTCTGCCCATTCTGCTAGCCTTTCTATGTCCTGTTGCAGTCGATTGGTATCATCACTGTTTGCCACACCTCCAAGTTTGGTGTCATCGGCAAATTTGGAAATTCTACTCTGTATCCCAATATCCAGGTCATTTATATATATCAAAAAAAGCAGTGGCCCCAGCACTGACCCTTGGGGAACACCACTGTCTACCATCCTCCAGTCTGAAAAACAGCCATTTACCACAACTCACTGTTTTCTGTCCTTAAGCCAATTCCTTATCCAAGCTGCCACTGACCCACCTATTCCATGAGCCTCACTTTTGTAAACCAGCCTTCTATATGGTACTTTGTCAAGCGCCTTCTGAAAATCCATGTAGACAACATCCATTGCATTCCCTTCATCAATCCTCTGTTACTTCATCAAAAAATTCAATTAGATTAGTCAAACACGATCTGCCTTTTACAAATCCGTGTTGGCTCTCCTTAATTAGCTTAAACCTCTCCAAGTGCCCACTAATTTTTTTCTTGATTATTGTTTCTAAAACTTTACCCACCACTGATGTTAAACTGACCGGCCTGTAGTTACAAGGATTGTCCTTACACCCTTTCTTGAACAATGGTGTCACATTTGCCACTTTCCAATCCTCAGGCACCTCCCCCACATCTAGGGAAGATTGGAAAATTATGGCAAGCCCTTCCGCTATCTCCTCCCCCAATTCCCTTAGCAACCTGGGATGAAAGCCACCTGGACCAGGCGACTTATCCACTCTAAGCCTACCCAGCCTTTCTAGTACATCCTGTCTATCAATTTTCACCCCTTCCATTGCTTCTACCTCTACCACTTCAACCAATATTTTGTCAGCATCCACCTCCTTAGTAAACACTGATACAAAGTACTCATTGAGTATTCTAGCCTTGCCCTGCAACTCTAAGCATATATCACCTTCTTTGTCTCTAATATGCCCCACCCCGCCTCTTACTACCTGCTTACTGTTTACATGCCGGTAGAAGATTTTTGGGTTCCCTTTTATGTTAACCGCCATTCTACTCTCATTCTCTCTTTGCCAATCTTATTTTCATCTTCACTTCCCCCTCAACTTATTGTAATTGGTCTGGTTCTCCCTTGAAGAATTCACCTGACATGCATCATACACCCTCTTTTTTTGTTTCATCATCTTCTCTATCTCCCTCGTCATCCAAGGAGCCCTTGCTTTGGTTCCCTTACCCTTCCCTCTTGTTGGAATGTACCTAGCCTGTACTTGGAACATCTCCTCCTTAAAGATCGCCCATTGTTCTGTTACAGTTTTTCCTGTCAGTCTTTGGTTCCATTTTACCCTGGCCAGATCCTTTCGCATCCCATTGAAGTTAGCCCCTATTCCAGTTTAGAAGTTCCACTCTAGATTGTTCCTTGCTCCTATCCATTGCTAATCTAAATCTTATGATACGATGATCACTCGTGCCCAAGTGTTCTCCCACAGACACTTGGTCGACCTGGCCCACCTCATTCCCCAGCACCAGATCCAGCAATGCCTCCTTCCTAGTTGGGCCAAGAACATATTGGTCAAGGAAATTTTCCTGAACACATTTCAGAAATTCCTCCCCCTCCTTTCCCTTTACCTTAGCATTATCCCAATCGATATTTGGGTAATTAAAGTCCCCCAATATCACCACTCTATAGCTCTTGCATATCTCTGCGATTTCCCTGCAGATTTGCTCCTCCACCTCCCTCTCACTATTTGGAGGCCTATAGAATACCCCCAATAGTGTGATCAAACCCTTTTTGCTCCTCAATTCTAACCAAATGGATTCTGTCCTTGTCCCCCCAAGAACATCCTCCCTTTCCAACACTACAATGTCTTCCTTAATCAGCACTGCCACCCACCTCCCTTTTTCCTTCCCTATCTTTTCTGAACACCTTGTACCCTTGAATATTAAGTGCCCAGTCCTCACCGTTTTTAAGCCACGTTTCCGTTATTGCCACAACATCATATTGCCACACGGCTATTTGTACTTGTAACTCACCAACCTTATTAACCACACTTTGTGCGTTTACTTACATGCATTCTAAACCCATTTTTGAATTTTTCGTAGTCTTTCTTAGTCTGCTCCTATCTAATATGGTACCAATTCCGCCTCAAGTACTATCTTCTCTAGTACTATCCAACACACTCACTATTTTCTGCACCTTATTCCTCGTTTCTATTCCTATATGCTGGTGCCCTTCACGGTAGAAGACACAATAAACATTCCAGAAATAGTGGGGAACCAAGGGTCTAACGAGAATGAAGAACTTAAAGTAATTAATATTAGGAAAGAAATAGTACTGGAGAAATTAATGGGACTAGAAGCCCGCAAGTGCGGCCTGACCAGGGTCCTATACAAGATTTTTAAATGGTGAGAGGTTGGGAAATGTTGGTGTTCAGAGGGACCTGGGTGTCCTTGTACACGAATCACTGAAAGTTAACCTGCAGGTACAGCAAGCAATTAGGAAAGCAAATGGTATGTTAGCCTTTATTACAAAGGGAGTGGAGTATACGAATATAGGGCCTTGGTGAGGCCACACCTGGAGTATTGTGCACGGTTTTGGTCTCCTTACCTAGGGAAGGATATACTTGCCATAGAGGGAGTGCAATGAAGGTCCACCAGACTGGTTCCTGGGATGGGATGATTGTCGTATGAGGAGAGATTGAGTAGACTAGGCCTATATTCCCTAGAGTTTAGAAGAATGAGGTGATCTCATTGAAACATAAAAAATTCTTAAGGGGATTGACAGGGTAGATGCTGGGAGGAGGTTTCCCCTGGCTGGGGAGTCTAGAACAGATAACTGTAATGTATGTACCTTTAAGGGGGGGAACTACATTGTACAGCTCATGTATACTGTAGTACCGGCAGTGACCACACCTGTATATAACGTTGAGTAGTAATCTGTACAGTTCAGTTGCAGTTTGAACCACGTTGAGTAAACACCTGTTGTACCGTTCTCTGCAGTCCTTTTCTTATTATTACACGGACGTAACAGTGGCGACGAGCAAGTTCGAACCTGCCTGCAACTCTGCATCACCTCCCAGGGATTCGCTCCTGGAGAACAGTGGAAGAAGGTCGAGTCCAGAAGCACGGGCGTCGACCACGGGCAACCGCCCAGTCATCCAGCGGAAATTTGAGCATCGCAGGGGAGGCTGTCGAGAGCCAGGTTTGGCTTTCCAGTCACGGTGGTCCAGCAAAACGGGCTGGCAACAGGTACTGCGCAGACCCTTCCCGGACAGCGACGGACTAGAGCCCGACCGAGCGGCACAGAAAAAGGCCGAGCAGCGTCGACGGGGGAGAGAGAGAGGGCAGAGCGCACAGGGCGCAGCTGGTGTTCAGGACCGAGCGGCGTCAACGGGGGAGAGAGACGAGAGAGAGCAGAGCGCAGCCGGTGTTCAAGGGCCGAGCGGCGTCAACGGGGGAGGGAGGCGAGAGAGAGCAGAGCGCAGCTGGTGTTCAAGGGCCGAGCAGCGCCAACGGGGGAGAGAGGCGCGCAGGAAAACGCGAGGCGCTGCCATTGCCACGAGGACCGCAGAGAGCGGTGTTGGCAGCAGCGCAGGAGCAGTGCACGAAACCCACAGGGTGTCGCCATTTGCCACAAGGACCGCCGAGAGCGGCGTTGGCAGCAGCGCGGGAGACGCCATTTTAAGCCGCAGCGGGGAAGAAAGGAAAGCGTGGGAGACGCCATTTTAAGCCGCAGCGGGGAAGAAAGGAACGCGCGGGAGACGCCATTTTAAGCCAGTCTAACCACACCCAAAAATGCCGAAGAGTGGCAGTATCACAGCGTTCGACAATGAAGTCGAAGATTGGACAACATATGTTGAACGCATAGAAGTATACTGCAAGGCGAATGAAGTGCCAGATGACAAGAAAGCGCTGGTATTGTTGAATTCAATGGGTGCAAAAACGTATGGCTTACTACGAAACCTAGTAACCCCAGAGAAGCCAGTAGAAAAGGATTTTGAAAACATAGTGTCAATCCTACAGGACCACTTAAACCCCACACCGCTGCTGATAGCAGAAAGATTTAAGTTTCACAAAAGGAACCAGCATAAAGATGAAAGTAATGCTGAGTATTTAATGGAACTGCGCAAGCTATCGAAACACTGCCAGGTTGGAACGGGACTAGCAGATACTTTAAGGGACAAGTTTGTGTGTGGGCTTCAAAGTGAAGGAACCCATAAACGGCTTTTATCTGAAAAGGACCTTACGCTGGAAAAGGCTTTCAGCATGGTGGTATCATATGAAGCAGCAGCACGGGGCGCTGCAGAGATACAACAGAGACCACAAGAATATGGCACAAACAAAATGTCATATGGAACAGAGAAGTGCTATTGCTGCGGCAGAACAACACACGACCAGAATGATTGCTGGTTCAAAGACAAAGGCCTAGAATTTCAGTATAGCCAGTTTTGGGGTGCTAACCTTAGCGCCCGCCCGAAGTTAGCGCCCGCCCCAAAGTAGCGCCCCGTTGCCGGAAATTCAGTGGCTTCGCCCTAAGAGGTTGTTGGAGCGCTAAAAGAGGCGTTCCACTACTATCTTTAGGCGCTAAGCTGGCGGTCCAGAGGGATAGCGCCCAGGCGGGGCGCAGCGTGGGTGCGGTCATTTTTTGACTGACAGCAGACCCCGTGGCGCCGACCAGCTCTTAAAGGGGGAAGGGACGAATTGGTCTGCTGCCACGCCCTACACACTGCAGCCTTGCAAAGAGGCCTCAACACTGCTGCTCAGCCCCAGGGAGTCATGGCAACGCCAGAGAAGGCCCGTGAGCGTGCCCTGCGCTTCTCAGAGGGTGATCTGGACATAATGGTCACAGCTCTGGAGGTGAGGCGCAAGATCTTGTTCCCAGAGAGTGGGAGGAATCCGAACCACCACGACTACACCAGAGCCTGGAAGCAGATCGCCCAGAGGGTGACGTTCACCGGCGATGCCCCCAGGACCCACAAACAATGTCGTAAAAAATACAATGACCTGACCAGGATTGTCAGGGTGAGTACCCTTTCCAGTCTCCTCCTCATTCTTGCATGTACACCTGACATGATGGGCAAAGGGAGCTGAAAGTCCTAATGGCCAGCCCTCAGCCAGCAGCATTGGGACAGTCATGAGCATCAATTGGCCATTCTGCACTCTACACTCTGGCCCAGCTATTCCACCATGGGAGGCAGTGCACACGACATCAGGGCTACACTCTGGCCAAGCTATTCCACCATGGGAGGCAGTGCACACTACATCAGGGCTACACTCTGGCCAAGCTATTCCACCATGGGAGGCAGTGCACACTACATCAGGGCTACACTCTGGCCCAGCTATTCCACCATGGGAGGCAGTGCACACGACATCAGGGCTACACTCTGGCCAAGCTATTCCACCATGGGAGGCAGTGCACACTACATCAGGGCTGCACTCTGGCCCAGCTATTCCACCATGGGAGGCAGTGCACACTACATCAGGGCTACACTCTGGCCAAGCTATTCCACCATGGGAGGCAGTGCACACTACATCAGGGCTACACTGCGCACTTACAGCCCGTCCTTTCTCTTGCAGGCTAAAGTTGCGTATAATCGCCAGGCCCGTGCCAGGGCCAGGGGAGGCCGCGCAAAGCTGCAGAAGCTCATTCGGCTGGAGGAGCGCGTGTGTGTGCTCATGGGAGCCCGTCTGATCGTGCGCACAGCGTGCAGAGTAGCCGACCCTCCACTGCCCGGCAATGGTAAGGACCTCGCCTTTTGGCCCTCTCGCGTCGCACTTGCGCATCCGAGCTACCTCCTTTGCCACTGTCCCACCAATGCGCTGAATGCCACCAGTCCTAACTCCCTCGCTGACGCCGTCTCCTCACTCTGAAGCTACTCTTGTGCATTCCTGCTTTCAGCTGGTGACGACCAGGACCCTGAAGCTGCCAGTGACAGCCCCTCCGAGCAGGAGGAGGAGGAGGAGGAGGAGGAGGAGCAGCAAGCCGGACCATCGGGGGAACACTCAGGTCCCGCCGGAGAGGACGAAAGGCTTGACACGTCCTCACTGGACGAGTGCCTGGAGGAACTGTCGCAGGGGAATGCAGCTTCTGGGACCAGTGGCGTCCAGCCACCCAGGAGCCGTGCGCGTGGCCCGCGGACTTCCCCCCAAAGGGGGGAAGGATCAGAGGGGAGTGCTGCTGATCGGCACACTCGCCGCCACCAACGTGGCAAGGTTCCCCTAGTTCGGCCCCCTCCTCCCCAGCGGGAGAGTCGCGACTCCATTCCGGACACCTTCACCTCGGAGGAGGTGCGGAAGCTGGATAAGATGGCCGAGGATTCGGACCGGCGCCACACGGAGCTCATGAGCGTGGTGGGGTGCATGCCTGAGGCCATCGAGTCGCTGGCGACCGGTGTGCGCGAGTTCGGGGCAGCAACTGCCGCGAGTGGCCGCATGCTGACTGATGCCGTCAAGACCCTGGCGGGTGTGATGCGGGCGCACACCAGGACAACAGGGGCACTCACTGCTGCCACACGCGCTGTCTCAGGCAGGCATCGCCAGGGCAGCCGCCGCGCTGGAGCATCCCAGCGAGCCGCCCCTCGGCTGATTGTTGCGGATCCTGCAGTGCGGGCCCGGCCGAGTGCCAGCGCGCCACAGCACCAGCCAGCCCATCCCAGACGCCAGCTGGCCCACATTGCGCCATCCGTCGCCGCCATTCCCCCACTGGGGCATCAAGGGCAAGCGGCTGGAGCTGATGTTGGCCAGGCTCAGGTGCGCCACTCAGCAGACGGCCCCTCGAGGCCCAAAGGCCGTGTAGGCCGCCCCCCAGCGGCATCTGGCGGAAGGACATCTGAGCCTCAGGCGCCTTCCCCCAGCCTCGCAGCAGCCACTGGGCAGAGCTTGCGAAGGAGCAGCAGGCCGGGCAGGGGAGGCAAAAGGCTGGGCAAGGTCTCGCCCTCGCGGGCCACTCAGTAGAGGGTGTGGCCAGCTTTCGTTTTATATGGCGGTGGCCATCTTTCTTTTGCCCATGGTTGTTTGGTTCGCGGGCTTTTTTTTTGCGTTAGGCCGAGGTTGAGGCCCGGGTTGTACAAATGTGGAGTGACTCCTCCCCAGTTTGTGGGAGTGAGTCGTTTGTTGGGCTTTTTGTTGGGCCCGTTGATTGTTTTTGGGGATTCATGTGGGAAGGGGTTTTCATTTTTGTGTAATAAAAATTTATCTTTATTCATGCAGTCTCCATGGTTGTTCTTCTTAGTGTTTGTTGGCTTCGCCGGCTGAGGGCTTGTGGAGCGGCTGCATTCATCTTCCCTCATGGCCCCAAGGCATTCCCTGACAGGGGGCTTAGAAGTAACGTGTAATAAGGTGGCGTCGCGCGGCCCTTGGCCCTGGTCGCTCCCTCCTGGGCTGGTACTCCTCCTCCTCCTCCTCCTCCTCCTCCTCCTGCTCCTCCTGCTCCTCCTCCTGAGGTGCTGCTCCAACGTCAGGTGGCAGTGCCTGAGTCCTGCGGATAGCCAGGTTGTGTAGCATGCAGCAAACTACCACAAATTGGGAGACCCGGTCCGGCGAATACTGGAGAGCTCCTCCGGAGCGATCAAGGCAGCGGAACCGCTGCTTGAGGACCCCAATAGTTTGCTCGATGATGTTGCGGGTGGTTTGATGGCTCTCGTTGTAGGCCTCTTCAGCAGCGGTCCTGGGCGCGCAGAGCGGGGTCATGAGCCAGGTACACAAAGGATAGCCTTTGTCCCCGAGTAGCCATCCTCTTGGGGGAGGCTGTGCCTCGAACATGTCATGCACAGTACTCTGCCGCAGGATAAAGGCATCGTGGCTGCTGCCTGGGAAGCTGGCATTGACAGCCATGATGCGCTGCTTGTGGTCACACACCAGCTGCACATTCAGAGAATGGTAGCCCTTCCTGTTGCGATACTGCTCGCCATGCTCCAGAGGGGCCCGCAAAGCCACATGCGTACAGTCAATGGCGCCCTGCACCAAGGGGAAGTCCCCGAGTCTGGCAAATCCCAATGCGCGCTGATGCTGGCTCTCCAGGGCCATGGGGAAGGAGATGAATTGGCTTCTCCTTCTGAACAGTGCTTCGGTCACCTGGCGGATGCAGCGATGCGCGCCGTACTGGGAGATGTTTGCTATGTCCCCAGCAGCGGATTGGAAGGAGCCGGTGGCATAGAAGTTCAATGCCACCATCACCTTCACTTCCACCGACAGAGACGTCCTGCACCTGAGCTTTGGCCGCAGATCTCTGCGAAGCAGGTGGCAGATCTCTGCAATCACCTCCTTTCGGAATCGGAGCCTTCTAACACATCGCGCGGCACTCATGTTTAGGTAGGAGCGCTGCTGGCGGTATAGCCTGACTGGGTAAGGCCTACGTGGCCGACGCCTGTAGCCCCCTCTGCCTCTAGCCAGGGCTGCCCCTCTCACAATGCGTCTGCGAGCCCTACGGACATGGCGCTGCAGCTCCGCGTTGGCACCCCATGCAACCCCCATCAAATCCTGGCAAACACTCAAATTTCCAAAAGGCCACTTGCAGCGCTCTGGCCTGAGTCCAAAAATACCTGAGCTGTTGCTGCTTGAAACCAGTTAGCTATCCTCCTTGTTGTGTGTCCAGAAATGCGTTGCACTAGAGTGTTTGCTGGAAAATGGCTGGCCTTTATACTGGAGGGCACGTCCCCTTTAATTTGCGCCCCCCGGGGCCCGCGCTGGTTGTGTTGCGTTCCTTTTTTCAATCGCTCCGGCCGCCAGCCGCACAATGGGGCGGTCCGACTGAAGTTTGGAATCGGGGCGGCCAAAGGGCGTTGCACGAGGATGTGACGTCATTTTCTGCGCGCGCATCCGGGCGGGCGCTAAACTTTGCACCGGCGCTAACGGCCAACTTAATGTGGGGCGAGGCGCAAACTGCGCTGCGCCCGGGCGCTACACGCATAGCACCCGGAAATCACTTCTCTTAAGGCGCTAACTGCTGGCGCAAGCAACTGAAAATCTAGCCCAAAGTGTGCAGACAGTGTGGAAAAGTAGGACACATAGCACGAGTCTGCAGGTCGGGAAAGAAAACCAGCAAGAAGAAACCGACCAAAGGAAAGTACAAGAAGCTACATAAGATAACGGAGAATAGTTCAGACGAACAAAAGAGTGATAACGACTCCGAAAGCAGGGAACTGAGTTATCTGAAACTACATAATGTGGTCACAACAGAGGATCACCGAACCATTTGGGTCACTCTCAAGATAGCGGGAGTCCAGGTAAAGATGGAATTGGACACAGGATCAGCCCTAACAGTCATAAACCTACGAGACTACGAGCGGCTATTCTCACACATACCCTTGAGAGGCACAAAAATTATTTTGAAGATGTACACGGGGCAAAAAGTCTACCCCAAAGGAAAAATAAGGGTGACCGTTATATATAACGGTAAGGAAACACCAAAACTAGACCTGTATGTATTGCAAGATGGAGGACCACCATTACTGGGATGTGAATGGATCCGGAAAATACAACTGGATTGGCATTCCATACAGGCACTGACTGTGGCTGACAAAAAGGATGACGACGTCACACCTGGGCGACTGTCAAAGATCCTAACTGACGTGAAAGAAGTGTTCCAGCAAGGACTCGGAACACTAAAAGGCATAACAGCGATGATTAAAATGGAAGAAAACGCAAGTCCAAATTTTTTTAAGGCCAGACCTTATGCGATCCGCCCAGCCGTCGAAGCAGAGCTGGAGAGTCTGGAACGTTCAGGTGTACTGTCCAAGGTAGACTGGAGCGAGTGGGCTACACCCATCGTCCCTGTGATGAAAAAGTCGTTGAGCAGCATGCCTGGGGAACCAAGGAAGGTTCGCATCTGTGGGGACTTTAAGGTAAAAGTGAACCCGATCCTTCACACCGTACAATATCCACTTCCACGGATTGAAGATATTTTCGCCTCGCTATCTGGGGGGAAACGCTTCACTAAGATTGATCTGGCCCAGGCGTATCTGCAAATGGAGGTAGAAGAAACATCAAAAAAATACCTCACAATCAACACCCATAAAGGTCTCTACCAATACAACCGGCTGGTATTCGGGGTAGCATCAGCTCCGGCTATTTGGCAGAGGGCAATGGAACAAGTCCTGCAAGGGATCCCAGGGACCCAGTGTTATTTGGACGACATCCTGGTCACGGGCGAAAATGACAGTGATCACCTTGCCAACCTGGAGCAGGTGCTCACTAGATTGCAGGAATATGGGCCAAATGCGAGTTTTTTAGAAAACAGATCTCGTATTGTGGCCACGTTATCGATAAAGAGGGGTTACATAAGTCCCCAGAGAAGATTGAGGCAGTAGTCAAGGCTCCAGCACCGGAAAATGTGTCACAACTGAGGTCGTTCCTCGGGCTGGTAAACTACTACCATAAGTTCTTGCCAAATTTGTCCACAATACTACATCCACTGAACACCCTACTGCAAACTGGGGTGCCATGGAAGTGGAGTGACGAATGTAGACGAGCTTTCCAGAAGGGCAAAACACTAATCACATCGAAAGAGGTATTGGCCCATTACAACCCAGCATTACCAATTCAGTTGGCATGTGATGCGTCACCCTACGGCATTGGAGCGGTGCTGTCGCACAAATTCTCGGATAGCTCAGAGAGGCCAATAGCCTTTGCGTCACGATCACTAACCTCAGCCGAGCGTAACTACGCCCAGATTGACAGGGAGGCCCTCAGCCTAGTGTGGGGAGTGAAAAAGTTCAATCACTATCTGCACGGGCAGAAATTCACCTTTGCTGACTGATCACCAGCCTCTTGTCTCCATTTTTAATCCAGAGAAGGGCGTTCCGGTGATGGCTGCGCAACGACTACAAAGATGGTCACTTTTTCTAGGGGCGCACCACTATGAGATTGAATATAAGGGCACGAAACAGCATGGAAATGCTGATGGGCTATCACGCCTGCCACTGCCTACTGCGGAAGAAGCACCAGCAGTGGATCCTGTCGAAATATTCCATTCGACTATAGTTGAATAACTACCGGTAACTAACGCTTGTATCGAAAAGGAAACCCGAAATGACCCGACACTGTCTCGGGTTTATGATTTGACGGTGAAGGGATGGCCAGCACATGGCGACTCACTGTTGCCAGCATTCTCGACAAGGAGAGAACAGCTGTCAGTATGCTGGGGGACCTTGATGTGTGGATCCCGAGTGGTAATTCCACCCAAGTTAAGGGACAGAGTGCTCAATGAGCTTCATGAGGGTCATCTGGGAGGGGTAAAAATGAAAAGCCTAGCCAGGGCGTTTGTGTGGTGGCCGGGAATCGATCAAGAAATCGAGGACCTGACCAAGAGCTGCTCAGGATGCCAGAAAGTCCAAAATGCACCACCACAGGCCCCGCTACACCCATGGGAGTGGCCCTCATCTCCATGGCAACGGGTGCATATTGATTTTGCTGGTCCATTCATGGACTCAATGGCCTAGAAATTCAGTGCCCTTAGCACCGATTTTGCGGCGCTAGAGGGCCTAGCGCTGCAATTGGCGCCGGTTCCTAAATTGCCTGGGGCCCTTCCGCGGCGGTAGACTGGTAGCGCTGCGCCGGCACCGATGACATCATCGGTGTGCGCAGCGTCCCAGTTGCCGTGGTAACCCGGCCCCAAGCCGAAATTCAGTTGCGCCCGCCTCGCCCGTGGCAGGCGCAACTAAGACTCTGGCAACAGAGTCTTCCCCCAGTGTGCGCCGGCGCATAAAGGTGGAGCGGCGGCCGGCCGCGTTCCCGGCGGCCGCCTGCCCGCACCTCCCTTCCCGGACTCCTGCATTCCCCCCCCGCGGCCCTGATCAGTGTCTCATGCGAGCCTGGCACTTCCCCGAGGTGCCGGGCTCAGATGTCGGGTCAATCCGCCGGACAGTTGTCGGCTGCAGGCAGCTCCTCCTTAACAGGAGGAGGAGGCCTGCAGTTCCCCCGCCTGCCGCACCGCATCGGGTGCCGCAGCGGGGGATTAGCGTCGGGAAACCCAAGTTCACGCCCGTTTTGAGGCGCTAAAGGAGGGTTTTAGCGCCCGCCGCCGTCTGGGCCCGGCGCACCCGAATTTTCGTCGGGCGCTGCCGCATTACCGCTGGCGCAAACTTTCTGGCGCTACAGCCCTGGCAAGACCAGAACCCAATTTCTAGGCCAATGTTTTTAATAGCCGTGGATGCACACTCGAAATGGCCTGAGGTCATCAAAATGTCCTCCACCACCACGGAGAAAACTATTGCAGTCCTACGGACCATTTTTGCCAGGAATGGCTTGCCAGAACAGATTTGCTCCGACAACGGACCACTGTTTGTGTCCGAAGAGTTCCGGAGGTTCTTGAAAAAGAATGGGGTAAGGCATTACACATCCGCCCCGTATCATCCAGCCACAAATGGATTGGCTGAGAGGTTCGTACAAACCTTTAAGAAGGCAATAAAGGCTATGTACAATGACAACATTCCGCTGCAGCACAAGGTGGACAATTTCCTGTTCGCCTACCGGAATGCGACACATGCAGTCACCAACCAGGCCCCAGCCATGATGTTCTTTAACCGAAGGTTAAGATCTCGCTTGGATTTGCTCAGACCGAACGTACGAAGAGATGTTGAGAGTAAGCAATTCCAGCACATCCATGAGAAGCCAACAAGGAGCTTCAATGTAGGGCAACCAGTCTTGGCCCGCGACTACCGAACAGAAAAATGGCAGCCAGGAACGATATGCACACGGCAGGGCCCACTAATGTACACAGTGGACATTGGGGAGAGCATCGTGAGACGCCATGCTGACCAGATCCTAGAGTCACAGGAACAAGTCAACCCCATGCCTCGCCCATACGTACCTGGTGATGAACCCGACGTACAGGTAGCATCTACCCCAGAAACAGTAGCATCGGAAGCTGATGAACCAACCGACGACAGGGGGCCAGAATCGCCTCCGCATCAAGAGCAAGACACTCAGGAAAGGCGCTATCCAGACAGGATCAGGAAGCCTCCCCAAAGACTGAATTTATAAATAGACTATTTTTAGCTAATGTTGCATGTTAAAAGTGTTAATTGTAATTAGTTTGATATTTAATTGTTAAATGAGTGTTATGGTACTGTTAATCTAAAAGGGGAGGAATTGTAATGTATGTACCTTTAAGGGGGGGAACTGCTTTGTACAGCTCATGTATACTGTAGTACCGGCAGTGACCACACCTGTATATAACGTTGAGTAGTAATCTGTACAGTTCAGTTGCAGTTTGAACCACGTTGAGTAAACACCTGTTGTACCGTTCTCTGCAGTCCTTTTCTTATTATTACACGGACGTAACAATAACCATTATCAGAAAGCAGTGTCTGCTGCCAACGAAGTCGAAGTAGCAGCACATGCACAGTTTCAGTGTTTTTTTGGGGGTTATTTGTGTTTGATTATAATAAAAACAATTCTGGGGAAGGGCAGCACCGAAAGGGGTTCATTTTTTTTTTGACAGTTGTTTAAAAAAGTGGTTCGGGTTTCATTCTGTAAACATCTTTCGCCTCTTGCCAGAGATTTAGGGGGAAAAATTCAGTATCGCCCCATTTGGGGCGCCATTATCGGCCGTGCGCAAAGTTTAGCGCCTGGCGCTAATTATCGCCTCCGACAGCAAACTTGGCTTTTATCGCCCCTGGAGGAGATTGGAGCGCTAAATCAGGTGCTACACACCTCTTTTAAGGTGCTAAGGCCGAGGAGCGAGGCGCTAACTCAGAGCGCTGGCGAAGCTCATGTGATGTCAGTCAGCAATGGAACACAGACACACTGGCGCTGGCCAATTCTTAAAGGGGAGTTCTGACGAATGGTCATCGACCTGAAACGTTAACTCTGTTTCTCTCCTCACAGATGCTGCTTGACCTGCTGAGTTTCTCCTGCATTTTCTGTTTTTATCTTAAAGGGGATGGTCGATCTTGCTCTCCATCCACATCCTGCTCATTGCAGCCTTGAATCTCAGCCTGGAGAGACCTGTACATCAAATCTGCTGTAAAAGAACAATGGAGAGAACCAGGGAAAGAGCTCAGAGTGCAGCCCCCATAGTCTCTTCTAAATCGATACAAGGAAGGGCAAATCAAAACCAACCTGCAAAGTGCTGCTCAGTACCCAAAACTCCTTCACACAGCGTTGAATCTCTCCAGATCTCTCTCTCTCTCTCTCTCAGAATGCGTGGTGCAAAAATGTCACCGAAAAAAAAAGGCAGGAAGTGGTCGCCTTTAAATAGCGCTCCCCCAGTACCTTTCTGACAGCAAAACGCTCCCCTCAACCTGTCGTTGCTAGCGGTAGGCGGTAAGGCAGGGGACGTCATTCAATTTCCGGTCCGGGGCACTAATGGGGCGTTGCGCACTCGACTGACGTCACGATCTGCCGGCGCAGGAGATCGTGGTGGCAGTGTTTAGCGCCGCCGAAAAATGTCTAGTTAATTTCGCGAGAGGCGCAAACATCGCTGCGCCCGGGCGCTAGTTGCTTTGCGCCCCACTTAGCGCCCTCTTAAGGCGTTAACGGGAGGCGCAAACAACTGAATTTTTCCCCCTTAGTGCCTCGTAAACAGTGAAAGCTTACATTCGAGGTTATTGGGGGGGAGTGGGAGGGGGGAATGTTTATTGGTCAGCTATAAAGAACTGTTTTCATTCGCCATGGCAACATGCAAGACCGGGCAAGTCAGCCTGACCTATTGGTGTGACGAAGCCCAGCCCCCGATGTTCTGATTAGCCAGCAGCCTCCAGGACCGATGGTGTTGGAGCCGCTATCGGTTGTTTGCGATGCCAATCATTGGATCTTGACAGCTGATTAAGTAGCGGCGGATGCGCAGGACGGTTCTGTGCAGCCTCTGGTTCCTTGGCCGCAGTCACTCTGTTATCAGAGCGGTCCAGACGGGAATTGCAACTGAGCAAAAATCTACAGGGAGCAGTCCCGTCACTGATAAGCTGCTGCTTCTGTGGTAAACTGGGATGTCAGCCAGGAAGGAGCGCATTCTGCAGGTTATGTTTCTGCGATGCAGATGCAGGAAATGTAAACCCCTGAGAGGTTGCAGGTGGGGCGGGCGAGCACCAGGTAAAAAGGCTCCTGGCTGGACACTAGGGAGACGATGCTCTGCTGCATCGTCTCGATTCTATACAGTGATTACCTCCCTGTGAACTGACAACTCCAATGCTCCCCTGGCCGCTCTCCCAGCTTCCACCCTCCTCCATACACTTCAGCTCATCCCAAACTCTGCTGCCCGTATTCCTAACTCGTACCAAGTCCTGTACTCCGTGCTCACTGGCCTACATTGGCTCCCGGTCTGCCAACGGCTTGAGTCAAAATTCGCCTCCTCAGGTTCAAATCCTTCCATGGCCTCGCCCCTCGCTATGTCTGTAACCTCCTCCAGGCCAACAACCCCCGGAAAACTCGAGGTTCCTCCAACTCTAGGTTCCTCTTGTCCATCCCTCATTTCCTTCGCTCCACCGAGTTGGCGGCCGTGCCTTCGGTCGTCTAGGCCCTAAACTCTGGAATTCCCTCCCCAAGCCTCTTTGCCTAGAGTTCCAGCGCTCTGCTGCTCCCATGCAGTGCGCTCACTGGTGTTTAAATGGAAAAACCGCGCATGCACTCTTTTGTCTGGGTCACGCAGCCCGTTAAAGGGGCCACACGGCCCCCCCAAAAATTAGAGAGAACATTGGTCAGTACTGAGGGAGCGCTGCACTGTCGGAGGGGCCGTACTGAGGGAGTGCTGCACTGTCGGAGGGGCAGTACTCAGGGAGTGCCGCACTGTCAGAGGGGCAGTACTCAGGGAGTGCCGCACTGTCAGAGGGGCAGTACTGAGGGAGCGCCGCACTGTCGGAGGGGCAGTACTGAGGGAGCGCCGCACTGTCAGAGGGGCAGTACTGAGGGAGTGCCGCACTGTCAGAGGGGCAGTACTGAGGGAGTGCCGCACTGTCAGAGGGGCAGTACTGAGGGAGCGCTGCATTGTCAGAGGGTAAGTACTGAGGGAGCGCTGCACGGTCAGAGGGGTAGTACTGAGGGAGCGCTGCACTGTCGGAGGGGCAGTACTGAAGGAGCGCTGCACTCTCGGAGAAGCAGTACTGACGGAGCGCTGCACTGTCAGAGGGGCTGTACTGAGGGAGCGCTGCACATTCGGAGGGGCGGTACTGAGGGAGCATGGCACTGTCAGAGGGGCGGTACAGAGGGAGCGCTGCACCGTTGATGGGGCAGTACTGGGGGAGCCCTGCACTGTCGGAGGGGCAGCACTGAGGGAGAGCTACACTGTCGGAGCTGCAGTACTGAGGGAGCACTGCACTGACAGAGGGGCTGTACTGAGGGAGCGCTGCACTGTCGGAGGGGCAGTACTGAGGGAGCGCTGCACTGTCGGAGGGGCAGTACTGAGGGAGCGCTGCACTGTTGGAGGGCCAGTACTGAGAGAGAGCTGCACTGGCAGAGAGGCAGTACTGAGGAAGCGCTGCACTGTCGGCGGGGTAGTAATGAGGGAGCGCTGCATTGTCAGAGGGGCAGTACGGAGGGAGCACTGTACTGTCGGAGGGGCAGTACTGAGAGTGCACTGCACTGTCGGAGGATCATTAGTGAGAGAGCGCTGCACTGTAGGGGGGGCAGTACAGAGGGAGTGCCGCACTGTCGGAGGGTCATTAGTGAGGGAACACTGCATTGTCGGAGGGGCAGTACTGAGGGAGCACTGCACTGACAGAGGGGCAGTACTGAGGGAGGGCTGCACTGTCGGAGGAGCAGTACTGAGGGAGCGCTGCTCTGTCGGAGGGGCAGTACTGAGGGAGGGCTGCACTGTCGGAGGGGCAGTACTGAGGGAGCGTTGCACTGTCGGAGGGGCAGTACTGAGAGAGGGCTGCACTGCCGGAGGGGCAGTACTGAGGAGCACTGCACTGTCGGAGGGTCAGTACTGATGGAGCGCTGCACTGTCAGGGGGGCAGTACTGAGGGAGCACTGCACTGTCGGAGGAGCAGTACTGAGGGAGTGCTGCACTCTCAGAGGGGCTGTACTGAGGGAGCGCTGCACTGTCGGAGGTGCTGTACTGTGGGAGCACTGCACTGTCAGAGGGGCAGTACTGAGGGAGTGCTGCACTGTCGGAGGGCCAGTACTGAGAGAGTGCTGCACTGTCTGAGGGGCAGTACTGATGGAGCGCTGCAATGTCAGAGGGGCAATACTGAGGGAGAATTGCACTGTCAGAGGGGCAGTACTGAGGGAGTGCTGCACTGTCCGAGGGGCAGTACTGAGGGAGCGCTGCACTGTCAGAGGGGCAGTACTGAGGGAGCCCGCACTGTCAGAGTGGCAGTACTGGGGGCGCCCTGCACTGTCGAGGGGCAGTACTGAGGGAGCGCTGCACTGTCGGAGGTCCAGTACTGAGGGAGTGCTGCACTGTCTAAGGGGCAGTACTGATGGAGCGCTGCAATGTCAGAGGGGCAATACTGAGGGAGCACTGCACTGTCTGAGGGTCAGTACTGAGGGAGCGCTGCACTGTCGGAGGGGCAGTACTGAGGGAGCGCTGCACTGTCGGAGGGGCAGTACTGAGGGAGTGCTGCACTGTTGGAGGGGCAGTACTGAGGGAGCGCTGCACTGTCGGAGGGGCAGTACTGAGGGAGTGCTGCATTGTCAGAGGGGCAGTACTGAGGGAGCGCTGCACTGTCGGAGGGGCAGTACTGAGGGAGTGCTGCACTGTCGGAGGGGCAGTACTGTGGGAGTGCTGCACTGTCAGAGAGGCAGTGCTGAGGGAGCCCACTGCACTGTCGGAGGGGCAGTACTGAGGGAGCGCTGCACTGTCGGAGGGGCAGTACTGAGTGAGTGCTGCACTCTCAGAGGGGCAGTACTGAGGGAACGCCACACTGTTGGAAGGGCAGTACTGAGGGAGTGCTGCACTGTCGGAGGGGCTGTACTGAGGGAACGCCGCACTGTCGGAGGGGCAGTACTGAGGGAGTGCTGCACTGTCGGAGGGGCAGTACTGAGGAGCGCTGCACTGTCAGAGGGGCTGTACTGAGGGAGCGCCGCACTGTCGGAGGGGCAGTATTGAGGGAGTGCTGCACTGTCAGAGGTGCCGTCTTTCGGTTGAGATATTAAACCTGAGGCCCTGTCTGCCCTCTTGGGTGGATGCAAATGATGGGAAAGAGAAGTGGGGTCCTGTCCAATATTCCTCCTACACCTCTTGAATTAACTTGTCATTAACTTCATTCTTCTCTTCCTTCTTAGGCAGTCCCTCGGAGCCGAGGATGACTTGCTTCCACATTAAAAATGAGTGCGCAGGTGACTGATGAGTCCAATGTAGGACCACCTACAGTCTCTGTCACAGGTGGGGCAGACGCTGGTTGAAGGGGCGGGTGGGTGGGGTGCTTGGGTTGACGTGCGCTCCTTGCGCTGCCTGCGCTTGGCTTCCGCTTGCTCCCGGTGAAGAGACTCGAGGTGTTCGGCGCCTTCCCGGATGCTTCTCCTCCACTTTGTGCGGTCTTGGGCCAGGGATTCCCAGGTGTCGGTGGGGATGTTACACTTTTTCGAGGAGGCTTTGAGGGTGTCCTTGAAGCGTTTCCTCTGCCCACCTGGGGCTCTCTTGCCGTGCCGGAGCTCCGGAGTCTCGTATCGGGCATGCGGACAATGTGACCCGTCCATCGGAGCTGATTGAGTTTGTTGCTGTTTGTCCGTTCTGTCTGTGTGCAGCATGGCGGCTGCATTGGGCTTTATTCCAGCAATGACTGGACCTCATTGTATATGAAGCACATTGAAATGCGTCTGAGAGACAGATGAGGCACCACAGGATTGGCAGCCTTTCTTTCTTTTCAATTACTGTTGGCAGTGTCTCAATAGCTTGTTTGTTGGCATTTTGAGAAAGATCCTTCCCAGCATCTCCTGCACAACGAAATGCTGACTCACTGAAAACCACCATTGAAAGGTCAACGCGGAATTAAAGCAGTGACTCCGTGGGCTCTGGCGCCCTCGGGTGTTCACACTGGAAACTGCCGGCAAGGATCCCATCTCAGCCCAGCAACGATTCACCAGAGCGACCGGGCCGAGGGAGGCCATCGAATCCAACTGAACTCGTGCAAGACCCGACATCACCTCCCGGCACCCCCTCACCCACCCCGGCAACACCGCCTCCCCCCCCTCACCCACCCCGGCAACACCGCCACTCTCCCCGCTCACCCACCCCGGCAACACCGCCCCCCTCCCCCCTCACCCACCCCGGCAACACCGCCCCCCTCCCCCCTCACCCACCCCGCAACACCGCCCCCCTCCCCCCTCACCCACCCCGGCAACACCGCCCCCCTCCCCTCTCACCCACCCTGGCACCGCCCCTCCCCCCCTCACCCACCCCGGCAACACCGCCCCCCTCACCCACCTCGGCAACACCGCCCCCCTCCCCCCTCACCCACCCCGGCAACACCGCCCCCCTCCCCCCACCCACCCCGGCAACACCGCCCCCCTCCCCTCTCACCCACCCTGGCACCGCCCCTCCCCCCCTCACCCACCCCGGCAACACCGCCCCCCTCACCCACCCCGGCAACACCGCCCCCCTCCCCTCTCACCCACCCTGGCACCGCCCCTCCCCCCCTCACCCACCCCGGCAACACCACCCCCCTCACCCACCTCGGCAACACCGCCCCCCTCACGCACCCCAGCAACACCACCCCCCCCCACCAACCCCGGCACCGCCCCCCACCCACCCCGGCAACACCGCCCCCCTCACCCACCTACCCTGGCACTGCCCCCCCTCACCCGCCCTGGCAACACCGCCTGCCCCCTCACCCACCCCGGCAACACCGCCTGCCCCCCTCACCCACCCCGGCAACACCGCCCTCGCCCCTCACCCACCCCGGCAACACCGCCCCCCTCCCCCCTCACCGACCCCAGCAACACCGCCCGCCCCCCTCACCCACCCCGGCAACACCGCCCCCCACCCCGGCACTGCCCCCCCTCACCCTGGCACCACCCCCCCCTCACCCCGGCACCGCCCCACCCTGACACCGCCCCCCCCCACCCTGGCACGGCCCCCCCCTCACCCCGGCACCGCACCCCCTCACCCCAGCAACGCCCCCCCCCCTCACCCTGGCAACGCCCCCCCCATACCCACCCCTCCCCCACCCACGCCAGCACCGCCCCCTTCGCCCCGTCTGCTCTCAGGTGGATGTAAAAGATTCCATGGCACTATTTCGAAGAAGAGCAGGGGAGTTATCCCCGGTGTCCTGGGGCCAATATTTATCCCTCAACCAACATCACTAAAACTGATGATCTGGTCGTTACCACATTGCTGTTGGTGGGAGTTTGCTGAGTGCAAATAGGCGGACGCATTTTCCTGATTATAACAGTGACTACACTTCAAATGTACTTCATTGGCTGTAAAGCGCTTTGTGACATCCTGAGGTTGTGAAAGGCGCTATATAAATGCGAGTCTTTCTTTCTGTCCTTGGCCCAGGTTTTAGCTCCTGATCCCTGCGCAGTGACCCTGCTGGAAAGTGCGCACTGGGTGAGGGCAGAATCCGGTTTGGCTATGATGCCCCCCACCCCGGTTCAATAGCCTGCTGACCAGGCTGACACACGAAGAATGGCCTATTTTGGATGAGGTAACAATGCCTGCGGATCCAGCCCCCTCAGGAGACGGAGCCGGGGTGGGAGTGGGGGGGCGGGGGTGGCGGGCGGGGGCATATACCGTCTGTCAGCCTGTCTCAAAGTGCTTCACAGAGACGGAACGGTTTTTGAACCACTGCCAGCCTGCACAGCAAGATCCCAGAAACAACAATGAGCTGGTTGGAAAGTTAAGATACTTCCAGTCCCTTAAAAACTTCTGGGGGGTACGAGGGGGAGAAATTCGTGTTCGCCAGGAGTTAACGGCCGTTGAAAATGGTCACAATCTAACGGCGCAAAATTCATCCGGGGGTTATGGAGGCAGGTGGCGCAGAGCTCACCTTCCGTGCAATGCTGTCCCGGTGGGGTTGCTGGTGGGATCCGGGACAAAGTTTCTGTCCTGGTCCGGTGTTGCAGCTTCCCACAGCCTCTGGAATCGAGGCTGAGGAGCTCGCAAGGAATTGTGGACAATGAAGAGGCCTGAGAATTAAAGGGGCCATGCACACTGTAGCAATACAAAATAAAATGAAGTGAAACATTGCAGTTTTCAGCCCTTTCTGCCCTTTTAAAGATATTTAACATTAAAAAGAAGTCCCAAAAGTGAATATTCAGCTGTTATTTACCTTTCTAACCTCAACAAATGGGAAAAATGCCTCAGCACTAACACAAATGGCTCAGCAAGCCGAGGAAGGGGCACTGAGGGTCTCACACGCAGCACCCCAGCTTTGTGCAGGGGGGGTCAACACTGCAAGACTGGCCCTCTACCCACTGGGGCCAGGAGGCCCTCCAGAAAGAACGATGTGGGACTACATCACCAAGGCCGTCACTGCCAGCAGTGTCGCCCCCACCACTTGGCTCCAGTGCCCAAAGAAGCTTCATGACCTCAGACCACTGGTCAAGGTCAGTGATGCATCTTCAAAAGTCGTCTCCTACCAACTGCACCACTAGACTCACACACTGCTCAATGCACAACCCCCAATCACTCACCTACCAACAATCTGCACCAATCACGAGGCACATCTCCCATTCCTAGCCTCACCTCACCCCCTTGGAGGAGACGGTGTTGGCCATTCTTGGCAGGGGCATGGTTGAGCCCTTGGCCAGCGGCAGGCTGAAAGGATACAAGATGCCGGTATCCTCACAGGTTATCCTGTTTCTCGCATGCACCTCCTGCTTTCCCGCCCTCCTGTCATCACAACTCCACTCTTGTGCCTTCCTCATTTCACACACCAAAGAAATGCAGCCTGCCCGGCCAGTGGGTGATCAAGAAGAGGGAGAGGAGAGTGAAGAAGAAGAAGACACACCATCACTCGATTTCACACTCCCAGCCACCAGCTCCTCAAGGTCGACCAGCAAGGCCATATGCCGTGTCCCCCACTGAAAGTCAGCAGCCTTCTACCAGCCATGCTGCAGCCCCTGGGGTAGCGCTGTGTGACATCAGTAGGATAGGCAAAGACACACTGTGGTGATTATTCTTTATGTTTAGTAAGAAGTATTGTGATTGGTTGTTTGTTTCCTGCCTTGGGATAGATGCTGTAATCTCATTGGTAGTTGACGTCATGTGATTTGTGGTGGCCATCTTAAATTCAGTTCTTTCTAGCCTTTAGTTGGGACTGGGTGTTGAAGATGTGCTACCGGATTTTTAAGTTAATAAAGCCTAGATTAGAAAGGCAAATCTATTCTTTATTTCAATTTATTAACTTTATGTCAGAATGGAGCGATATCTTCAACCAGAACGATTCAATGCTGACCCTAATTCTGCAGGCGTGGATGATAAATGGAAACATTGGTATTGTACATTTTAAAACTTTTTGGGCGTGTTGGATCAAGAGTCTCTAAATAAGCTGAATATGCTGATCAACTACATTGCTCCGGATGTGTATAAGTATATTTTGGACTGTAAAACTTACGAAGTGGCTATTTCTACATTGGAAAAGATTTTTGTTAAACCAAAGAATGAGGTATTTGCACGTCACCTTCTATCTGCCCGTAGGCAGCAGGTGGGAGAATCTTTGGATACTTATTTACAAGCACTTCGGTGCCTTAGTGTTAACTGTAATTATAAGGCCGTGACGGCTGAAGAATATAAGGAAGAATCGGTACGGGATGCTTTTATTAATGGATTACTGTCTAGATCAATTCATCAGCGGTTGTTAGAAAATAAGACTTTGGATCTTAAGAGTGCTTTTGAGCAAGCTTCTACATTGGATGTGGCTCAGAGAAGTTCAGATTCTTATGCTCTTTTTAATCAGCGTGTGACTGTGGTTTCGGCAGTTCCGGATGAAAAGGAATTATGTGGACTTAATAGGAGTGGTTTACTAGATTCTGAAACAGTTTCTACTTCAGCGGCTGTTGCCTCTAGGATTCAGAAGTGTTATTTTTGTGGGAACGTCCGGCACCCTCGTGTGAAGTGTCCTGCTCGGGAGGCTGTGTGTAGTAAATGCGGCAAGAGAGGTCATTACGCACGTGTGTGTAAATCATCAGGTTCAATTACCTCCTCTGTGACTATTCAACCTTTAGATAGGGCGTTTATTGCATCAATTTCTGCTGCATTTGCTCATGGCCTAAACAAAGCTATAGTTACGGCCCAAGTTAATGGGTTGGAAGTGAAGGCCCTTATAGATACGGGCAGTACCGAGAGTTTTATAAGTCTTCAGTTTGCAAAGGAGAAGCATTTGAAAATTTTGCCTGTTTCCTATCAGGTGTGTATGGCTCAGACGACTCTCACTTCACAAGTAGCTGGTTGTTGCCTTGTGAAATTGATTCTTCTAGGTAATACGTACACTGATATACGCCTATCTGTTTTGCCTAATCTCTGTGCGGATATTTTGATTGGTCATGATGTGCTTCAGTTACACGAGAGTCTCAGTCTTTCATTTGGAGGGACAAAGCCACCTTTACCTATTTGTGGATTAACCTCTTTATCCATTTCTCCATTATCACTTTTTTCCAATTTGATGCCGGATTGTAAGCCAATTGCTACCAAGTCAAGAAGGTATAGCAGTCAGGATAGAGAATTTATTAATTCTGAAGTTCAACGTCTCTTATTGGAAGGAATCATTGAACCTAGTTGTTTGCCTTGGTGGGCACAGGTAGTTGTCACGACTAACGAGAGACATAAGAAACGAATGGTGATAGACTATTCCCAAACTATTAATAGGTATACTCAATTAGATGCGTACCCTTTGCCTAAGATTGATGAGCTTATCAATAAAGTATCTCAGTATAAGGTTTTTAGCACTATTGACCTAAAGAGTGCTTATCATCAGATTCCTATTGTTAAGAAGGATCAACCATATACAGCCTTTGAGGCTGGTGGAAAGCTGTATCAGTTTTGCCGAATACCATTTGGTGTTACTAATGGTGTTGCTTGTTTTCAATGGGCAATGGATGCTTTTATAAGTGATAACTCTCTCTCTGACACCTTTTCATATTTAGATGACATCACGGTGTGTGGCAAATCAAGGGTGGAGCATGATTCTAATTTAGAAAGATTCCTTCAAGCTGCGGAAAAAGTTGGTTTAACTTTCAATAAAGAGAAGTGTATCTTTTCGACCACTGAGGTAAATCTACTGGGGTACATTATCTCGGGAAACAAGATTAAACCAGACCCAGAATGTCTGCGACCATTGATTGATTTACCTTGTCCTACTAATTCTAAGGCTTTGCAACGAGTTGTTGGACTGTTTTCTTACTATTCTAATTGGATTGCAAATTTTTCACAGAAGATCCGGCCTCTTATTCGGGTTACGACATATCCTCTATCATGGGAGGCCAGGACGTGTTTTGATAATTTTAAAAAGGATATCCTTGGAGCAGTTGTGCATTCTATTGATGAGCAGGTTCCTTTTGTGATTGAGACGGACGCTTCTGATTTTGCAATTGGGGCTACTCTGAACCAAAATGGAAGACCTGTGGCCTTTTTCTCACGTACCTTGAACAATAGTGAAAAAAGGCATTCTTCAATAGAGAAAGAGGCGTATGCAATAGTAGAAGCACTGCGTAAATGGAGACATTATTTATCGGGGCGACATTTTACGTTGGTAACTGATCAAAAGTCTGTGTCCTTTATGTTTGATGTCAAACATTTTGGAAAGATTAAGAATGATAAAATAATGAGGTGGAGGATTGAGTTGGCATGTTACCATTTTGATATAGTTTATCGTCCGGGGAAGGATAATGTTGCTGCTGATGCGCTGTCGAGGGCTTATTGTTCTGTGATTCACGGAGATACGCTTATTAATCCTCATAATGCCTTATGCCATCCTGGGGTTATGAGGATGATACACTTCGTACGCAGTAAGAATTTGCCCTTTTCAGTTGAAGACGTCAAGCGGATGACTTCATCATGTTCTATCTGTGCTCGGTGTAAACCGAATTTCTTTAAGCCTCAACGAGCTCATCTTATAAAGGCTACTTCTCCTTTTGAACGTTTGAGTGTCGATTTCAAGGGGCCTCTTCCTTCAACTACTCAAAACCGATACATATTTACTGTTGTGGATGAGTTTTCAAGGTTCCCTTTTGCTTTTCCTTGCGCAGATGTATCAGCTGCTACAGTTATCAAATGTCTGACAACTTTTTGTCATCTTTGGGATGCCTGCGTATATCCATTCGGATCAGGGAAGTTCTTTTATGTCTTCCCAGTTGAAGGAATACCTTCAGAGTCGGGGAATTTCTACTAGCAGAACTACCCCGTATAATCCCCAGGGTAATGGACAGTGCGAACGATACAATGGGGTGATCTGGAAGGCAGTTATGTTGGCTTTGACATCCCGGAACCTTAAGAATACACAGTGGGAAATGGTACTGCCTGATGCCCTGCATTCCATTAGATCATTGCTTTCAACGGCTACTAATGTGACCCCCCATGAAAGGCTCTTTAACTATCCGCGGAGATCTACTACAGGATATTCGGTACCTTCATGGCTTACTATGCAGGGACCTGTGCTGCTTCGACGCCATGTTAGATTGTCAAAATATGATCCTTTAGTGGAGGAGGTGGAGCTGTTGGAGGCAAATTCCCAATACGCTCATATTCAATTCCAAGATGGGAAAGAAAGTACCGTTTCAATTAAAGACTTGGCTCCTTGTGGTGGCCAGCCCTCTTCTGAGGCTATTAACAATAGTCATGATTCAGATAATGTGGATGCTGTTACAGATACTACGAATATTTCCAATCCGACTGCAGATAATTATACTTCTATTAGTCAGCCCTCGATGGATGTTCATGACCGTCCCAGTTTACCTCCTGATGGGATTTCTAATCCGGAAACCGTTGAAAATCGGGATATGGATAGCCTTCCTGCAGAAGATACTTTTGTGTCTCCTGATGTGGGAGGGCAAGGAATTTCACCAAGGTTAAGAAGGTCGACACGAACAAGATATCCGGTCGACCGATTGAAAATGGACTTTTAAATTGATAGTAATGTTTTAAAATTGTTGAAATATTATATTATATTGTTTTAGTTGAGAGATACTTAATACTTATGTGCAATGTTATTATTTGTTGTTGCTCACTTAGTATTGTGTCATGTTGAATAGTTTTATTTTGTCTGTGCATAGTTTTAGTTGTAAATAATTAATTATAAATTGTAAAGGTTATTTAGGTTGGAGTATATTTTAAAAGGAGGGGTAAATGTAGTGATTATTCTTTATGTTTAGTAAGAAGTATTGTGATTGGTTGTTTGTTTCCTGCCTTGGGATATATGCTGTAATCTCATTGGTAGTTGATGTCATGTGATTTGTGGTGGCCATCTTAAATTCAGTTCTTTCTAGCCTTTAGTTGGGACTGGGTGTTGAAGATGTGCTACCGGATTTTTAAGTTAATAAAGCCTAGATTAGAAAGGCAAATCTATTCTTTATTTCACACACGCAAGACAATCACTAAGGGAATGCATAAGGGTGATGAGTTGATTTCTTGATGTCATATTGGATGGATAAATGTATAAAGTTGGATTGGAAAGTTTGCTTTGTGGTGGCTTTTATTTCAGCACCGTGGCCAAGAGGACGCTGTGATGGTCGGCAACAGAGGGAAGGTAAAGTGTGGGGCTAATGTTGAAAGGGAAATTGGGGTTGTAGTCACTGGGGCCGCAGGCAGATGATTCCATCCGGATTTCCCGGCCAGATGCATCCTTCCTTCTGCTTCCTCCTCTTCAGCCTCCTCTTCTTCTGTGTCTTCCTCTTCCCTCTGCGAGCGAATGCTGGAAATACTCAGCAGGTCAGGCAGCATCTCAACCTGAGACGTGAACTCTGTTTTTCTCTCCACTCATGTTGCCTTACCTGCTGAGTATTTGCAGCATTTTCTGTCTTTTCAAAGGCCTTCATTTACCACCTGAGCCCTTGCAAGCATCCAGCAGCATTCCTTACACACTTAAAAAACTTTTCACATTTATTGCAGCAAGCCACCACTTCAATAAAAAAAATTTAAAAACCAGTCCAAAAGCTTCAATACAAACTTACCTGAATGATGCGTGTGTCCCTTTAAGAGGTGCAGACATTGTCATGGTCCGCCTGCTTGCACACCAACTGTGATAAATCCATGTAGTGAGACAAGGAACTCGAAGAGGCGAGGTATGAGGATTAAGACGAGTACTTTATTGAACGACTGCGAGACAACCAGGCCGGCCTGCTTCCAGGCATTGCACCTTTGCTGACCTTAGCAGGAAGCTAACTGTAGTGTATGTACCTTGAAGAAGGAACTATATTCTGCAGCCCCTGTATACTGCAGTACCAGTAGTGACCACCCTATTTATAAGCCTGTGTAGTAACTTTGTATAGTAGTTCCAGTTTTGTCTCCATTCAGTAAACACCTGTTATAACCAACTTCTGCAGTCCGTGTCTCAAATACACACGGACATTACATTGGCAACGAACAGATCCGAACTTACCTACAGTTCCGCACCACCTCACGGGGATCCATCCCTGAAGCAAAGTTATTAGATGTCGAAGCCAGAAGGAAGAAATCCAAAAAGAAAAAAAAACAAACAGAAGAAACGGGCGTCGACCGTGGGCAACTGCCCTCTGATTCATCGAATTCGAAGATTTGCAGGAGAGGCTGTCGAGAGCTGGGCTTGGTTATCCAGTCTATGGTGTTCCAGCTAATCGGGCTGGTGGCAGGTAGTACACTGATCCTTCCTGGGCTGCGGCGGGCTAGAGCTCGATCGGGTGGCTTTTCAACGGGGCCGAGCAGCGTTGTCGGGAAGAGGAGAGAGAGAGAGAGGGTGGAGCACACAGGGCGCGGCCGGTGCTACGAAGCCGGGCAGTGTACAGACCCGAGAAGAGGGAGGAAAGTGTCCCATAGGGTCTGCTCTGACGACGGGAACAGTAATTAAAATAAAAGAAAAAGAAATTAGAAGCGCAGAAAGCCGCAAGGAGCTGCAGTTTGCCACGGGGACCACGGAGAGCGGCGTTGGCAGCAGCGCGGGGGGAAGCGCACGAAGACCATAGGGCGTCGCCATCAAGGCATAAAAACGCCAGCAACAGCGTTGGCAGCAGCGGAAAAGACAGAAAGCGCGGGAGGCGCCATCTTAATCCAACGGGGAAGAAGGAAAAGCGCGGGAGGCGCCATTTTGTTCAATCGGGGAAGAAGGCAAAGCGCGGGAGGCGCCATTTTGTTCAATCGGGGAAGAAGGCAAAGCGCGGGAGGCGCCATCTTAGATCTCCAAGATGCCGAAGACTGGCAATATCACTGCCTTCGATAATGCAATAGAAGACTGGACCACGTATGTGGAAAGAGTTGAAGTATATTGCAAGGCAAATGAAGTAGCTGATGAGAAAAAGGCATCGGTACTACTAAACTTAATGGGCGCAAGAACGTACGGCCTATTGCGGAACCTGATCACTCCAGTCAAACCGATGGAGAAGAGTTTTAACGAAATTGTTGATATCCTACAGGAACACCTAAATCGAACACCGCTGCTGGTAGCAGAAACATTTAAATTCCACAAGAGAAATCAGCATAAAGATGAGAGCAATGCTGATTACCTTACGGAACTACGCAAGCTATCAAAGCACTGCCAGTTCAGAGCAGGACTGGCAGATACCCTACGGGACAAATTTGTCTGTGGACTCCTGAGTGAAGGAACCCAGAAGAGGTTACTCTCAGAGAAAGAGCTGACGCTAGATAAGGCTTTCAGCGTGGCAGTATCGTACGAAGCAGCAGCAAGGGGAGCTGTGGAAATACAGCAAAAGCCACAGGAATACGGCACCCATGAAATGACACGGGGATTTGAAAAATGTTATCGCTGCAGCAGAACAACCCATGACCAGAAGGACTGCTGGTTCAAGGACAAAACATGCAGGCAATGCGGAAAGATGGGACACATTGCACGAGTTTGCAGGTCCGGGAAGAAGACTAACGACAACAAAAAGACTACTAAGGAAAAGTACAGGAAAGTACAAAAGATGACGGACAGTAGTTCCGAAGACCAGAAGAGCGATAGTGAATCCGGGAATAAGAGACTAAGCTGTCTCAAACTACACAACGTAATCACAAAAGAGGATCACCGAACCATTTGTGTCACCCTCACAATAGCAGGGTCCCAAGTCAAAATGGAATTGGATACAGGATCAGCCCTGACCGTCATGAATCGACGAGACTACGAGCGGCTATTCTCACACATACCCTTGAAAGACACATCCATTGTCTTGAAGACATATACGGGGCAGAAAGTATACCCCAGAGGGAAAATAAGGGTGCCTGTCGAATACAAAGGCAAGGAGATACAGAAATTGTATCTGTACATACTGCAAAATGGTGGACCACCGTTATTGGGACGTGAATGGATCAGAAAGATAAGTTTAGACTGGCACTCCATTCAGGCACTGACTGTGGCTGGTAAAAAGGATGACGACGTCACACCTGGACGATTGTCAAAAAATCTTGGCTAACGCTAAAGAGGTATTTCAACAAGAACTGGGAACTCTTAAAGGCATAACCGCCTCGATACAAATAGAAGAGAATGCAATTCCCAAGTTTTTCAAAGCAAGACCGGTACCGTATGCAATTCGCCCAGCCGTCGAGGCAGAGCTGGAGAATCTGGAGAATGCAGGCGTGTTATCTAAGGTAGACTGGAGCGAGTGGGCAACACCCATCGTTCCTGTCATGAAGAAAACGTTAAACAATAAGTCTGAGGAGCCAAGGAAGGTTCGCATCTGTGGGGACTTCAAGGTGACTGTGAACCCAGTCCTTCACACAGTACAGTATCCTCTTCCGAGGATAGAAGATATTTTCGCCTCACTATCTGGAGGGAAACGTTTTACAAAAATTGACCTAGCGCAAGCATATTTGCAGATGGAGGTTGACGCATCCTCTAGGAAATATCTCACGATAAACACTCACAAAGGTCTTTACCAGTATAATCGACTGGTATTCGGAGTTGCATCAGCTCCGGCTATATGGCAAAGAGTGATGGAACAAGCCCTGCAAGGGATTCCGGGGACTCAGTGTTACTTGGACGACATCCTAGTGACGGGTGAAAATGACAGTGAACACCTTGCCAACCTAGAGCAGGTGCTCACTAGACTAGGAGAACATGGGCTATGAGCCAATCACTCCAAGTGCGAGTTTTTTAAGAAACAAATATCGTATTGTGGCCACGTGATTGATGAAGAGGGGTTGCATAAGTCCCCTGACAAAATTGAAGCAGTAGTTAAGGCTCCAGCACCTGAAAATGTGTCGCAACTGAGGTCATTCCTCGGATTGGTGAATTACTACCATAAGTTTTTGCCGAATTTGTCCACAATTCTGCACCCACTGAACGCCCTGCTACAAACTGGAGTAGCATGGAAATGCAGCGATGAATGTAAGCGGGCCTTTCAGAAGTGTAAAGGCCTGATCACTTCAAGAGAAGTATTGGCTCACTACAACCCATCACTACCGATAAGACTGGCGTGTGATGCGTCTCCCTACGGCGTTGGAGCGGTACTGTCACATAAATCCCTTGATGGTTCAGAGAGGCCGATAGCTTTTGCGTCACGCTCGTTAACTGCAGCCGAGCGTAACTATGCCCAGATTGACAGAGAGGCCCTCAGCCTAGTGTGGGGGGGGGGGGGGTGAAGAAGTTCAATCACTACCTGCACGGACAGAAATTTACTCTACTAACTGATCATCAACATCTTGTCTCCATTTTCAACCCTAAGAAGGGCGTCCCGATAATGACAGCACAACGGCTACAGAGGTGGTCCCTTTTCCTAGGGGCACACCAATATGACATCGAGTACAAAGGAACTAAACAGCATGGGAATGCTGATGGATTGTCGCGCCTACCGTTGCCGACGGTGGAAGAAGCACCTGCAGTGGATCCTGTGGAGATATTCCACTCAATCATAGTCGAATGTCTACCTGTGACGAATGCAAACATAGAAAAGGAAACACGAAATGACCCGACACTCTCCAGGGTCTATGATTTAACGGTGAAGGGATGGCCAGCACATGGCGAACCACTGTTGCCAGCATTCTCGCCGAGAAGAGAACAGCTGTCAGTGTGCCGAGGAACCATGATGTGTGGATCCAGAGTAGTAATTCCACCCAAATTGAAGGATAGAGTGCTCAATGAGCTTCATGAGGGTCATCTGGGAGGGGTAAAAATGAAGAACTTAGCCAGAGCGTTTGTGTGGTGGCCGGGAATCGATAGAGAAATCGAAGAGATGACCAAGAGCTGTACAGGATGCCAGAAGGTCCAAAATGCCCCACCACAAGCCCCTCTACATCCATGGGAATGGCCCTCATCTCCATGGCAAAGGGTACACATTGATTTTGCTGGTCCATTTATGGACTCGATGTTTTTAATTGCGGTGGATGCACATTCAAAGTGGCCAGAGGTAATAAAAATGTCCTCAACCACCACAGAAAAAACCATCACAGTCTTACGAACCATATTCGCCAGAAATGGGCTGCCTGAACAGATTTGCTCCGACAATGGACCACAGTTTGTGTCTGAAGAGTTCCAGAGGTTCTTAAAGAACAATGGTGTTAAGCATTACACATCCACCCCATAGCATCCAGCCACCAATGGATTGGCTGAGAGGTTCGTTCAAACATTCAAGAAGGCTATCAAGGCAATGTGTAATGAAGACATACCCCTACAACACAAGGTGGATAACTTCTTGTTTGCCTACCGGAATGCGACACATGCGGTTACCAACCAAACTCCAGCCATGATGTTCTTCAATCGAAGACTAAGATGCCGCTTGGATTTGGTTAAGCCAAACATCAGAAGAGATGTGAAGAACCGGCAGTTTCAGAATATGAATGAAAGGCCAACCAGGAGTTTTAAGATAGGTCAACCAGTTTTGGCCCGGGACTACCGCACAGAGAAATGGCAGCCAGGAACGATCTGCACACGGCAAGGACCTCTAATGTATACCGTGGACGTTGGAGAGAGCATTGTAAGACACCATGCTGACCAGATTCTAGAGTCACTGGAAAACGTCAAATCTACACCACGATACTATACACCTGGTGATGAAACCGAAGTACCAATTGCATCTACCTCAGAATCGGTGATATTGGAAGCAGACGAACCAAACAACGACATTGATCCCGAATCAACTTTGCCAGAAGAACCTGATACCCCAAAGAGGCGTTATCCGGACAGAATCAGGAAGCCTCCTCAAAGACTGACTTTATAATTGATTAACTTCAGCTAATGTATATAGCAACTGTAATTGTAAGTATGTTATTTAATTATTAATCGAATGTTATGTACTGTTTAGCTAAAAGGGGAGGAATTGTAGTGTATGTATCTTGAAGAAGGAACTATATTCTGCAGCCCTTGTAGAGTGCAGTACCAGTAGTGACCACCCCTGTATATAAGCCTGTGCAGTAACTTTGTATAGTAGTTCCAGTTTTGTCTCCATTCAGTAAACACCTGTTATAACCAACTTCTGCAGTCCGTGTCTCAATTACACACGGACATTATACTAACCCCTGACCTTAACAGGAAGCAACCCCTGACCTTAGCAGCAGCATTGGCTACAGCACCACCTGGTGGATAACCTTAATCATAACATCCCAGATTACTATACCAACCTGGCGTGTTTAAGACCCAGCAGCGCTAGGGTCGAAGTTCGCGTTTGTGACGTTAAGTCGGCGTTGCACGCCAATTGACGTCACAATGCCACCATTTTGTTTGGGATGGCACTGCCAGTTACTGGCAGCGCAAAGGTAAGGACCAAAATGGTGCCCGCCGTGGGATCCACCGCCAGCTGGCAAAAGAGCGACGGCCGCCATTTTAGTACCATTTAATGGCACTATGGACTGGCGCTAAGGCCACGAATTTCTCGCCCTTGCTGTTTTAGAGAAATGATGGGCCAGAATTTGCTGGGAAATTAACTGTGAACTTCGTAGCGCTCTCCATTACAATTGTGTAAATTGTCCAGCAATTTGTGGCGAGGAAGAGATACGTCATGAGTTGCGAATCGCCCACACGTTGCTGGTCGATTTACCGTTAAAATCACAAAATCGGGAGCTCGTGGTCAACCTTGCCGTGAGTGTCAAGAAATTGCTGGATTTGCGCATGAAATACAAATTTAACTTGCCACAAAAGTTAGGGCAGGTACTTAACAGCGTAAGGACCCTTTTCCTCAACCTCTCCAGCCCAGAAAGGGAACAATTGAAACTGTGGAGTCTCATTCCGGCAGGTAGTCAATTGTTGTTGGAGATATTTTAATTTTAATTTTTTTTCTTACATTTCCTTTCTATCTTTCTTTCTCTCTTAATCCAATCTTTCTTTCCCTCTCTATTTCTCTTTCTGTACCTGATTTGACTCTAATTCATTCTATTTCCTTCTCCGTCATTCCTGTTTCTTCCTCAATCCTTAACGTCACATTGGTTAAGGAGATAGACTGGATTACTAGTCCAGTAACATAACCACTGTGCTATTGTACCATATCTGAACCAATTTAAGAATGTGTGTGTGATATTCAGCGACACAGAGACCATTCAGTCCCAGAGATAATGGACACAAGCCCAGTTTTTCATTCAATCACTTCTGCAACGTTCAGTTCCAAAATTCCCATTTATATTTTATTTGTGAGAGATCGAACGTGACAGGGTAAAGAAAAAGCAGCAAATTTAGTGCACAGGTTTTCAGAACCACTTTAGGAGTTCTCGGCTGATCTAGCCCCAGGCTGATCCTCTCACTGCCCCGCTCAGCACAGAATTCACCTCATCTTTGCACTTTTAACTATGGTGAAATGGCTCTTACAGACTCCAGGAATGGATGTGTTCGCTCCCCTCTATCTACACACCCACACACACATGCACACATATAAACTAAATGGTACAATGTTAAAGCGGGCGCAAGAGCAGAGAGATGTAGGTACACAAGTCTTTAGAAGTGGCAGGGCAAGTTGAGAAGGTTGTTCAAAAAGCATACGGGGTCCTTGGCTTTATTAATAGAGTACAAAAACAAGGAAGGTCTCAGTTGGAGTATTGGGGCCAAAATTTAGGAAGGATGTCAAGGCCTTGGAGAGGGTGTAGAGGAGATTTACCAGAATGGTACCGGGGATGAGGGACTTCACTTATGTGGAGAGACTGGAGAAGCTGGGGTTGTTGTTCTTAGAGCAGGGAAGGTTAAGGGGAGATTTAATAGAGGCGTTCAAAAATGATGAGGGGTTTGATAGAGTAAATAGGGAGAAAAAGTTTCCACTGGCAGGAGGGACGGCAGCCAAAGGACATAAACTTAAAATAATTGGCAGAAGAACCAGGGGGAGATGAGAAAGTTTTTTAACGCAGGGAGTTAGGATGATCTGGAATGCAAAGGGTGGAAGCAGATTCAATAATAACTTTCAAAAGGGTAATCGGATATATAGAGAAGGGGAGTGGGGCTGATTGGATCGCTCTCTCAAAGAGCCGGCACAGGCACGATGGGCCGAGTGGCCTCCTTCTGTGCTGTATCAGTCTATGATTCTATGACGTGCACCCTTACACACATACACAAAAACGGTTGCACTATTTTGGTTCTCTATCTAAAGTATCCAACAGCAGCGCCCTGATGTACATCTCTGAGCGATAAAGGGCAGGAAAGACACAGGCTTTCCCCCCGGTCTGAATGATCGGATTTTAACCAGTGTGGTGACAGAGCTTCTGGACTTAATCCTCAGCATCCCGAGGACTCGAGCAGCCCGGCTTCCTGCGCGCTGACCCCCTGTGGGCCGCAGCTGGAGGTCAGGATCAGGGTCTCTATGCCAGCGTGCGTGGCCTTGGAAAGGTGGCTATTTGGACAGGCTACAGGCACCAGTAGGATGGTGAGCCAGCGTGGAGGCCAAGGCCCTCAAGGGGGAAGAGAAACTTGGCGAGGGGGGAAGCAAGAGCTGCCTGAAACCATTTTATGTCTGAGTTTAATAAATCAGGATCAGTCCGATGTTCTGATGGGATAGTTATTAAATGATGTACACCCTGAATATCTGGCTCATCCCCCTATCCCCTGGACAGGTTTGAGTTCATCTGTTTGGCCAGTCCACCCACACCCAGCACAGTCCCAGTGGTCACTGCACCCCCTCTCCCACCCCCTCCCCAGAACCCCTGCAGCCCTCCCCATGTCCTGCATGAACCCCACTTTTGTACATCAATAATCTGCTTTTTATTTAAGCTCTCCCATATTTACACCATGCACTTTGCATTCAGTCTCTGTTCTGTAACCGGAGCAGTTAGAAGATCAGGCAGCCCCAGTTGTCCTGGGAGTGCTGTGGTTGGCAGGCTGTCACCCGGGTAGCAACCCTTCTCCTCCTGCGCGGGTTCTCCACAGAGGTCAGTGCCCGCGTGGTCATCGTGGACGTGATTCTTCGCCTCTCTCCAGGGGCCGTAGCCCTGGTCCTGTTTGGGCCGGGCACTGGGTACGCCAACTCTGCAGCAAAAGGCCGGTCGCTGCTTGCAGACTCGCCCACAGCCTGCTGCCCATCACTGCAGCACTCCGAGGGCTGGGAGGAGCATTTACTGGCGCACTCTCCCAGAGACGCCTGAGAGCTGCCGCGGCTGCTGCTGCTGCTCCGCTCCCCTGACGTCAGGGAGGAGGTGTGGCTGTCGCACTCTCTGGCCGCCCTCTGGGTGCTGGTCTGGCTGCCATAACCGGAGGTGGAGGGCTCGGGAGAGCAGCACCGGCAGCTGGCCACGGAGTCCGTCTGTGTCTGGGCGTCTGCCCGGCTCACGCTGTAGTGGCGGCCACTGCGTCTCATCATCTGCTCAGACTGGCCAGTGGGGCAGGCTTTCCCCCGGGGCTCGGCCTCGAGCTGGCATTCCTTGTTCCACTTCTGGAAACACATGCTGTTGGGTTTCTGCAGCGGAGTGTGTGGGCCCTGGATGCACTCTTGGCTGGTAGGCCCCTCTGGCCCATGACCCTTGTCGACTTGGTCGTTTACATGGGACGCTGCACTGAGCCTGTTCACCTTGGTTTCCCCGTACGTCCTTTTCAACGGGTGCCCTTGCTCCTTCACCAATCTCTTCTGACACTCATCCCTTTGCTTGCAGCATCTTTGCCTTCGCTTCTCCTCCGAGGCCCAGTGTGAAGCTGCTTCGCTCTGCTGCTGCTCCACCGCCGCCGCCTTCCGGCAAACCTTCTCGCACGGTTCCATGTTCTTCCTCTTCCCTTGGGCCTTTCTCCTCCTCCCCAGTTTGCCCGCCTCCCTCGCTGCTGCCTCGTTAAGTTGGTGGGCTGGGCAGGCCCTCGGCTCACAGTTCATTTCAAGGTCACAGGCCTGGCCTGTGCTCGTCGCGATGATGTTGGACGTGCTGGAGGCGCACTTGCCCTTGGAGGTTGAGGGCTCCTCAGGCTCCAGTTGGGTGAATTGAATGTCCCGGTGATTGTCCAGGGCTACCCTCCAGGAGTTCCTCTTGGGTTTATTTAGTGGTTTGGGAGTTGGTTCTGAAGTGCCATCCAAGTTGCCATCAGGCGCTAAGATACAAAGCTGTGGCTTTCCTCTTCTCCTGGTGTAGGTGTGTCCCCTCACTTTCCGCCTGCACTGATACCTCACAATCTTATTCCCAGTTCTCACCTTGATCTCAGTTTTGTCAGATAAGTGGGCAGGATCAAACTGTAAATCTAAACGAGAGCCAGAAGAGGTGCAAGTGTCAAATCGGAGGGCTTCCCTCTCTAGGACTTGTGGACACCCTTCTCCCTTGTCCATTTTGTCCATTCTTTCCAGCGGGCAGCTGCTGTCGATGGACCTTCTCACCACTGGCCTACCATTGCAGCGGGCTGGCCGTGTGCCAGTCGCCCAGGAGGGCCAGCCCTACATTGCCTGCTCTGCTCGTCTCCAAGGTGGGTTGGAAAACTCCTCCAGACTCTCGCGCCGACCTCAGCATTGGCATGGCCACACTCACTGTGACATCAGACCAGCCTCCACCGCGAGACGTGAAAGACAGCGGGGAAAAGGAGGAGACAACCAGGAGACCTAGGAGAGAGCACAGCACTTTACAGTCCAGCATACACTCGACGCCCGATAGCGTGACACTGGCTGGCAGTGGTGGGCAGGGTCAGGTTAGTGACTGCACAACCTCCTATGCTTTTATTAACTGAACAGAACCAGAACAATATGTCCCGAAACAGCCTCATTTTTGCTTTCAATTTTCAATTTAACGTTTTTTGTTAAAAATTGGTCTTTGTTAACTTGTTCAAAGACTAGAAACTCAAACCCGGGCACCAGGGTGAGCGGGAGATGCCACTGGGCGAGTTGGTTCTACTGGGAGCCACAGCCTCTGCCAGCACTCACCCGCTTCAATTTCATCATCTTTCTCACGTTCCACACCATTGCCCCAGCACAGATCATATCTGGAGTCAGCACACATTCCTGCTGGTGCCCATTCCGAAACTGAGAGGGGGAGAGGGAGAGAGAGGGGAGAGAGGGAGAGAGAGAGGGAGAGAGGGAGAGAGAGAGGGGGGGAGAGGGAGAGAGAGATTGGGAGAGAAAGGGGGAGAGAGAGAGAGAAAGGGAGTGAGAGAGGGGGGAGAGGGAGAGAGAGAGGGAGAGAGAGAGAAAGGGAGAGAGAGAGAGAGATCGGGAGAGAGGGGGAGAGTGATAGAAAGGGAGAGAGGGAGAGAGAGGGAGAGAGAGATCGGGAGAGAGAGGGGGAGAGAGAGAGAAAGGGAGAGAGAGGGGGAGAGGGAGAAGAGAGGGGGAGAGAGAGAGAAAGGGAGAGAGAGGGGGAGAGAGATCGGGAGAGAGAGGGGGAGAGAGAGAGAAAGGGAGAGAGGGAGAGAGGGGAGAGAGGGAAAGAGAGAGGGAGAGAGAGAGAAAGGGAGAGAGGGAGAGAGAGGGAGAGAGAGAGAGAGAAAGGGAGAGAGAGAGGGGGAGAGGGAGAGACAGATCAGGAGAGAGAGGGGGAGAGAGAGAGAAAGGGAGAGAGGGGGGAGAGGGAGAGAAGGAGAGAGGGAGAGAGAGAGAGAGGGAGAGAGGGAGAAGAGAGGGGGGAGAGAGGGGGGAGAGGGAGAGAAGGAGAGAGGGAGAGAGAGAGAGAGGGAGAGAGGGAGAAGAGAGGGGGGAGAGAGGGGGAGAGAGGGGGAGAGAGGGGGGAGAGGGAGAGAAGGAGAGAGGGAGAGAGAGAGAGAGGGAGAGAGGGAGAAGAGAGGGGGGAAAGAGGGGGGAGAGGGAGAGAAAGAGAAGGAGAGAGAGAGGGAGAGAGGGGAAGAGAGGGGGAGGGAGGGGAGAGAGGGGAAGAGAAAGAGAGGGAGAGAGAGAGAGGGGATGAGAGAGGGGTGAGGAGAGAGGGAGAGAGAGAGAGGGAGGGAGGGAGAGAGAGAGGGAGGGAGAGAGAGGGAGAGAGAGAGGGGAGGGAGAGAGGGTGAGAGAGTGGGAGTGGGAGAGAGGGGGGAGAGGAGAGAGGGAGAGGGAGGGAGAGGGAGTGAGGGAGGGAGAGAGGGAGGGAGGGAGAGGGGGAGAGGAGAGAAGGAGAGGGAGGGAGAGGAGAGAGGGAGAGGGAGGGAGAGAGGGAGGGAGAGAGGGAGGGAGAGGGAGAGGGGGAGAGGAGAGAAGGAGAGGGAGCGAGGGAGGGAGAGAGGGAGGGAGGGAGAGAGGGAGGGAGAGGGCAGGGGCGGGGGAGAGAGAGAAAGGGGAGGGGAGAGTGGGAGAGGGGGAGGAGGAGGGAGAGGGAGAGGGGGAGGGAGAGAGGGAGGGAGAGGGAGAGGGGAGGGAGAGAGGGAGGGAGAGAGGAAGAAGAGAGGGGGAGAGAGGGGAAGAGAAAGAGAAGGAGAGAGAGAGAGAGGGGATGAGAGAGGGGGTGAGGAGAGAGGGAGAGAGAGAGAGGGAGAGAGAGAGAGCGGGAGAGAGGTGGGAGGGAGAGAGAGAGGGGAGAGAGGGGGAGTGGGAGGGGGAGGGGGAGGGAGGGGGAGAGAGAGAGGGAGGGAGAGGGAGAGGGGGAGAGGGGGGAGAGGAGAGAGGGAGTGAGGGAGGGAGAGAGGGAGGGAGAGGGAGAGGAGAGAGAGTGGTGAGGGGAGGGAGAGGGGGTGCGGGGGGTGGGAGGGGGAGAGAGAGAGGGGGAGGGGGCAGGGGGGGGAGAGGGAGAAGGTGGTAGAGGGAGAGAGAGACACAACAGATGGTAGGAAGAGGGAGACAGAGTGTTCCAGAAAGACACGCAGTCAGCATGGAACAGAGAGACAGAAGGACGAAAAGGATGAGAGAGATGGATAGAAGACACAGAAGAGGCAGAGAGAGGGAGGAAGTATCAGTGAGAGTGAAAGAGCAGGAGACAGTCTCACAGGGTGGAGTGCTCACTCCAAACAAAACATGAACAGGGAAATGTTTAAGATTCAAATTTTAGTTCTGAATCAGAATGGACGGATTAACGAAGGACGTGTTACAGTGCTGGCTGGAGGCACCAGTGATAAACGTCAGGCTCGGGCAGCAGTTACAGTGACTCCGTAGTTACACCTTTGCAGAAGTGAAAGGTTGTGTCGGGTCTGGCCGGTGTGGGACAGAGTAAAGACCGAGACCTCACGGACTAAACACAGAGCGCCCTGGGACTGAGCGCCCAGGGACAGAGTTGGGGGGCACGGGAGGTGGCTTCAAGTCTACATTAACGTGGCTAAACTCAACCGGAGCCACAGGCCAAGGCTCACTTCTGATCAGTGCGCAGTGACCTCTGAACTAGCGTGGGTACCGAGGCAATGATGGAAACAAGCCGAGCTGTGACACGTGCCACAGTGGAACGTCCAGCTGGTATTCACCGTCAGGGAGCTCAGAGTAAGAATGGTCACTGGGGTGGGGCCGGGAGAGCGGAGAGCGCCTGGGACACTAACCAAACAAGATATAGGAAGACAGATGGAAGAGGAACCTTCTCCAACATTATCCCCTGACCCTGGACTCACCACATTTACTGACACTCCTCTCCGAAGGGCACGATCTCTCCCTCCAGCCTCACAGATCTGACCAAATATAAACCGGGTGGAACAACCAGCAGAAGAAACGAGAGGCGAGGAGCGAGTGTGACCTCATAAAGGGGCAAATAATATCACAATGGAAGGGTGAGCACACAGGGTCAACATCAAACACTCCCAGGGCAGGTACAGCACGGGTTAGATACAGAGTAAAGCTCCCTCTACACTGTCCCATCAAACACTCCCAGGGCAGGTACAGCACGGGTTAGACACAGAGTAAAGCTCCCTCTACACTGTCCCATCAAACACTCCCAGGGCACGTACAGCACGGGTTAGATACAGAGTAACGCTCCCTCTACACTGTCCTATCAAACACTACCAGGGCAGGTACAGCACGGGTTAGATACAGAGTAAAGCTCCCTCTACACTGTCCCATCAAACACTCCCAGGACAGGTACAGCACGGATTAGATACAGAGTAAAGCTCCCTCTACACTGTCCCATCAAACACTCCCAGGGCAGGTACAGCACGGGTTAGATACAGAGTAAAGCTCCCTCTACACTGTCCCATCAAACTCTCCCAAGGCAGACACATTACTACCCTGTACTTAAAAACTGCAGTGCACAACTGCCAGTTAACAGGATAAAAGACCAACATAGAAACATAGAAGATAGGAGCAGGAGTAGGCCATTCGGCCCCTCGAGCCTGCTCCGCCATTTAATGAGACCATGGCTGATCATCCAAATTCAGTACCCTGTCCCTGCTTTTCCCCATATCCCTTGATCTCTTTAGCCTTAAGAAATATATCTAACTCCTTCTTGAATATATTTAATGGATTGGCCTCAACTGCCTTCTGTGGTAGAGAATTCCACAGGTTCACCACTCTCTGGGTGAAGAAATTCCTCCTCATCTCTGTCCTAAATGGCTTACCCCTTATCTTTAGACTGTGACCCCTGGTTCTGGACTCCCCCGCCATCAGGAACATCCTTCCTGCATCTAGTCTGTCTAGTCCTGTTAGAATTTTATAAGTTTCAATGAGATCCCTTCTCATTCTTCTAAACTCCAGCGAATATAAGCCCAATCGACCCAATCTCTCCTCATATGTTATTCCTACCATCCCAGGTATCAGTCTGGTGAATCTTCGCTGCACTCTCTCCATGGTAAGAACATCCTTCCTCAGATAAGGCGACCAAAACTGCACACAATACTCAAGGTGTGGTCTCACCAAGGCCCTGTACAACTGCAGCAAGACTTCCTTGCTCCTGCACTCGAACCCTCTCGCTACGAAGGCCAACATACCATTTGGCTTCTTAACCGCCTGCTGCACCTGCATGCTTACCTTCAGCGACTGGTGCACAAGGACACCCAGGTCTCGTTGCACTCCCCCTTCTCCCAATCTATTGTCATTCAGATAATAATCTGCCTTCCTGTTTTTGCCACCAAAGTGGATAACCACGCATTTATCCACATTATACTGCATCTGCCCAATCACCCAACCTGTCCAAATCATACTGGAGTTTCTCTGCATCCTCCTCACAGCACACACGCCCACCCAATTTGTGTTGTCTGCAAACTTGGAAATATTACATCTAGTCCCCTCGTCTAGATCGTTAATATATATTGTGAATAACTGGGGTCCTAGCACCGATCCCTGCGGTACCCCACTAGTCACTGCCTGCCACTCAGAAAAAGACCAGTTTATTCCAACTCTTTGCTTCCTGTCTGCCAACCAGTTCTCTATCCAGTCAGTACCTTATCCCCAATCACATGTGCTTTAACTTTGCACGCTAATTTCTTATGCGGGACCTTATCGAAAGCATTCTGAAAGTCCAAATACACCGCATCCACTAGTTCTCCCTTATCTATTTTACCAGTTACATCCTCAAAAAATTCCAGTAGATTAGTCAAGCACGATTTACCTTTTGCAAATCCATGTTGACTTTGTCCGATCCCATTACTGTTTTCCAAGTGCTCTGCTATTACATCTTTTATAATGGACTCTAGCATTTTCCCCACTACCGATGTCAGGCTTACCGGTCTATAATTCCCCACTTTCTCTCTACCACCTTTTTTAAATAGTGGGGTTACATTTGCTACCCTCTAATCCATGGGAACTGTTCCAGAGTCTATAGAATTTTGGAAGATGACCAGCAATGCATCTACTATTTCTAGGGCCACTTTCTTAAGTACCCTATGATGTAGATTATCAGGCCCTTGGGGTTTATCAGCCTTCAATCCCGTCAATTTCCTTAAAACCATTTCCCTACAAATACTGATTTCATTCAATTCCTCCCTCTCATTAGACCCTATGTTCCCCAACATCTCTGGGAGGTTATTTGTGTCCTCCTTTGTGAAGATAGAACCAAAGTATGTATTTAATTGGTCAGCCATTTATTTGTTCCCCATTATAAATTCCCCTGATTTTGACTGCAAGGGACCTACGCTTGACTTCACCAATCTTTTTCTCTTCACATATCTATAGAAGCTTTTACAATCAGTTTTTTGTTCCCTGCAAGCTTACTCTCATACTCTATTTTCCCCCTCTTAATTAATCCTTTTGTCCTCCTTTGCTGAATCCTAAACTGCTCCCAATCCTCAGGTTTGCTGCTTTTTCTAGCCAAATTATATGTCCTCTCCTTGGATCTTATGCTATCCCTAATTTCCCTTGTTAGCCATGGTTGCCCCACCTTTTTTGTTTTATTTTTATGCCAAACTGGGATGAACAATTTCTGTAGTTCATCCATGCGATCTTTAAATGTTTGCCATTGCCTAGCCACCATCAACATTCTCCAATCCATCCTAGCAAACTCGTGCCTCATACCATCATAGTTTCCTTTCTTTAAATTCAAGACCCTAGTCTCTGAGTCAACTACTTCACTCTCCATCTTAATGAAGAATTCTATCATATTATGATCGCTCCTCCCCAAGATGCCTCGCACAACAAGATTGCTAATCAATCCTTTCTCATTACATAATACCCAGTCTAAGATGGCCTGATCTCTAGTTGGTTCCTCGACATATTGGTCCAGGAAACCATCCCGTATACACTCTAGGATTGCCTCCTCCACAGTATTGTTACTAACTTGGTTAGCCCAATCTATATTTAGATTAAAATCACCCATGATAACTGCTGTGCCCTTATTGCACACATCTCTAATTTCCCATTTAATGCCATCCCCAACCTCAGCATTACTGTTTGGGGGTCTGTATACAACTCCCACTAACGTTTTCTGCCCCTTGGTATTTCTCAACTCTACCCATACAGATTCTACATCATCAGAGCTAATATCCTTCCTTACTATTGTGTTAATCTCCTCTTTAACCAACAATGCTACCCCACCTCCTTTTCCTTTTCCCCTGTCCTTCCTGAATATTGAATACCCCTGGATGTTGAATTCCCAGCCTTGGTCACCCTGGAGCCATGTCTCGGCAATCCCAATTATATCATATCCGTTTACATCTATTTACACAGCTAATTCATCCACCTTATTAAGAATGCTCCTCGCATTAAGACACAAAGCCTTCAGGCTTGTTTTTTTAACACTCTTAGTCCTTTTAATATTATTATTTACTGTGGCCCTGTTTGATTTACACCTTTGATTTCTCTGCCTTCCACTTTTGCTTTTCTCCTTCCTGTCTTTTGCTTCTATCCTTGCTTCCCTTTCCTCTGTTTCCCTGCACAGGTCCCAACCCCCTGCCATTTTAGTTTAAACCCTCCCCAGAGCACTAGCAAACATTCCCCTAGGATATTGGTCCCGGTCCTGCCCAGGTGCAAACCGTCCAGTTGTACTGGTCCCACCTCCCCCAGAACCGGTTCCAATGTCCCAGGAATTTGAATCCCTCCCCCTTGCACCATTCCTCTAGCCACATATTCACCTGAAATATCCTTCTATTTCTAATCTGACTAGCATGAGGCACTGGTAGCAATCCTGAGATTACTACCTTTGAGGTCCTTTTTTTTAAATTTACCTCCTAACTCCCTATATTCAGCTTTTAGGACCTCATCCTGTTTTTTACCTATATCGTTGGTACCTATACCTAACACTCAATGCGTGAAGTTAAATTTATTAAGATTTTAAGATCGATCATTAGAAACAGTTGATTGAAATACACAAACTACAATCAGGTTAAATATTTTGAGTCAAATCATCAGAGAGATAAAACAGCCAAGAGGGAGGCGGAGGTCCCAGAGCCACTACACTGCTTGTGATACCAGAGTGGATCTCTCCCAACTATTCCCGTCTCTGCTCCGCCAGGATCCCACGGAGAGGAGAGCCAATCTCCAACTACTAGTGGAATCCGATTGGTTACCAGCACCTCATTCAGCAGGCTCCAGCCCCAACACTGGGCACGGCAGGTTTCATTAACACAGACAAGAGCGCAAACCCACCCCCAGCACAACTACTGGGGCGGAGGGCCGTTGAAAGACTTGCATTTCTATCGCACCTTCCATGACCTCAGGACGACCCAAAGCGCTTTACAGCCAATGAAATACATTTGAAATGTAGTCACTGATGTAATGTAGGAAACGCAGCAGCCAATTTGCGCACAATCTCTGGAGTGGGACTTGAACCCACAACCTTCTGACTCAGAGGCGAGAGTGCTGCCCACTGAGCCATGGTTGACACCTCCCTCGAGAGCCCCAGTGTTATCTCAAGGTTTCTTTCTCTCTCTCTCTAAACCACAGCATTGCATCCGCCCTAATTTACTGGAGTTCTTTGAGGATGTAACGAGCAGGGTGGATAAAGGGGAACCAGTAGATGTAGTGTATTTGGATTTCCAGAAGGCATTCGATAAGGTGCCACAGAAAAGGTTACTGCACAAGATAAGAGCTCACAGGGTTGGGGGTAATATATTAGCATGGATAGAGGATTGGCTAACTAACAGAAAACAGTGAGTCGGGATAAATGGGTCATTTTCAGGTTGGCAAACAGTAACTAGTGGGGTGCCACAGGGATCGGTGCTGGGGCCTCAACTGTTTACAACCTATATTAATGACTTGGATGAAGGGACCGAGTGTACTGTAGCCAAATTTGCTGATGATACAAAGATAGGTGGGAAAGGAAGTTGTGAGGAGGACACAGAGTCTGCAAAGGGATATAGACAGGTTAAGTGAGTGGGCAAAAATTTGGCAGACGGAGTATAATGTGGGAAAATGTGAGGTTATCCACTTTGGTAGGAAGAATAAAAACGCAAATTATTATTTAAATGGAGAGAGACTACAAAATGCTGCGGTACAGAGGGGTCTGGGGGTCCTCGTACATGAAACACAAAACGTTAGCATGCAGGTACAGCAAGTAATTAGGAAGGCAAGTGGAATGTTGGCCCTTATTGCAAGGGGGATGGAGTATAAAAGTAGGGAAGTCTTTCTACAACTGTACAGGGCACTGGTGAGACCACATCTGGAGTGCTGCATGGTTGCAAAGTGGCCAAGTTTGGGAACTAAATGTTCCAGGGTACTTGACGTTTCAAAAAGACAGGCAAAATGGTAAAGGAGTGGGGGTAGCCCTGATAATAAAGGATGACATAAGGACAGTAGGGAGAAAGGATCTCGGCTCAGAAGATCAGGAAGTAGAATCAGTATGGGTGGAGATAAGGAATAACAAGAGGCAGAAAACACTGGTGGGAGTAGTTTATAGGCCCCCTAACAGTAGCTATACTGTTAGACAAAATATTAATCAAGAAATAGTAGGAGCTTGCAACAAAGGTAATGCAATAATCTTGGGGGACATTAATCTTTATATAGACTGGACAAATCAAATTGGCAAAACTAGTCTGGAGGATGAGTTCATGCAATGTATTCAGGACAGTTTCCTAGAACAATATGTCATGGAACCAACCAGGGAACAGGCTATTTTAGATCTTGTATTGTGTAATGAGACAGGGTTAATTAGCAATCTCATAGTAAAGGATCCTCTGGGGCAGAGTGATCATAATATGATAGAATTTTACATTAATTTTGAGTGACTTGCCTAAGTCCAAAACTAGAGTCTTAAACTTAAATAAAGCCAATTACATAGGTATGAGGGGCGAGTTAGCTAAGGCAGATTGGAAAAATAGATTAAAAGGTGATATACCTGTCAATTCGTCCAATAAAAAGCGACGAGTTAGGAACGTAACTAAAGGTTTTTATTGACTAAATAACAGAGCCCACCCTCGTGGGTGATCGGGTCCAACAAGGAGGAATACCAGCCAGTCGACTACCTTTATACCTGGGCAGGTAGGTGGAGCCATGGGCGGAGTCGGAGGTGGTCAGCCCAGGTATAACAGCGCGACAAGAGGCGACCTCGTATAGTGATACAACAGTGAGAACAGTGATAACAGTACAACAGTGATAACTATAGTGTAACGATAGTGAATGATAAAAGTGGTTTACCACATTCACCCCTTGTTTAGATTTGAGTCCGGCGGGGTGAAGTGTACTACCAGTTCTGGTATGTCAGTCTGTCCGGAGGCCTCGTAAGCCTCTCCGATCGTCGCAGCGGCGGTGCTGCATTATCCGGTGTTAATGCTGGTGTCTGCGTGGTCGGCGAAGGCTCGTGGGGTTCCGGCATGCCGTCTACCTGGGCTGGAATTGGGGGGGTGGTGGGGGGGGGTAAAGGTGGTGTCTCCGGAGTGCCCGAGGGTGCGAGGTCTCGTAAGGAGACAGTGTCCTCCCGCCCGTCTGGGTAAGCCACGTAGGCGTACTGGGGGTTGGCGTGCAGGAGGTTCACCCTCTCGACCAGGGGGTCCATTTTATGGGCCCTCACGTGCTTTCGCAGCAAGACGGGCCCCGGAGAGGTCAGCCAGGTTGGTAGAGTGGTTCCCGTAGTCGACTTCCTGGGGAAAACAAACATTCGTTCATGGGGGGTGGCGTTAACGGCAGTGCAAAGTAGTGACCGGATGGAGTGCAGCACTGTCGGGAGGACTTCCTGCCAGCGGGAGGTTGGGAGGCCCTTAGACTTTAAGGCTAAGAGGACGGCCTTCCATACCGTCGCGTTCTCTCTTTCCACCTGGCCATTCCCTCGGGGGTTGTAGCTGGTGGTCCTACTTGCTGCAATACCTCTCGCTAGTAGGAACTGATGGAGTTCCTCGCTCATGAAGGAGGAGCCCCGGTCACTATGTATATAGTTCGGGAACCCGAACAAGGCGAAGAGGTCGTTCAGGCACTTGATGACCGTGGTACTGGTCATGTCTGGGCAGGGGAAGGCAAAAGGGAAACGGGAGTACTCATCAACGATGTTGAGGAAGTACACATTGCGGTCAGATGACGGTAGAGGCCCCTTAAAGTCGATGCTCAGGCGCTCGAAGGGGCGGGTGGCCTTGATCAGGCTTGCTCTGTCCGGCCTATAGAAGTGCGGTTTGCACTCGGCGCAGGTCTGGCAGTTCCTGGTCATGGAGTAGGTCAGGTTGCGGGCCTTAATGAAATGGTAAAGTCTGGTGACCCCGGGGTGGCAGAGGTCGTTGTGGAGGGTCTGAAGTCTATCAATATGTGCGCTGGCGCATGTAATTCGTGAAAGAGCATCAGGGGGTTCGTTCAGCTTACCTGGCCGGTACAAGATATCATAATCGTAGGTGGATAGCTCGATTCTCCACCTCAAGATCTTGTCATTCTTGATTTTGCCCCTCAGCTTGTTATTAAACATGAAAGCAACCGAACGTTGGTCGGTGAGGAGGGTAAATCGTTTGCCTGCCAGGTAATGCCTCCAGCGCCGTACCGCCTCCACAATTGCCTGGGCTTCCTTCTCGACCGACGAGTGTCGGATCTCGGGGCCCTGTAGGGTCCTTGAGAAGAAGGCCACCGGCCTCCCCTCCTGGTTAAGGGTAGCGGCTAGGGCGAAGTCGGATGCATCGCTCTCCACTTGGAAGGGGATGGACTCATCCACTGCGTGCATTGTGGTCTTGGCTATGTCTCCCTTGATGAGGGAGAAGGCCGCGCACGCTTCCTCCGTGAGGGGGAAGGATGTGGACTTCATGAGGGGTCTGGCTTTGTCCGCATAATTGGGCACCCATTGGGCATAGTAGGCGAAGAGCCCCAGGGTTCTCTTAAGTGCCTTAGGGCAGTGGGGGAGGGGTAGCTCCATGAGGGGGCGCATTCTTTCGGGGTCGGGGCCGATGAGTCCGTTCTCTACTACACAGCCAAGGATGGCAAGGCGCGAGGTGTTAAACACACATTTCTCCTTATTGTAGGTGAGGTTCAGCCGTTGGGCCGTACGGAGGAATTTCTCCAGATTCACGTCATGGTCCTGCCGGTCGCGGCCGCAGATGGTGACGTTATCTAGATAGGGGAATGTGGCCTGCAGTCCGTTCTGGTCAACCATCCGGTCCATCTCCCTTTGGAAGACCGAGACCCCGTTGGTGACACCGAAGGGGACCCTAAGGAAGTGGTATAGGCGCCCATTCGCCTCGAAGGCGGTGTACTGGCGGTCCTCGGGGTGGATAGGGAGTTGGTGGTAGGCCGACTTAAGGTCGATGGTCGAGAATACGCGGTATTGTGCAATCTGATTGACCATGTCAGATATGCGGGGAAGGGGGTATGCGTCCAGCTGGGTGTATCTGTTTATGGTCTGGCTGTAGTCGATGACCAGGCGATTTTTATCGCCGGTCTTAACGACCACGACCTGGGCACGCCAGGGGCTGTTGCTCCCCTCGATAATGCCCTCTTTCAGGAGGCGCCGCACCTCAGAGCTAATGAAGGCTCTGTCCCCAGCGCTGTACCGCCTGCTCTTGGTAGCGATGGGTTTGCAGTCGGGGGTGAGGTTAGCGAACAGGGAAGGTGGCGGCACCTTGAGGGTGGATAGGCTGCAGGTGTTACGCGGTGGGCGGTTTAACATTCGCTGGTTGTCGACTGTGAGTGGGGGGAGGGGTCCACCGTATGCTAGGGTTACACTTTGGAGGTGGGATTGGAAGTCCAGCCCTAGTAGGACGGCAGCGCAGAGCTGGGGGAGGACGAGGAGTTTAAAATTTTTATACTCCGTACCCTTAACCGACAAGGTCACAACACAGTAGCCGCTAATGTCCGTGGCGTGGGACCTCGATGCCATCGAGATTCGGTTGCGCGTTGGCAGGACAGGGAGGGAGTAGTGGCTCACCGTGTCTGGGTGGATGAAGCTCTCCGTGCTTCCGCTGTCGAACAGGCAGGTCGTGGTGTGGCCGTTTACTTTGATGTCCATCATCGACTTGGACAGGTGGTGTGGGCGGGCTTGATCCAGAGTGACGGAGGCTAGTGTGTAGGTAAGCGAGTCGTTGTCGTCTGCGGGCTAGGCGGTCGTCGGGTCCGGGGGCCCGGTGGCAGTCGGGCGTGGTGGGTAAAATGGCGTCTCCCACGAGGTAGGACAAAATGGCGGAGAAGATGGCTGCCCCCATAACTCACATGAGGCACTATTGGGGTCGGTTGCCTTGATCAAAGATGGCCACCCCCATGACTCACATGTGGGGATGCTGGCCTCAGTTGCCTTGAAAGAAGATGGCCGCCTCCACAGTTCGCATGAGGCACTGCTGGCCTCTGAAGATCCGCTCCTGCAGGCCTAGAGAAGTGGCCTTTCTTCCTGCAGGTTGAGCAGGTAGAGTTCCTGGCTGGGCAGCGCGACCTCGGGTGCTTCTCCTGGCCGCAAAAGAAGCAGCCGGCGGCCCGATCACGGGTGCCCGATGTCGGAGCCGGTACCGGGGGTGGCGGTCCCGGTCGGGTCCGGGACGCCGACGCTGAGGTAGGTCCCGGGGGCGGCGCTGCGAAGGGTATTGCGGTAGGGGTCGGGCCCGAGTCCCAGGGTCGCGAGCAGTACCTGGAAAACGCCTCCTGGTCCTGATGGGCCACCTCTAGGGAGAGAGCGAGGGCTTCAGCTTTGTCCAGGTCGAGGTCTTTAGCTTCAAGCAGTCTTTGCCGTGAGTAGTCGGACCGTAGGCCTTTCACAACGGCATCGCGAATATTATCTTCCGTATTTTCAACAGCCGTCACCGCTTTAAAGTCACAGTTCCTGCCGAGTGCTCTTAGCGCCCGTAAAAATTCAGCTACAGACTCTCCTGGCTGTTGCGGGCGGGATCTTAGGAGGTGCCTGGTGTACATGTAATTTACCGGGCTCCGGTACTGCTGTTTCAGTAGGTTGATAGCGGCCTCGTATGTAGTCGTGTCCTGGATGAGTGCGTATACTCTCGGGCTCGCTTGGGCGTTCAGAACTCTTAGTTTGGATCTCTGAGGGACGCCGGATTCTTCCAGGTAGGATTCGAAGCAGTCCAGCCAGTGTTTGAAGTTGAGGGCTGAGTTTGCTGCCTGTGGGTTTAGATCCAGGTACGGTGGTTTGAGGGCTTGCAGCCAAGCCGGCTGGTGTGGCTGGTGTAGCCCGGTGTCTGAAAGCTGCTGTGGCTGTGCTTCTGGGAGGGCTCCTGGCTGGCCAGTAGTAGACATCTTTAAAATTTAGTCAATAAAATTGATATACCTGTCAATTCGTCCAATTAAAAGCGACGAGTTAGGAACGTAACTAAAGGTTTTTATTGACTAAATAACAGAGCCCACCCTCGTGGGTGATCGGGTCCAACAAGGAGGAATACCAGCCAGTCGACTACCTTTATACCTGGGCAGGTAGGTGGAGCCATGGGCGGAGTCGGAGGTGGTCAGCCCAGGTATAACAGCGCGACAAGAGGCGACCTCGTATCGTGATACAACAGTGAGAACAGTGATAACAGTACAACAGTGATAACTATAGTGTAACGATAGTGAACGATAAAAGTGGTTTACCACAAAAGGTATGGCAGTAGATAAGCAGTGGCTAGCAGTTAAAGAAATATTTCATAATTCTCAACAAAAATACATTCCATTGAGAAACAAAAACTCCAGGGGAAAAGTGATCCAACCCTGGCTAACTAAAGAAGGTAAGGACAGCATTAGTGTGAAAGAAGAAGCTTATAATGTTGCAAAGAGTAATAGTAAGCCTGAGGATTGGGAGAGTTTCAGAAACCAGCAAAGGTTGACCAAAAAACTGATAAAAAGAGAAAAAATAGAGAAAACTAGCAAGAAATATAAAAGCAGTTTGTAAGAGTTTCTACAAGTATGTAAAAATGAAAAGAGTAGCAAAAGTAAACATTGAGACAGAAAAATTATTATGGGGAATAAGGAAATGGCAGAAATGTTAAACAAATATTTTGTATCTGTCTTCACAGTAGAAGACACAAAAAGCATTAATTAGCAATCTTGTTGTACGAGGCCCCTTGGGTCGGAGCGATCATAATATGATCGAATTCTTCATTAAGATGGAGAATGAAATAGTTGACTCAGAAACAAGGGTCCTCAATTTAAATAAAGGAAACTACGATGGTCTGAGGAGCGAGTTGGGTAGGATTGATTGGGGAATGGCACTCAAAGGGTTGACGGTGGATAGGCAATGGCAAACATTCAAAGACCGAATGGATGAACGACAGAAATTGTTCATCCCAGTTTGGCATAAAAATAAAACAAAAAAGGTGACTCAACCGTGGCTAACAAGGGAAATTAGGGATAGCATAAGATCCAAGGAGAGGACATACAAATTGGCCAGAAAAAGCAATAATCCTGAGGATTGGGAGCAGTTCAGGATTCAACAAAGGAGGACAAAGGGATTAATAAAGAAAGGGAAAATAGAATATGAGAGTAAGCTTGCAGGGAACATAAAAACTGACTGTAAAAACTTTTATAGATATGTGAAGAGAAAAAGATTGGTGAAGTCAAGTGTAGGTCCCTTGCAGTCAGAATCGGGGGAATTTATAATGGGGAACAAAGAAATGGCAGACCAACTAAATACATATTTTGGTTCTGTCTTCACAAAGGAGGACACAAATAACCTCCCAGAAATACCGGGGAACATAGGATCTGATGAAAGGGTGGAACTGAAAGAAATCAGTATTTGTAGGGAAATGGTGTTAGGAAAATTGATGGGACTGAAGGCCGATAAATCCCCAGGGCCTGATAATCTACATCCCAGGGTACTTAAGGAAGTGGCCCTAGAAATAGTAGATGCATTGCTGGTCATCTTCCAGAACTCGATAGACTCTGGAACAGTACCCATGGATTGGAGGGTAGCTAATGTTACCCCACTATTCAAAAAAGGTGGCAGAGAAAAAGCGGGGAATTATAGACCGGTAAGCCTGACATCGGTAGTGGGGAAAATGCTAGAGTCCATTATAAAAGATGTAATAGCAGAGCACTTGGAAAGCAGTGACAGGATCGGACAAAGTCAACATGGATTTACAAAAGGTAAATCATGCTTGACTAATCTACTGGAATTTTTTGAGGGTGTAACTGGTAAAATAGATAAGGGAGAACCAGTGGATGTGGTGTATTTGGACTTTCAGAAGGCTTTCGATAAGGTCCCGCATAAGAGATTAGCGTGCAAAATTAAGGCACATGGGATTGAGGGCAAGGTATTGACTTGGATAGAGAACTGGTTGGCGGACAGAAAGCAAAGAGTTGGAATAAACGGGTCGTTTTCCAAGTGGCAGGCAGTGACTAGTGGGGTACCGCAAGGATCGGTCCTAGGACCCCAGCTGTTCACAATATATATTAATGATCTGGATGAGTGAATTGGATGTAATATCTCCAAATTTGCAGACGACACAAAGCTGGGTGGGAGGGTATGCTGCGAGGAGGATGTCATGAAACTCCAGTACGATTTGGACAGGTTAGGTGATTGGGCAGAAACATGGCAAATGCACTATAATGTGGATAAATGTGAGGTTATCCACTTTGGTGGCAAAAACAGGAAGGCACTTGATTATTTGAATGGCAATAGATTGGGAGAAGGGGAAGTGCAAAGAGACCTGGGTGTTCTTGTGCACCAGTCGCTGAAGGTAAGCATGCAGGTGCAGCAGGCGGTTAAGCAGGCAAATGGTATGTTGGCCTTCGTAGCAAGAGGGTTCGAGTACAGGAACAAGGATGTCTTGCTACAGTTGTACAGGGCCTTGGTGAGACCGCACCTTGAGTATTGTGTGCAGTTTTGGTCGCCTTATCTGAGGAAGGACGTTCTTGCCATGGAAGGAGTGCAGCAAAGATTCACCAGGCTGATACCTGGGATGGCAGGAATGACGCATGAGGAGAGATTGTGTCAATTGGGCTTATACTCACTGGAGTTTAGAAGATTGAGAGGGGATCTCATCGAAACCTATAAAATTCTGTCAGGCCTAGACAGACTAGATGCTCCCGATGGTCAGGGAGTCCAGAACCAGGGGTCACAGTCTAAGGATAAGGGGTAGGACATTTAGGACTGAAATGAGGAGGAATTTCTTCACCCAGAGAGTGGTGAACCTGTGGAATTCTCTGCCACAGAGGGTGGTGGAGGCCAGTTCATTAAATATATTCAAGAAAGAGTTGGATATATTTCTTAAGGCTAAAGGGATCAAGGGATATGGGGAGAAGGCAGGGACAGGGTACTGAATTTGGATGATCAGCCATGATCTCACTGAATGGCGGAGCAGGCTCGAGGGGCCGAATGGCCTACTCCTGCTCCTATCTTCTATGTAAAAATGGTGGGGAACCAAGGGTCTAATGAGGGTGAGGAACTTAACGTAATTAATATAAGTAGAGAAAAAGTACTAGAGAAACTAATGGGACTAAAAGCCGACAAATCCCCTGGACCTGACGGCCTCCATCCTTGGCTCTGCCTAATCATGTTATGATTTTCTAAGTGACTTGATACCACTTCCTTATCTAAGGAAGGATATACTTGCCTTGGAGGCGGTGCACCGAAGGTTCACTAGATTGATTCCTGGGATGAAAGGGTTGTCCTATGATGAGAGATTGAGTAGAATGGGCCGATACTCTCTGGAGTTTAGAAGAATGAGAGGTGATCTCATTGAAACACACAAGATTCTGAGGGGGATTGACAGGGTAGATGCTGAGAGATTGTTTCCCCTGGCTGGAGAGTCTAGAACTAGGGGGCAGTCTCAGGATAAGGGGTTGGCCATTTAAGACCGAGATGAGGAGGAATTTCTTCACTCAAGAGGGCTATGAATCTTTGGAATTCTCTGCCCCAGAGGGCTGTGAATGCTGAGTCGTTGAGTATATTCAAGGCTGAGATCGATATTTTTGGTTTTGGACTCTAGGGGGATCAAGGGATATGGAGATCAGGCAGGAAAGTGGAGCTGAGGTCGATGATCAGCCATGATCTTACTAAATGGCGGAGCAGGCTCGAGGGGCTGTATGGCCGACTCCTGCTCTTATTTATTATGCTCTGGTCTCCTTATTTAAGGAGGGATATACTTGCATTGGAGGCAGTTCAGAGAAGGTTCACTGGGCTGCTTCCCGAGGTGAAGGGGTTGTCTTATGAAGAAAGGTTGAGCAGGTTGGGCCTATACTCACTGGAGTTTAGAAGAATGAGAGGTGATCTTATTGAAACATAAGATTCTGAGGGGGCTTGACAGGGTAGATGTTTCCCCTCGTGGAGGAATCTAGAACTAGGGGGCATAGTTTCAGAATAAGGGGGCACCCATTTAAGACGGAGATGAGGAGGAATTTCTTCTCTCGGAGGGTCGTGAATCTTTGGAATTCTCTTCCCCGGAGAGCTGTGGAGGCGGAGTCAGTGAATATATTCAAGGCAGAGATTGACAGATATTTGGGCTACAGGGGAGGCGAGGGGTACGGGGAGCGGGCGGGGAAGTGGAGTTGAGGCCAAGATCGGATCAACCATGAGCAGGCTCGAGGGGCCGAATGGCCGACTCCTGCTCCGATTTTTTATGTTCTAACTCTGTGGCCGCATCCTACACAAGGAACAAAAGGGTCTGAAAGTGGAGAAAGCACAGAAAGAGTTCCCTCGCACAAACACTTTATTTCAATTAAAATCTACTTAAAGAAAGCTACATCAGGTAGGAAAAAAACAGAAGCAGCCATTTCATTTGACAATTATTGGAAACACAATATTGCACAGTGAGAGAAAGGGAAGGCACAGCCTCCCGGGATCAGAACTGGGACAGGTCCAGGATAGAGAACATCCACCTATCATTGAGGGCAGGCCCACGTGCCTCCCTCGCTCAGACCCGCTCTGTAACGGTGATTGCCACTGTTCCCCAGGTTATCCAGACAGCAGGACCTGGGCAGCAAATGTTACACGCATATCAGGGACTTGACTGATGTTACACACACAGTAAGTAGGGAAATTAGGCGATGTTCCGGTTCCAGCCCGAGGTCGCTTGTAGTGGACCACAAACACGAATTATTATCTTCCCGCACCCCACACCACATCTGTTTATGACGCAGAGGTCAGATCCTGCTGAACTTCTCTTGCCCCCACCCACCCCCCCCCTGTACAGCAGCTCAGTGTCAAACAATCACCCAAGTCATGTGATGCCCTTGGTCCCCATTCTATCACTGGACACGTCCATTAAGGACTTTGGTTTTTGTTCCTCCGCCAGCAGCTTACCCGAGAAGCCGAGACTGCCTTTGCTGTTTTGGTGGCAGCACAGACACAGAGTCCAGCAGCAGGAGTGGGAACCCAGGCCTTCCACCCACCCCCCGCTAGCCCAGGGACACTGCGACCGGTCAACCTGCTTCCCAGCCGAGACAAGCTACCAGCCACTAAACCTCAGTACATCACACGGCGCTCAAGGGAGCTGCGCGGAGTTGAGCTCCAATTCTTAATCTGACGGACTGGATGTTCTCGGTCCGTCTGAACGTTACGGGCAGGGGAGAGCTGTCACTCATCGGTTACAGGGACATCACACTGGGATTAAACAGCAGGCACCAGAAGCAGCTTACTCAGGATCAGGACCCCAATAAAACACCACACGGTCTCTAAACAACAGCCGACTTAAACACGCTGATCATATTCAGATCTCAGAATCGCGCTTTGCGAGCCTGATAACACATCCTATTCTCACCCGTCCCGCAAGGCTCCCAGCGCAGTCAGTCAGTCATTCGCAATAAAAGTGACATCAAATGTAGCGAGAGGCTGCTCGGTTTAACAATCTAAAACAACTTTAATAAAACAGAATTAAACCAGTGCGAGCATCACTCCTTTATCTTTTTAATTCATTTCTGGAGCCCTTGCAGACTGTAACCACCTGCCAGGTTATATCTCCATGCTGCGTCGATATTGAGTTTAATCCAATGACCCGGAGCACAGAGGGGACACAGGAGCCGAAGATTTGGGAACGTTTTTTTTTTGCTGTCTTGCATTTCGGAGTGAAGTCACTCAGCCCGGAGCTGATTAGAAGGGCAGGATTTGGCCCCCTCAACGCTCCACCCCCAATGTGGCATGATGTGGGTGGGGGGGGGGGGGGGGGGGGCTGTGCTGAGAGAGAGGAGTCAGCCAGCCCAGGCTCAGGGAGGCCTCACCCAACATTCAGCAACCTGCTTGCATTTGTCAACACACACTCAGAGTCATCCCCCAACGTTCAGTGCTCTTCGGTTTCACGATTAGCCAAGGTGTAGCATATAGTATGTACTGATGCCCGCAGATCCATATCGTACAGCGTGGTCAACAGAGTCCGGACACAGGCAGCATGACCCGATTTCTGATGCCAGGTATGAAGCATCTGATAATGTCCTTCTGTAATATTGTTAATATTATTCCGTTCAGCTTCCACAATCTGGTTTTCAGTCAGGTGAAGCTTACGCATAAACTCCTTCCACCTTTTGATAGGAACCTCTTTTATAAATATTGGAAAGCTCTGCCTTAAATCTGAAAAGCAAACCACAAGCATGTTTACGATTTACATTTTCCTCCTTTTGTTCTCGGAGAACAGTCACTAAAGCCTAACATAGAGGCTAGGAGCAGGAGTAGGCCATTCGGCCCCTCGAGCCTGCTCCGCCATTCAATGAGATCATGGCTGATCATCCAAATTCAGTACCCTGTCCCCGCTTTCTCCCCATATCCCTTGATCCCTTTAGCCTTAAGAAATATATCCAACTCCTTCTTGAATATATTTAATGAATTGGCCTCAACTGCCTTCTGTGGTAGAGAATTCCACAGGTTCACCACTCTCTGGGTGAAGAAATTCCTCCTCATCTCTGTCCTAAATGGCCTACCCCTTATCCTTAGACTGTGACCCCTGGTTCTGGACTCCCCGACCATCGAGGACATCCTTCCTGCATCTAGTCTGTCTAGTCCTGTTAGAATTTTATAAGTTTCAATGAGATCCCCTCTCATTCTTCTAAACTCCAGCGAGTATAAGCCCAATCGACCCAATCTCTCCTCATACGTCATTCCTGCCATCCCAGGGATCAGCCTGGTGAAATAGTCAGCAACTCGAGCCTGACGCAGCCAACGCCAGAGGCCCGAGGGAGGGAGGGAGAGATTCGGCCCGCAGTAAATGATCTCATTGCACCCGAGGGGGCAGCAAACTGTCCTAATGACCCAAAGTGGGAGCACCCTCACCACACGGACTGCAGCGGTTCAAGGCGGCGGCTCACCGCCACCTTCTCAAGGGCAACTAGGGATGGGCAATAAATGCTGGCCTTGCCAGCGACGCCCACATCCCATGGACGAATATATAAAATAAAGCTGAGCCGCACGCACACAGGGAAGGAGCTGGATCGGAGTTCGTAGAATCATAGAAAGTTACAGCACGGAAGGAGGCCATTTCGGCCCATCGTGTCCACACCGGCCAACAAAGAGTTATCCAGCCTAATCCCTCTTCCCAGCTCTTGGTCCGTAGCCCTGCAGGTTGGAGCATCCCAAGTGCACATCCAAGTACTTTTTAAATGTGGTTAGGGTTCCTGCCTCTACCACCCTTTCAGGCAGTGAGTTCCAGACCCCCCACAACCCTCTGGTGAAGACATTTCCCCTCAAATCCCCTCTAAACCTTCCGCCAATTACTTTAAATCTGTGCCCCCTGATTTTTGACCCCTCTGCTAAGGGAAATAGGTCCTTTCTATCCAGCTCGGGGGGGAGGGCAGTAAGACCAGGGCCAGAGCTCCTGATCACTAGCCAGGGACCGCTGATGGGACAGGGGAGGAACCCAGGCTCGGGGGGGGGGGGGGGTGGTGACGCCCCCCACTGCCCAATAGCCTGTCTACCTTGTGTGATGGACAGCCAGAGGTGGCCTGCTGTGGAGTGTGGCTCCCTCTGTCAGGGAGAATCGGCACCTTCGTGGCCGGGGAGGGCTGGTGGCACACTGGGTCACATCACTCGCAGGAGCCTGGATTCAAATCAGGCGTCAAATAATGGGGAGAGCGAGTGGTGTGTGTTGGGCTCAGGACCCCCACTCTCCCCACAGACCCCCCCCTCACTCTCCCCAGAGCACCCCCCCCACTCTCCCCACAGCGCCCCCCCACTCACCCCACGGCCCGCCACCCCCCTCCACTCTCCCCACAGACCCCCCCCCACTCTCCCGACAGGCCCCCCCATCCCCACTGACTGGCGGCCTTGGTCAGAGGCCTGACGAATGACTGATGTAAAGACAAGTAGAGGAGCCAACAACAACTTGCATTTATACAGCGCCTTTAACATAGTGAAACGCCCCAAGGCGCTTCACAAGAGCGTAAATCAGATAAAATTTGACACATAAGGAGATATTAGGACAGGTGACTAAAAACAGTTTGCAGGAACATCTTAAAGGAGGAGAGAGACATGGAGAGGTTTAGGGAGGGAATTCCAGAGCTTAGGGCCTCGGCAGCTGAAGGCACGGCCGCCAATGGAGGAGCGAAGGAAATCGGGGGATGCGCAAGAGGTCAGAATTGGAGGAGCGCAGAGATCTCAGAGGGTTGTGGGACTGGAGGAGGTTACAGAGATAGGGAGGGTTGTAGGGACTGGAGGTTACAGAGATAGGGAGGGTTGTAGGGACTGGAGGTTACAGAGATAGGGAGGGTTGTAGGGACTGGAGGAGGTTACAGAGATAGGGAGGGTTGTAGGACTGGAGGAGGTTACAGAGATAGGGAGGGTTGTAGGGACTGGAGGTTACAGAGATAGGGAGGGTTGTAGGGGCTGGAGGAGGTTACAGAGATTGGGAGGGTTGTGGGACTGGAGGAGGTTAGAGAAATAGGGAGGGTTGTAGGGCTGGAGGAGGTTACAGAGATAGGGAGGGTTGTAGGGACTGGAGGAGGTTACAGAGATAGGGAGGGTTGTAGGGGCTGGAGGAGGTTACAGAGATAAGGAGGGTTGTAGGGGCTGGAGGCGGTTACAGAGATAGGGAGGGTTGTAGGGGCTGGAGGAGGTCAGAGAGATAAGGAGGGTTGTGGGACTGGAGGAGGTTAGAGAGATAGGGAGGGTTGTGGGACTGGAGGAGGTTAGAGAGATAGGGAGGGTTGTGGGACTGAAGGAGGTTACAGAGATAGGGAGGATTGTAGGGGCTGTAGGAGGTTACAGAGATAGGGAGGGTTGTAGGGCTAGAGGAGGTTACAGAGATAGGGAGGGTTGTAGGGACTGGAGGAGGTTACAGAGATAGGGAGGGTTGTAGGGGCTGGAGGAGGTTACAGAGATAAGGAGGGTTGTAGGGGCTGGAGGCGGTTACAGAGATAGGGAGGGTTGTAGGGGCTGGAGGAGGTCAGAGAGATAAGGAGGGTTGTGGGACTGGAGGAGGTTAGAGAGATAGGGAGGGTTGTGGGACTGGAGGAGGTTAGAGAGATAGGGAGGGTTGTGGGACTGAAGGAGGTTACAGAGATAGGGAGGATTGTAGGGGCTGTAGGAGGTTACAGAGATAGGGAGGGTTGTAGGGCTAGAGGAGGTTACAGAGATAGGGAGGGTTGTAGGGACTGGAGGAGGTTACAGAGATAGGGAGGGTTGTAGGGGCTGGAGGAGGTTACAGAGATAAGGAGGGTTGTAGGGGCTGGAGGCGGTTACAGAGATAGGGAGGGTTGTAGGGGCTGTAGGAGGTTACAGAGATAAGGAGGGTTGTAGGGGCTGGAGGCGGTTACAGAGATAGGGAGGGTTGTAGGGACTGGAGGAGGTTACAGAGATAGGGAGGGTTGTAGGGGCTGGAGGAGGTTACAGAGATAAGGAGGGTTGTAGGGGCTGGAGGCGGTTACAGAGATAGGGAGGGTTGTAGGGGCTGTAGGAGGTTACAGAGATAGGGAGGGTTGTAGGGCTGGAGGAGGTTACAGAGATAGGGAGGGTTGTGGGGCTGGAGGAGGTTACAGAGATAGGGAGGGTTGTGGGACTGGAGGAGGTTACAGAGATAGGGAGGGTTGTAGGGACTGGAGGTTACAGAGATAGGGAGGGTTGTAGGGGCTGGAGGAGGTTACAGAGATTGGGAGGGTTGTGGGACTGGAGGAGGTTAGAGAAATAGGGAGGGTTGTAGGGCTGGAGGAGGTTACAGAGATAGGGAGGGTTGTAGGGACTGGAGGAGGTTACAGAGATAGGGAGGGTTGTAGGGGCTGGAGGAGGTTACAGAGATAAGGAGGGTTGTAGGGGCTGGAGGCGGTTACAGAGATAGGGAGGGTTGTAGGGGCTGGAGGAGGTCAGAGAGATAAGGAGGGTTGTGGGACTGGAGGAGGTTAGAGAGATAGGGAGGGTTGTGGGACTGGAGGAGGTTAGAGAGATAGGGAGGGTTGTGGGACTGAAGGAGGTTACAGAGATAGGGAGGATTGTAGGGGCTGTAGGAGGTTACAGAGATAGGGAGGGTTGTAGGGCTAGAGGAGGTTACAGAGATAGGGAGGGTTGTAGGGACTGGAGGAGGTTACAGAGATAGGGAGGGTTGTAGGGGCTGGAGGAGGTTACAGAGATAAGGAGGGTTGTAGGGGCTGGAGGCGGTTACAGAGATAGGGAGGGTTGTAGGGGCTGTAGGAGGTTACAGAGATAAGGAGGGTTGTAGGGGCTGGAGGCGGTTACAGAGATAGGGAGGGTTGTAGGGACTGGAGGAGGTTACAGAGATAGGGAGGGTTGTAGGGGCTGGAGGAGGTTACAGAGATAAGGAGGGTTGTAGGGGCTGGAGGCGGTTACAGAGATAGGGAGGGTTGTAGGGGCTGTAGGAGGTTACAGAGATAGGGAGGGTTGTAGGGCTGGAGGAGGTTACAGAGATAGGGAGGGTTGTGGGGCTGGAGGAGGTTACAGAGATAGGGAGGGTTGTGGGACTGGAGGAGGTTACAGAGATAGGGAGGGGCGAGGCCGTGGAGGGAATTTGAACATATGGATGAGAGTCTGTCCTCCCAACTAAAGGGAAATGCACAGGAAACTAGAAGGAAATCATTCGATCGTAATCCCAGCCACCAATAACCAACAATTAAGATCAGTATTTTACCTTCATCACTGAATTCATTAAGTAACTGAAGACACTTATCATCATATACCTGTAAAAAAAAACAAGGTGCAGGATGAGCTGTTTGTGTTTAAAATATTAAATTAAAAAAAAGACAATAGTTTCAAGTTAACCGTCTCCACCTGCCCCACCGGGGGACTGGAACCAAGGTCCAATCGACCCAGACTGACCGGACGCTCGGAGGTCCCTGCGCTTTCTCCCCTCAACGAAACGGAACGGCAATCTCAGACTGGCAGCCCTGGAGCCCGAAACAGCCCCCGGTTCGGCAGCGGGTTCCTCTCATTTACAAAGGGTGAGTCTTGTTGGGGGGGGGGGGGGGGGGGGGGAGGGATGAAAACAAAATGGAGGGATGTTGTTCCCGAGCTTGGAGCAGAAAAACTCTGCCTCAAAACCGGGCTGGGCCTGGCCAGAGAGGGCCTGAACTCCCAGAACCGACCAGGCACACAAAACCCAAGGTCCATGCTGAAATTAAGAGGCTCTAAAACCATCAGAACGCGGCAAAGCCTTCAGATTGTGTTGAGCAAGTGACATCCGCCAAGGATCCCAGCACAATGTCTTGTATGATAGCAAAATACTGCGGATGCTGGAAATCCGAAATAACAACAGAAAATGCTGGAAAAACTCAGCAGGCCAGGCAACATCCGTGGAGAGAAATTAGAGTCGACGTTTCAGGTCGAAACCCTTTGTCAAGACTAAAGAGGCACAGGAAATGAAATGGATTAAGAGGCCAGGCTGGGAGAGAACAAAAGAGAAGTGAAGAGACATTAAGAGGTATTCAAAACCAGACGAGATGGTGATCGGACTAGTGGAGACAAAAGACGGCTCTAGATTAGGTGTGAAATGTGCTGGCAGAATGGGAGACAGCTCTTGCATTGTTCCACTGAAGCTCAGCGTAAGCTCGAGGAACAGCACCTCATCTTCCGATTAGGCACTTTACAGCTTTCCGGACTCAATATCGAGTTCAACAATTTCAGATCATAACCTCGGCCCCTATCACATTTTTACTTATATTTTTTATCCACACCTCTGTTTTGGCCTCTCCCCCCGCCCCCCTTTCTCTTATTTCCTCTCTCCCACATGGCAGCTGTCTCCCGTTCTGCCAGCGCATTTCACACCTAATCTAGAGCCGTCTTTTGTCTCCACTAGTCCTATCACCATCTCGTCTGGTTTTGAATACCTCTTAATGTCTCTTCACTTCTCTTTTGTTCTCTCCCAGCCCAGCCTCTCAAATCTATTTCATTTCCTGTGCTTCTTTAGTCTTGACAAAGGGTTTTCACCCGAAACGTTGACTCTAATTTCTCTCCACGGATGTTGCCTGGCCTGCTGAGTTTTTCCAGCATTTTCTGTTGTTATTTACAATGTCTTGTACATTCAGGCACTAGGCATGCGGTGTGTGTGTCCAGGAAATAGCCAGGGCTGATGGGAATGTGAGCTTCACGTACATTTAGAATTCTCAAATAGCTAAAGTTAATGCTGTAATACAAACCGAATCGACGTGGTAAATTTATAGTTCAGGGACTGGCCTAATATTTTAAGATAAAGAGGAATGGAGCAGACCAACAACGGGTTCTAATCTTGCAGCAGAATCCTGGCCAGTGATGGCGAGATCACCCATGGCAACACAGTTATCGTTTCCACTGATTGGCCACATTCTCAGCCGGCCAACCAATGAGCTTGCGAGAAAATGGCACTTACAGGCAACCAATCAGCTGGCTAAAAAAAAAAAAATGACAATTCTGAAGCTTCTGTAAACCCCGATGGAAGATTTTGTTTTTGAATCTGGATCTGACCCATCCTTTGCCTCCTCGGGCACCAGCTGACTGACACCTCCCAGCGCAGCAAGGTGGGAGCGAGCGAGCGAGCGAGGGGCTCTGCCAGGTCGCACGGCTACAACAGGAGAAATAAGAACATACATAAGAAATAGGAGCAGGAGTCGGCCATTCGGCCCCTCGAGCCTGCTCCGCCATTCAATAAGATCATGGCTGATCTTCGACATCAACTCCACTTTCCTGCACTATCCCCACATCCCTTGACTCCCTTAATATTCAAAAATCTATCAATCTCTGTCTTGAATATACTCAATGACTGAGCCTCCACAGCCCTCTGGGGCAGAGAATTCCAAAGATTCACCACCCTCTGAGTGAAGAAATTTCTCCTCATCTCAGTCCTAAACGGCCAACCCTTTAATCTGAGAATAGGAACAGGAGTCGGCCATGCAGCTGCTCAAGCCTGCGCCGCCATTCAATAAGATCGTGGCTGAACTTCTACCTCATCTCCACTTTCCCACCCTGTCCGCTTATCCCCTTGGTTCCTCTCAGCATCTACAGCCTCTCAGCATCTACCCTGTCAAGCCCTGTAAGAATTTTGTACGTTTCAATGAGATCACCTCTCATTCTTCTAAACTCCAGCGAATATAGGCCTAGTCTACTCAATCTCTCTTCATAGGACAACCTTCACATCCCAGGAATCAATCTAGTGAATCTTCGTTGCACCACCTCTAAGGCAAAAATATCCTTTATTCGGTAAGGCCAAAATTGTACACAGTACTCCAGGTGTGGTCTCACCAAAGCCCTAAATTAATGCAATAAGACTTCTTTACTCTTATACTCCAACCCCCTTGCAATAAAGGCTAACATGCAATGGCCTAGAAATTCACTATGGCCCCGCCAGCTGGCTAGCACCCAAAAGTTAGCGCTGGGCGGGAAGCCTATAGCGATCGTCAGATATTCATTGTTAGCGCCCCAATTCGGAACCGGGCGCTATACCAGGGTGTGCCCGCCTCCGCTTGGGGCGCTGACACTGAATATCAGCACTCTTGGCGCCGCTGCGCCAGCCGCTGCGGAGCGGCAGGCTGCGGTACTGCAGGCCTCCTCCTTCTCTTAAGGGGAGCTGCCTGCAACGGGGAGATCGCCGCTGGAGAGTGCCGGCAAATGAGCCCGGCACCACGGAGAAGTGCCGGGCTCGCGGAAAGCAGCCGGCAATGCCGCGGGGGGGGGGGGGGGGGGGGGGGTGTGGAGGAGGCCGGGGAAGGAGGTGCGGGCAAGCGGCCGCCGAAAAAGCGGCCGGCCGCACCTTCCGCTTCAAAGCGCCCCACTAAGGCAACAGGACGGCCCCGTTTTCTAGTCGCTGTTTGCGGCCGCAACTAAATATGGGGATCGGGCCGGTTTCGGGGCGGAACCGGGGCACTGCGCACACCGATGACGTCATCGGTGCCGGCGCAGCGCTAACGGCTACCGCCGCCAATACCGCTGCGCTGAATATCTGCGCAAACTCATTTCTGCCGCAAAATCACTCTTTAGGCGTTAACTGGGCACAAAGCTGGCAGCGCCTTAATGAATTTCTAGGCCAATGTGCCTTCCTAATCACTTGCTGTGCCTGCATGTTAACTTTCCGTGATTCGTGTACAAGGACACCCAAATCCCTCTGAATCCCAACATTTACTCGTCTCTCACCTTTTCAAAAATATTCTGCTTTTCCATTCTTCCTACCGATGTGGATAATTTCACACTGCCCCACCATACCAAGGTGAGCCACTACACAGCGAGGAAAGTGACCAAAGGAGCAGAGTAAGCATTAAGATAAAAAGGGTTTGCATCGGGTCTTACCGTGGGTTTATAAGGAATAGGAGACAGAGCACTGGCGTCTTCCACAAAGCTTGAGCCAACAGCTCCTCTCATCGCAGTGTCCGTGGCTCCACAGTTATGTAGTGAGTTCAGGTTCAAACAACTTATAAGATCATTGGGGTCAGCCAGTCCCCTTTGCCCCATCAAAGGGTCACCGGCCAGCTCTGATGACAACTCAGCTCCACTCCCATGACATGGGCTCTGCAAGGAGGGTTCGTCGCGATATCGCGCTGAAGCTTCGGGGCTGTCCTGAAGTAAAGTCGCGTTCTCCTTCTGAGCTTGTTCATTAACATCATTGTCCATTTTCGCACTGGCTGCGCTCGTAGCTGCTTCCCCTCCTCCACCTGTGGCAGGCCAGCTTTCATTCACCTGCAAGAGAAGGTGGGTGTTAGGCCTGGGGGGAGGGGGCGGATCGCACAGGTCAATGCTCACTGGGATCACCAAACAACTGGTCACGTTCCACAACTGATCAGAAGTCATTAAGAGAAGCTGAAGGTTTATAACAGGTCCGTGCGCAATCCGGATACAGTGGCCCATTTGGCAAACAGCACCAAAGGCAGGGTTCCCCATCATCCTCCCTGTCCCCATTCATAAAGTCATCGTGCACTGCGTGATGTAGGCAAACTGGGAGAGCCAGACAGCAACTTTAAGGGCACTGGGAAATAGTAGCGAGTAAAAGAGGAATTTATTGGTGGAAAAGCGACTGTTGCCGTGAGATACAGAATCCCCCCCACCAATAATGGAAGGACAGAGTCAAGCGGAAAGGGTATCTGTGGGGCTGAGTGTACCAGACACGGTTTTACTTTGTTCTGATCATGTCCTTGTGCCTATTCCCGCTGGCAATAATCCAGCGCTCATTCCTGCCGACACTTCATTTTAACAAGAAAACAACACTGAGCTCAAACAAACCTGTTCAGTTTTCCTACGTCAACCCCACCGACCCACCTTCTCCCCACATCCCCCAACCCCACCGGCCCACCTTCTCCCCACATCCCCCAACCCCACCGACCCACCTTCTCCCCACATCCCCCAACCCCACCGACCCACCTTCTCCCCACATCCCCCAACCCCACCGACCCACCTTCTCCCCACATCCCCCAACCCCACCGACCCAACTTCTCCCCACATCCCCCAACCCCACCGGCCCACCTTCTCCCCACATCCCCCAACCCCACCGGCCCACCTTCTCCCCACATCCCCCAACCCCACCGGCCCACCTTCTCCCCACATCCCCCAACCCCACCGGCCCACCTTCTCCCCACATCCCCCAACCCCACCGACCCAACTTCTCCCCACAGCTCCCAACCCCACCGACCCACCTTCTCCCCACATCCCCCAACCCCACCGGCCCACCTTCTCCCCACATCCCCCAACCCCACCTTCTCCCCACATCCCCCAACCCCACCGACCCAACTTCTCCCCACATCCCCCAACCCCACCGGCCCACCTTCTCCCCACATCCCCCAACCCCACCGGCCCACCTTCTCCCCACATCCCCCAACCCCACCGGCCCACCTTCTCCCCACATCCCCCAACCCCACCGGCCCACCTTCTCCCCACATCCCCCAACCCCACCGACCCACCTTCTCCCCACATCCCCCAACCCCACCTTCTCCCCACATCCCCCAACCCCACCTTCTCCCCACATCCCCCAACCCCACCGGCCCACCTTCTCCCCACATCCCCCAACCCCACCTTCTCCCCACATCCCCCAACCCCACCTTCTCCCCACATCCCCCAACCCCACCTTCTCCTCACATCCCTCAATCCTTTCCTCGCCATAACCACATCTATTTGTCTTTTCACCCAATTTACACTTCCATGTCTTTTCCCGGTAACTTATTGCCTTGATTGAACAAGCTCCACCTGACTCCCCTCTTAGCCCTAACTTCCATGGCCCGAGAGCCCAGCGCTCCGTCACCCAGCGCTCCGTCACCCAGCGCTCCGTCACCCAGCGCTCCGTCACCCTGCGATCCCAGCACCAACTCGCTCTACAATCCTGAAAACTCAAATTAGAGTTTGCCCAAGAAAATAAACTCTGCTTCCTTAAACTTTCCTTGTACTTTAAATTTTTGATGCCTGGGAGCATCTTTCTCCCCCCACTCGGGGTGAAATAGCTACATAGCAAAAGATATGATCCACCCCACCCTTTAAATAGTCCGTCAGTTTTTTCTGATGGTCTTGAATTTCCCAGGAAACACTTCACGGACATTGATACACTTCTTACACAATCTTTCCCGAATCCCGGGTCTGTTCCCCAAATGTGACTTTTCCCTTGTGTATAACAAAAACCAATGGCTGATCTTCGACCTCAACTCCACTTTCCCGCCCAATCTCCACATCCCTCGATTCCCCTAGAGTCCAAAAATCTATCGATCTCTGTCTTGAATGTACTCAACGACTCAGCATTCACAGCCCTCTGGGGCAGAGAATTCCAGAGATTCACCGCCCTCTGAGTGAAGAAATTCCTCCTCATCTCAGTCCTAAATGGCCGCCAATGTTCCCTTTAATTTTTTGGAGGTGCGCGGCCCCTTTAAGTGGTAAACAGTGAGAAAGATAGTGATAGACTTCAACAGGACAGAGACAGACTGGTGGAATGGGCGGACACATGGCAGATGAAATTTAACGCAAAGAAGTGTGAGGTGATACATTTTAGTAGGAAGAATGAGGTGAGACCAAACACACTAAATGGTACAATTTTAAAGAGGGTGCCGGAACAAAGAGACCTGGGGGGGTGTATGTGCACAAATCCTTGAAAGTGGCAGGACAGGTTAACAGAGCAATTAATAAAGCATATGGGTGGCATAGTGGTTAGCACTGTTGTCGCACAGCACCAGGGACCCGGGTTCGAATCCGGCCTCGGGCGACTGTCTGTGTGGAGTTTGCACATTCTCCCCGTGTTTGCGTGGGTTTCCTCCGGGTGCTCCGGTTTCCTCCCACAGTCCAAAGATATGCGGGTTAGGTTGATTGGCCATGATAAATTGACCCTTAGTGTTAGGGGGATTAAATACGTGGGGTTACGGGGATAGGGTGGGATATGTGTTGGTGCAGGCTCGATGGGCCGAAATGGCCTCTATCTGCACTGTGGGGTTTCTGTGACATCTGAGATCCTGGGCTTTATAAATAGAGGCAGAGAGTACAAAACCCAGGAAGTTCTGCTAAACCTTTATAAAACACTAGTTCGGCCCCAGCTGGAGTATTGTGTCCAATTCTGGGCCCCACACTTTAGGAAGGACGTGAAGGCTTTGGAGAGGGTGCAGGAGAGATTTACTGGAATGGTTCCAGGGATGAGGGATTACAGTTACATGGAGAGACTGGAGAAGCTGGGGTTGTTCTCCTAGAGCAGAGAAGGCTAAGAGGAGATTTGATAGAGGTGTTTAAAATCATGGAGGGTTTAGATAGAGTAAATAAAGAGAAACTGTTTCCAATGGCTGAAGGGTCGATAACCAGTGGGCCCAGATTTAAGGTGATTGGCAAAAGAACCAGAGGCGACCTGAGGAAAACTTTTTACGCAGCGAGTGGTTAGGATCTGGAATGCACTGCCTGAGAGGGTGGTGGAGGCAGACTCAATCGTAGCTTTCAAAAGGGAATTGGATAAGTACCTCAAGGAAAAAAATTTGCAGGGTTACGGGGAAAGGGCAGGGGGAGTGGGACTAGCTGAAGTGCTCTTGCAGCGAGCCGGCACGGGATCGATGGGCCGAATGACCTCCTTCTGTGCTGTAACCGTTCTATGATTCTAAAGTGAACATTGAAGGCCGACCCCTTATCCTGAGACTGTGCCCCCGAATTCGAGACTCTCCAGCCAGGGGAAACAATCTCTCAGCATCTACCCTGTCAATCCCCTTCAGAAATTTATACATTTCAATGAGATCACCTCTCATTCTTCTAAACTCCAGAGAATATAAGCCCTTATCTTCTTAGCAGTTCTTAGGCCCTGAGCAGCGAACAATACAACACCCCCAGGCCTCTGTCTCTCTGCAAGTATAACCCGCCTCAGAGGTGAAGACAAAATGGAAATGCTGGAAAACGACCGGCTTCTGAAATCACGAGCTGTGGGTTTGCGAAAGCAGTGGATAGATTTCCACATCTCTGCCTGGACTCCCCCCCTCGCCTTGTTCTCTGGGGCATGCCCTGACTTATCCTCACCGCTTCCTATTCCAGGGCTACTGCAGCCTGCCCCTGAAAGTTAACTCTGCGGTTCTCGAATTTAGCCTCTCATCGTATTAAACTCAACCGACTCGGGTGTGAAGTTTAGAGCTGGAGACCGCGGTGCTGTCACAAGAACATGAACTATTTACTTACCTCTTTCTTCACTTCACTTCCAGAATCTGTAAAATATAAACAAGGTATTTTTAGCACAGACATAAAAATATCAAGAACATGAATGCAGGAAATCCTAAACATTCACCCGTCTCCCCTCCTTCAGATGCTGACTGGTCTGCCCGTTAGGCCATGTACACGGTTACACTTTCACGACAAGATATTCTGAAGCTTGGCTCAGGGGTGGCAATCTTCAAGGGCCACGAGAGAGTGGGAGTCATTGGGAGCGAGTGGTCAGGGCCAGGGGTGCAAGGGACGAGGCAACAGATGCTCGTCATCACCATTACCGCTCTGGTTTTCGGGGCTTTGCTGAGACGGGAATAAATGAGGCGGCGGAATGGCAGCGGGTTTCATTCCCTCCCATCGGGTTGGTTACTTTTTTGCAGCACAGAAACACTGAACCAATCAGAAAGCTGAACCACGAGGCTACAGACACTGGGGTAATTTACACATGAAATTCTACAACGGGACAGTGACCCTAAACTTGTGCCCTGGGGGTGAGTCAATGCACAGAGCTACCCAGGGTGACTCTACCTCTTACTTCCCATCCCGACTGAGGGGAAAGCACCCCTGCACTGCCCCGGGACAGTCTGATAGACCCCCTGCACTGCCCCGAGACAGTCTGATAGACCCCCTGCACTGCCCTGAGACAGACTGATAGACCCCCTGCACTGCCCCGGGACAGTCTGATAGACCCCCTGCACTGCCCTGAGACAGACTGATAGACCCCCTGCACTGCCCCGAGACAGTCTGATAGACCCCCCGCACTGCCCCGAGACAGTCTGATAGACCTCCTGCACTGCCCCGAGACAGTCTGATAGACCCCCCGCACTGCCCCGAGACAGTCTGATAGACCCCCCGCACTGCCCCGAGACAGTCTGATAGACCCCCTGCACTGCCCCGAGACAGTCTGATAGACCCCCTGCACTGCCCCGAGACAGTCTGATAGACCCCCCGCACTGCCCCGAGACAGTCTGATAGACCCCCCGCACTGCCCCGAGACAGTCTGATAGACCTCCCGCACTGCCCCGAGACAGTCTGATAGACCCCCCGCACTGCCCCGAGACAGTCTGATAGACCCCCTGCACTGCCCCGAGACAGTCTGATAGACCCCCTGCACTGCCCCGAGACAGTCTGATAGACCCCCCGCACTGCCCCGAGACAGTCTGATAGACCCCCTGCACTGCCCCGAGACAGTCTGATAGACCCCCTGCACTGCCCCGAGACAGTCTGATAGACCCCCTGCACTGCCCCGGGACCGTCTGATAGAGACCCCCTGCACTGCCCCGAGACAGTCTGATAGACCCCCTGCACTGCCCCGAGACAGTCTGAGAGACCCCCCGCACTGCCCTGAGACAGTCTGAGAGACCCCCCGCACTGCCCCGAGACAGTCTGATAGACCCCCTGCACTGCCCCGAGACAGTCTGAGAGACCCCCTGCACTGCCCCGAGACAGTCTGATAGACCCCCTGCACTGCCCCGAGACAGTCTGATAGACCCCCTGCACTGCCCCGAGACAGTCTGATAGACCCCCTGCACTGCCCTGAGACAGTCTGATAGACCCCCTGCACTGCCCCGGGACAGTCTGATAGACCCCCCGCACTGCCCCGAGACAGTCTGATAGACCCCCCGCACTGCCCCGAGACAGTCTGATAGACCCCCTGCACTGCCCCGAGACAGTCTGATAGACCCCCTGCACTGCCCCGAGACAGTCTGATAGACCCCCTGCACTGCCCCGAGACAGTCTGAGAGACCCCCTGCACTGCCCCGAGACAGTCTGATAGACCCCCTGCACTGCCCCGAGACAGTCTGATAGACCCCCTGCACTGCCCCGAGACAGTCTGATAGACCCCCTGCACTGCCCCGGGACAGTCTGATAGACCCCCCGCACTGCCCCGAGACAGTCTGATAGACCCCCCGCACTGCCCCGAGACAGTCTGATAGACCCCCTGCACTGCCCCGAGACAGTCTGATAGACCCCCTGCACTGCCCCGGGACAGTCTGATAGACCCCCTGCACTGCCCCGAGACAGTCTGATAGACCCCCTGCACTGCCCCGGGATGGTCTTGCCTTGTACCCAAAGGTCCTCCTTACCTCCAGAATCCGTTCTGTGCAGACACTTAATCATTGAGAGGATCACTGCAGGAAGTAAATGAGAGGGCCAATCAGTGCAGTTTGATTGCTATTAAATTCTACATAAAAAGCTCCTAACCTGACCGCACACACTGCAGCAACCCTGCACCTTCTGCACAGCAGGTAGTGTTTGGACCTTTGCAGGGCCAGTAGGAAGAGGCCCACACAGTGTCAGCCGTAGCACTCTCGCTTTTGAGACGAAAGGTCGTGGGTTCAAGTCCCACTCCAGAGACTCGAGCACAAAATCTAGGCTGACACTCATTGCGGTACTAAGGGAGTGCTGCAGTGTCGGAGGTCAGTACTGAGGGAACGCTGCTCTGTCGGAGGGTCAGTACTGAGGGAGCGCAGCACTGTCGGAGGTCAGTACTGAGGGAACGCTGCTCTGTCGGAGGGTCAGTACTGAGGGAGCACAGCACTGTCGGAGGTCAGTACTGAGGGAACGCTGCTCTGTCAGAGGGTCAGTACTGAGGGAGCGCAGCACTGTCGGAGGGGCAGTGCTGAGGGAGCGCTGCACTGTCGGAGAGGCAGTACTGAGGAAGCGCTGCACTGTCGGAGGGGCAGGAATGAGGGAACGTTGCACTGTCGGATGGGCAGTACAGAGGAAATGCTGCACTGTCGGAGGGGCGGTACTGAGGGAGTGCCGCACTGTCAGAGGGGCAGTACAGAGGGAGCGCCGCACTGTCGGAGGGGCAGTACCGAGGGAGCACCGCACTGTCGGAGGGGCAGTACCAAGGGAGCGCCGCACTGTCGGAGGGGCAGTACTGAGGGAGTGCTGCACTGTCGGAGGGGCAGTACAGAAGGAGCGCTGCACTGTCGGAGGGGCTGTCTTTTGGATGAGATTCTCAGGTGGATGTAAAGGATCCCACGGCACCATTCGAAGAATAGCAGTTCTCCCCCGATGTCCCTCAACCAACATCACTAAAATAGATTAGCTGGTCATTTACCTCATTGCTATGGGAGCTTGCTGTGCGCAAATTAGCTGCTGCATTTCCTACATTACAACAGTGACTATAATTCAAAAATACTTAATTGGCTGTAAAATTCTTTCTTTCAGTTCTTATGGGGAGTCGGAAGGAGTGCAGCGCAGGCTGCAACTCCGGCCCTTGGAGTTTGGGTATATCCGAGGATGTCAGCATGGCGGGGAGAGAGCTGGTGTCTCCGGGTGGGAGGCTGGGGTCACGGTCGACAGGACAGATTCACGGCATTGCCCTGTGACAGCCTGCTCCCTCAGTTACAGGCAGACCAGGGACAAGGAACAAGGCATCACTTATATCGACAAACTGGGAAACTCACCGCGCCGCTGGTCTTTGCATCCTGTCTTCCGGCAGCAACGGGTTCGATAGAGACACAGAATCAACAGCAAAACAATAAATAGCACAATCACGATCGCCGCAATGTCACCTGAAAGGACAGGAGATTCCAAACATTATCATCACCTCCGCAGCAAACAGCACAGCTTCTTTTACAGAAATACACAGTGCGTAAAAACACTCACCTCCTGATAACAGTGCTGCAGGAGGTTCTGTCCTTTCACACACAGTGTCCGATCTCGGAGTACATTTCCGCTTAACAGTTTGACCTTCTGGACATCTGGAAAATCCGAGGGAATCATAAGAATATTCAAACCAATAGCAGAGCTCTTATCATTAAAGAGTAAGGACACTTAAGTATCTAACCCGTGCTGTACCTGCCCTGGGAGTGTTTGATGGGACAGTGTAGAGGGAGCTTTACTCTGTATCTAACCCGTGCTGTACCTGCCCTGGGAGTGTTTGATGGGACAGTGCAGAGGGAGCTTTACTCTGTATCTAACCCGTGCTGTACCTGCCCTGGGAGTGTTTGATGGGACAGTGTAGAGGGAGCTTTACTCTGTATCTAACCCGTGCTGTACCTGCCCTGGGAGTGTTTGATGGGACAGTGTAGAGGGAGCTTTACTCTGTATCTAACCCGTGCTGTACCTGCCCTGGGAGTGTTTGATGGGACAGTGTAGAGGGAGCTTTACTCTGTATCTAACCCCGTGCTGTACCTGCCCTGGGAGTGTTTGATGGGACAGTGTAGAGGGAGCTTTACTCTGTATCTAACCCGTGCTGTACCTGCCCCGGGAGCGTTTGATGGGACAGTGTAGAGGGAGCTTTACTCTGTGTCTAACCCGTGCTGTACCTGCCCTGGGAGTGTTTGATGGGACAGTGTAGAGGAAGCTTTACTCTGTATCTAACCCCGTGCTGTACCTGCCCTGGGAGTGTTTGATGGGACAGTGTAGAAGGAGCTTTACTCTGTATCTAACCCGTGCTGTACCTGCCCTGGGAGTGTTTGATGGGACAGTGTAGAGGGAGCTTTACTCTGTATCTAACCCGTGCTGTACCTGCCCTGGGAGTGTTTGATGGGACAGTGTAGAGGGAGCTTTACTCTGTATCTAACTCGTGCTGTACCTGCCCTGGGAGTGTTTGATGGGGCAGTGTAAGTGGTGGTGTGGGGCTGGCTCCAGTCCGCTCACGCTGAGAGACCACTGAGTTTACATAGTCGGTGAGCAAACAGCGAGAATTACTTTTACAAACAAAGGCGGAATGAAGTTACTGAGGTGACGGTGTCTGCAGCCCTGGACCACCAAGCACTGATCATTAACCTCTCCCTAACGCACAGGTCAGCATCAAGAGCCTAGTTCACAGACAGCACATCGGGACACAATAGGACGGCACACAGCAGATGCAGGGTTAGAAACATAGAAGATAGGAGCAGGAGTAGGCCATTCGGCCCATCGAGCCTCTTCCGCCATTTAATGAGATCATGGCTGATCATCCAAATTCAGTACCCTGTCCCTGCTTTCTCCCCATATCCCTTGATCCCTTTAGCCTTAAGAAATATATCTAACTCCTTCTTGAATATATTTAATGAATTGGCCTCAACTGCCTTCTGTGGTAGAGAATTCCACAGGTTCACCACTCTCTGGGTGAAGAAATTCATCCTCATCTCTGTCCTAAGTGGCTTACCCCTTATCCTTAGCCTGTGACCCCTGGTTCTGGACTCCCCCGAACATCGGGAACATCCTTCCTGCATCTAGTTACTTGAGGTAAGCAGTAAACCAACACACGGCGATAATTCACAGCACGTCACCAAATGCCAAAGGCAGAGGCGGCTATGCGTTCCTTACCGGGTACATTTCTGGCACATCTCACAGGCCTGGTCAGGTAAACAGAAGTTCGCTGCTCGACACTGGCACACCGAGTCGTTCCGTGCAGCGCACCGAGACACCGTCTCCTGATCTGTGGAAACACACATCACCACTGGAAGTTACCATTCACCCCAATCAGTCCACTGGTTGTGCCACGCTCAGAGAACCAGTGCCTCTAACTCTCTCACTGTGAGAATGGAAGCTGTATTCACGAGCTGGCTGGGCTCTTACAGGGGATGTGAAGGGGCCCAGGGGCGCATCCGGCTGGATGAGGGATGGGTCTCCTTCCCCAAGGGAGGATATTCTTGCCTTAGAGGGAGTGCGACGAAGGTTCACCAGACCGATTCCTGGGATGGGGGGATTGTCCTATGAGGCGAGATCGAGTAGACTAGGCCTATATTCTCTAGAATTTAGAAGAATGAGAGATGATCTCAGTGAAACATATAAAATTCTTACAGGGCTTGACAGGGTAGATGCAGGGAGGATGTTTCCCCCGGCTGGGGAGTCTAGAACCAGGGGTCACTGTCTCAGAATAAGGGGTCGGCCAATTAGGACTGAGATGAGGAGAAATTTCTTCACTCAGAGGGTGGTGAATCTTTGGAATTCTCTTTCCCAAAGGGTTGTGGAATTTGAATCGTTGAGTATATTCAAGACAGAGATCGATAGATTTTTGGATATTCAGGGAATCGAGGGATATGGGGATAGTGCAGGAAAGTGGAGATGAGGTCAAAGATCAGCCATGATTTTATTGAATGGCGGAGCAGGCTCGAGGGGCCGAATGGCTGACTCCAGCTCCTATTTCTTAATGTTCTTAAGCCTAATCACGCGAGAGACTGGAGACAGCAGCAGTGAGAACGGCCATTGTCCACTCGTTCAATCCGGAACCCCGGAATAGCTTCGAGAAAGGAAGCGGATAAACATGAAAAAGAAACATTTTGAACGGTCTGAGGGAAGGACAGGGGAATGGGATGAAATGCAGAGCTGCTTCAGCGAGCTAGCACAGGCACAATGGGCCGAATGTCCTTCAGCGGGCTAGCACAGGCACAATGGGCCGAATGTCCTCAGCGAGCTAGCACAGGCACAATGGACTGAATGTCCTCAGCGAGCTAGCACAGGCACAATGGGCCGAATGTCCTTCTGTGCGGTGAAATTCTAAACCCAGACCAGTCACGCCAGCACCAACCAGGGATGGGACAAGGGAGCCTCAGCTCACTCTCTGCCAGTCCATCGGGAACCCTCATTATTTTTAAACACTCGTTAAGAAACCTCGGCTGGAGCTAACACAACGAATTCAAACAACCACCTGCTTGCTTGTGTTTGACAACCAATAAAATGCAAAGCGGGCGGAATCCACAGCCGCTCGAGCCAGTGCGCTACAGAACTGGCAGAACGCGGAGAGACTGCGAGAGGTTTGCAGCACAGCCTGAAGATACTTGGTGCTCCCGTCCAATGGGACTGATTTACCCCGCTCTTACTCACTGTCATCACCGATACAACACATCGACGACAACACATCGAAACATTCTTTACTCAAGAGCAAAGGCTGCGATTTCTACACAGACCGTGTCCGGTCAGTGAGCTCCACTTTACCACGAAGAGGCTGCTTCAACTCTGACTGCAGCACACACCTCACCTCTCGTGGGTCTGACAGCACTGGGCAGACAGGTAGGGAAAGTGAAGAGACTTGCATTTCTATAGCGCCTTTCACAACCTCAAGATGTCCCAAAGTGCTTTACAACAAATTAAGTTCTTTTGAAGTTTGGTCACTGTTGTAATGTAGGAAACGCGGCCGCCAATTTGCGCACAGCAAGCTCCCACAAACAGCAATGTGATAATGACCAGATAATCTGTTTTGGTGATGTTGATTGAGGGATAAATATTGGCCAGAACACCGGGGAGAACTCCCCTGCTCTTCTTCGAATAGTGCCATGGGATCTTTTATGTTCACCTGAGAGGTCGGTTTAATGTCTGATCCGAAAGACATCATCTGAGACAATGCAGCGCTCCCTCAGTACTGCCCCTCTGACAGTGCAGCGCTCCCTCAGTACTGCCCCTCCGACAGTGCAGCGCTCCCTCAGTACTGCCCCTCCGACAGTGCGGCGCTCCCTCAGTACTGCCCCTCCGACAGTGCAGCGCTCCCTCGGTACTGCCCCTCCAACAGTGCGGCGCTCCCTCAGTACTGCCCCTCCGACAGTGCAGCGCTCCCTCGGTACTGCCCCTCCGACAGTGCGGCGCTCCCTCAGTACTGCCCCTCCAACAGTGCGGCGCTCCCTCAGTACTGCCCCTCCGACAGTGCGGCTCTCCCTCAGTACTACCCCTCCGACAGTGCGGCGCTCCCTCAGTACTGCCCCTCCGACAGTGCAGCGCTCCCTCAGTACTGACCCTCCGACAGTGCAGCGCTCCCTCGGTACTGCCCCTCCGACAGTGCAGCGCTCCCTCAGTACTGCCCCTCCGACAGTGCGGCGCTCCCTCAGTATTGCCCCTCCGACAGTGCAGCGCTCCCTCAGTACTGCCCCTCCGACAGTGCGGCGCTCCCTCAGTACTGCTCTGGATTGGCAGCCAAGATTTTGTTCTGAAGTCTCTGGAGTGGGACTTGAACCCATAACCTTCCGACAGAGGCGAGAGTGCTGCCCACTGAGCCACGGCGGACAGTATATGTGGGCATCTTTCTACTGGCCCTACAGAGGTGGCACACAGGTGCTGTTTCTAAAAAAGATCCAGGAGGCGAGGAGCCTTCTTTGCAGTGCCCGTGGACCAATACAAGAACAGCTTTTACCCACGATCGCTTACCTTTCCTGCAAGATGTGCAGGGCAGACACTTGTCCAGTCCGTTGTCCCACTCGGTGTAGTCCTCACCATCCGTACAGGCCTCGCACTTTCCACTCTCTTGGGCCACCGTGCAGTGTTTCGCCACACGGGTTCCTGCAGTCAGAAGGGAGGCCGATAACCAACAAACCAGGTCAATTCCTACTCACGTGGCCAATCAGATTGAGCTGTGCATCTAAACACACTCCGCAAGGCAGCGGTCCCAGTGACAAAGCACGCTGATCATTCACTGCGGCTAACACACAGTCGTACTAGAAATCCCGTCAGTGTGCGAGTGCCCAAAGTGGGGCGATACCGAGCCACACAGACCACACAACCAGTAAACTAAGAAAAGAATATATATAAACAATGCGAATGTTTATTTATACACTCAGGGATATACCTGTTTATACACTGTATGAATAGAACTGCGTTTATGTGCCCAACCATAAATGTATTTTGATGCTTTGGCAACATAAGATGTAACTTATCATGCCAATAAAGCGATTTGAATTGTGAATTGTGAATTGTGGGTGCCAGACTCCAGCTCCATTCGGTGCTGATGTAGCTGATTGAAGCTGGGCCCAGCCACAAAGAGCCTCGGTTCCCCGGGGGGGGGGGGGGGGGGGAGATAAAAACAGACAGGGATCGCACTCCTAGAATTCCTGCCGCAGAGGGCGTGCATTGGATGGATGTCGGGTGAAAACAGGCTTGGTCACCCTGCCAGCCTACGCCCAACATTTCGCTCACTCAGGCAGAGTGGCCACAGAAATCACAGAAACCACACAGTGCAGATAGAGGCCATTTCGGCCCATCGAGCCTGCACCGACACATATCCCACCCGATCCCCGTAACCCCATGTATTTAATCCCCCTAACACTAAGGGTCAATTTATCATAGCCAATCAACCTAACCCGCACATCTTTGGACTGTGGGAGGAAACCGGAGCACCCGGAGTAAACCCACGCAAACATGGGGAGAATGTGCAAACTCCACACAGACAGTCGCCCGAGGCTGGATTCGAACCCGGGTCCCTGGCGCTGTGAGGCAACAGTGCTAACCACTATGCCACCGTGCTGCCACAGGGAGCAGTAACCGTCAGCTGCCAGAGCGCGAAGCCAAGCGCCCCGCAAACTGTTCCTGCAGGAGAGGGGGTCAGGACCCCGAACCCCGTCCTCAACTGACGTGAGGTAAACTGACCCGAGTCCGCGCTTCCTGCAGGAAGCCCTGCTCGCGCAGGGAGTGCCCAGAGTCAGAGCGGAGGTGTTGTAGCTCAGCCTCCATCACGTGCTTCTCTCTCCGGGGCCGCTCCCCCTCGGGAGAACAGGATCATCCCATGAATGCCACACAAACGCAGGCAGCGGGACTACTGGGGGTAGGGGGGGTTAGAGAGGTAGACCAGGCCTCAGAGTTAAACAAGCTATGTCACAGTACTGAGGGGTAAAACGACAGAAGATCAGTGGGAGATGTTCAAAAAATAATTTAAGGTGATACAGAACCAGTTTATACCCCTGAGGGGCAAGAGTTCTACTTCCCAAAAAAAACAGCCATGGACAACTAAAGAGGTAAAGGACAGCATAAAACTAAAACAATAAGCACAAAAAAATAGCACAGGTCCTGGTGAATGGGAAAGATACAAAGTACAGCAAAGGGTCACAAAACAGATCGTAAGAGGTACAAAAAGCGATTATGAAAAGAAACTTGCAAGGGATCAAAATCAACACAAAGAATTTTTATAGTTACATTAGGAAAAAGAGGGCGGTCAGGAGCAATGCTGGCCCCTTAAATACTGAAAGCAGCGATACTGTCAATGACAATGGGGGAATGGCGGACATGTTGAATAATTACTTTGCGTCAGGATTTACAGTAAAGGAAGAGGATCGCAGGCCGGACATCCCAAGGAAACTAATACTGAATCAGGGACAGGGACTCAATAAAATTAACGTAAGTAAAATAACAGTAATGAATAAAATAATGGCACTAAAGTGTGACAAATCCCCAGGACCAGGTGGTTTCCACCCCAGGGTTTTAAAGGAAGTCGGTGAGCACATTGCAGATGCCCGAACTATAATCTTCCAAAGTTCTCTCGATTCAGGAACGTTCCTTTAGATTGGAAAATTGATCATGTCACTCCGCTATTTAAGAATGGCAAGAGAGGGAAACCAGGGAATTATAGACCGGTTAGCTGTTGCTGGGAATTACTAGAGTCTATAATTAAGGATAGGGTGACTGAACACTTTGAAAATTTTCAGTTGATCAGAGAGAGCCAGCGTGGATTTGTGGACAGTAGGTCCTGCCTGACAAACCTGATTGAATTTTTTGAGGGGGTGACTAAAGTAGTGGACAGGAGAATGTCTATGGATGTTATTTATATGGACTTCCAGAAGGCATTTGATAAAGTCCCACAAGAGCCTGTTAACTAAGATAGAAGCCCACGGAATTGAGGGCAAATTATTGACCTGGTTAGGAAATTGGCTGAGCGGCAGGAGACAGAGAGTAGGGATAATGGGCAGTAGTCTAATTGGCAGGAGGTGACTAGTGGTGTCCCACAGGGATCTGTGTTGGGGCCTCAACTATTCACAGTATTTATTAACGACTTAGATGATGGCATAGAAAGTCATACATCTAAGTTTGCCGATAACACAAAGATAGGCGGCAGTGTAGATGGAAGAATAAAATCACAAAGGGATATCGACAGATTAAGTGAATGGGCAAAACTGGCAAATGGATTTCAATGTAGGCAAATGTGAGGTCATCCACTTTGTCCTAAAAGAGATAGAACAGGGTGCTTTCTAAATGGTGAAAGGCTAAAAACAGTGGAGGCCCAAAGAGACTTGGGTTCAGGTACATAGAACATTAAATGTCATGAACCCGTACAGAAAATAATCAAAAAGGCTAATGGGATGCTGGCCTTTATATCTAGAGGACTAGAATACAAGGGGGTAGAAGTTATGCTGCAGCTGTACAAAACCCTGGTTAGACCACACCTGGAGCACGGTGAGCAGTTCTGGGCACCACGCCTTAGGAAGGATATATTGGCCTTGGAGGGAGTGCAGCGTAGGTTTACCAGAATGATACCCGGACTTCAAGGGTTAAGTTACGAGGAGAGATTACACAAACTAGGGTTGTATTCCCTGGAATTTAGAAGGTTAAAGGGCGATCTGATCGAAGTTTTCAGGATATTAAAGGGAACTGATGGGGTAGATAGAGAAACTATTTCCGCTGGTTGGGGAGTCTAGGACTAGGGGGGCACAGCCTAAAAATTAGAGCCAGACCTTTCAGGAGTGAAATTAGGAAACACTTGTACACACAAAGGGTGGTAGAAGTTTGGAACTCTCTTCTGCAAATGACGATTGATGCTGGGTCAATTGTTAATTTTAAATCTGAGATTGATAGTTTTTTGTTAACCAAAGGTATTAAGAGATATGGGCCAAAGGTGGGTACATGGAGTTAGGTTGCAGATCAGCCATGAGCTCACTGAATGGCGGAACAGGCTCGAGGGGCTGAATGGCCTACTCCTGTTCCTATGTTCTTATGAGGGTGACTTGCTCCACTGTATCAGTAACAAGGAGGTTTGTGCTGAATCAATGTTAGCACAGAGCTTTATACAATAAGCAGGCGTGTTGGGAATGAACTGCACCCCAACCAGCCTGGGCTGGCACAGGGCAACAGAACAGCCCAACAGCCCATTACTGAGCAGCATGGCTGGGGGCATAGAGTCCATCCCATCCCTTCAGGTCTGGGGCCTTGGTCTCAATCATGCCTCATCTCATGGGACGGAAGTTTTGCATCTCTCGGATAGATTACGACCAACAGTCCTTGCCCAGTTCCTGGTGTCAGCCCAAAGCCAAAAGAAAACGGCCTACAATTTCACACTAAATGGGTAAACTCATTCTGATCTGGCCAGTACAGGAGCCGCTCTTCTGAGAATGATGTTAAGACTTGTTAGGGCAAGATTGAGGGAGCTTTGCTCTATTAACGACCTCACTCGTTACTTCTTGTGCCAGATTTAGGCTCGTAACAGGTTAAAGCCGTGACAATCCCAGGATCAGTCCACTGGCTCGTGAGCAGCTCAGTGTACTGACTCTGCCATTGTACCAGCTGCTCAATACTCCAGCCACAAGGGGCAATCAATGGCTACAAAATCTAGACCTACCTGCAGGGCATTTCTTACAGCACAGGTCATCAGTCGGGTAAAATTCATCCGTCTGGCAGTCAACATCTCGAATGGTCCGTTTGCCTTGAGTTAACACTTTTCGGGCCTGTTTTCCATGGTTTTGAGCCCCAGTCTGCACCATTTGCTCTTTTACAGGGAGTGTTGACGATACGTTAGCCATTGGGAGTCTGCTCGTGACGGGATTCACACGTACAGGTATCCCTTGAACAAGAACCTGAACAGACCAAGAATTGTTAACCGAGTGAGGCTACAACAACTTGCATTTATATAGCACCTTTAAGGTAGTAAAACATCCCAAGGTGCTTCACAGGAGTGTTATCAGACAAAATTTGACCCACGAGCCACAGAAAGAGGTATTAGGGCAGGTGACCAAAAGCTTGGTCAAAGAGGTTGGTTTTAAGGTCTTCAAAGGAGGGAGAGGTGGAGAGGTTTAGGGAGGGAATTCCAGAGCTTAGGGCCCAGGCAGCTGAAGGCACGGCCGCCAATGGTGGAGCGATTATAATCGGGGATACGCCAGAGGCCAGAATTAGAGGAGCACAGAGATCTCGGGGGGGTTGTGGGGCTGGAGGAGGTTACAGAGATAGGATGGGGAGGCGAGGGCCATGGAGGAATTTGAACAGGAGGATGAGAAGAAAGTCCAAAAAGGGGCACGAGGAATGTTCAGCACCACAAGGCTAAAGCATCGACTCTCACTGTGACAGAGGTGAACCATTTCTGTCTGCTTTTACTTTGATAACAGTGCCCTTAATTCAGTACCAAGAAACTTAAAAACCAACGGCATTTAAAATCATGTCACCAGACTAACGGGGCACAAATGATGCAAGAATCTGTTCAGGCTGGCGGGAGAGGCTAAGCCATATTCAAACAAAAACTTTGCAGGAGGATTTACTTAGTCAGGTCGATGACTCAAGTTACTTTGGAACTTAGCCAGAAGTTACTGAAATCCATAATTGCTGGGCGAATATTCACGAACCAGGACTGGTTTGAACAGGTCAGATCAGTTAACACACAGTCCCTGAGACTCGAAGTAGAAAAGCATAACTGCAGATATAAATTGTGAATGAAAAAATAGTTAAGCATGGAAATTGTGAACGTTATTATTCTTCCTGAGGAGTTTGTGTAGTATTGATTGCAAATAAAAAGACTTGCATTTCTCCAGCGCCTTTCATGGCCACCGGACGTCCCAAAGCGCTTTACAGCCAATGAAGTACTTTTTGAAGTGTAGTCACTGTTGTAATGTAGGAAACGCGGCAACCAATTTGCGCACAGCAAGCTCCCACAAACAGCAATGTGGTAACGACCAGTTAATTCGTTTGTAGTGATGTTGATTGAGGGATAAATACTAGCCCAGGACACCGGGGAGAACTCCCCTGCTCTTCTTCGAAATACTGCCGTGAGATCTTTTACGTCCACCCGAGAGGGCAGTAGGGGCCTCGGTTTAATGTCCCATCCGAAAGACGGCACCTCCAACAGTGCAGCACTCCCTCAGCACTGCACTGAAGTGTCGGCCTAGATTTTTGTGCTCAAGTCTCTGGAGTGGGACTTGAACCCACAACCTTCTGACTCAGAGGCGAGGGTGCTGCCCACCGAGCCACAGGAACGATCCCAAAACATTTCAGGAGAGATTTTCTGTTTTGTTATCCTGGACACGTTATCCAAACGTACCAGACCTCAGGGTCAGTAAAGGTTCCCCGTGAGGTGCCGAGAAGCTACAGCTCAATTATGAGAATAATAAACTTTATTGGAACTGCAGCAATACTAAGCTGTGTTTTTCTTTCCCTTCCTGGGGGGAGCTGACTGGCTTCCACATAGCAACTGTGCGAGGGGGGTCGCAGGCACCGACCCACGCCCCGTCACTGTCCCGTGCAGACCACCGCAAAGTGGACCCTCAACATTGGAACAGGAGGAGGCCGTTCAGCCCGTCGAGCCTGCTCTGCCATTCAATGAGATCATGGCTGATCTGCACCTCAACTCAAGCAAGTCTGCAACAAAAAGCCGGTGGGTAACACTGGGTTAAACCACTTGTCCATACCTCTGCAGTCATTGCGCTTCTCATTTCCACCTGCACGTTAGTCATCAAGCCATTAACCTGACCCTTGAACAGAGGGAGTGCCGCATTTCAGCAAAACAGTCCCTCCTTCCGAGTTTCTAAATTGCAAAATGCTTTCCCCCCGCCACTTGTGTGTGTGTGTGTGAAGATATAGCACTCTCTGAAAACCCTTAATGCCTCTAAACTGAGGCCCTGTCTGCTCTCTCGGGTGGTCGTAAAAGATCCCACGGCACTATTTCGAAGAAGAGCAGGGGGAGTTCTCCCCGGTGTCCTGGGCCAATACTTATCCCTCAACCAACATCACTAAAAACATGGATGTCGATACTATGGGCCATTGACCCGATTGCCGTCTGTGGGATCTTGCTGTACGCGATATACCTGCCCTGTTCACTGACACAAGTTACTGCTCTTCAGAAAGTCACTCTGCCCAGTAACACAACCAACTATGCTCCCGTCCCCATACCGAGAGGCGAAAAGCTGCAACAGTTACTGGGCTTGGGGAGGCACTGAGAGGCGGGGCTGAATGCTGGGCTTTGGTTCAATGAGGGGAATTTTCCTGGCCCGCAGCACAGCACGTGACCGGAGTACATCGGCTGATTTCCTGCACTCTCGCATTCCTGCAGGGATGAGGCAAGGGCCAAACCCTCGCAGTTCCTGCTCAGCTCTCCCACAGTAACAAAGCGCAGGAGACATTTCATTCATTAACAATCAGCAAAATGGCGTGGAACTCAAAACCATATAAGGAGGGTGGGGCCATGTTCGCGGAGCTGATGAAAGCTCAATAATAATGTCGCCATGTTAACAGAATCACAGCAGTTAAAGGGCACCTCATCACAACAGCTCTCAGCACTTCACAGAATGAGCTTCTCCCCTCTCAGTATGGGTACAGTAGCATACTGGACAGAATGAGTTTCTGAACAGCAGTGTCTTGTGTCGGTAAACACGGCATGTATGTTGTGCACAGCAAGATCCCACTACCGCAATGAGGTTAAAGACCCATTAAAATCAACATCCATGTTTTTAGTGATGTATATCGAGGGATAAATATTGGCCCAGGACACCAGGGAGAACTCCCCCTGCTCTTTTTCGAATAGTGTCGTGGGATCTTTTAAATCCACCTGAGAGGGCAGACGGTTTAACGTCTCATCCGAAAGACGGCACCTCCGACAGTGCGGCGCTCCCTCAGTACTGCCCCTCCGACAGTGCGACGCTCCCTCATTACTGCCCCTCCGACAGTGCGGCGCTCCCTCAGTACTGCCCCTCCGACAGTGCGACGCTCCCTCAGTACTGCCCCATGACAGTGCAGCTCTCCCTCAGTACTGCCCCTCCGACAGTGCAGCATGCCCTCAGTACTGCCCCTCCGACAGTGCAGCATGCCCTCAGTACTGCCCCTCCGACAGTGCAGTGCTCCCTCAGTACTGCCCCTCCGACAGTGCAGTGCTCCCTCAGTACTGCCCCTCCGACAGTGCAGTGCTCCCTCAGTACTGCCCCTCCGACAGTGCAGCACTCCCTCAGTACTGCCCCTCCGACAGTGCGACGCTCCCTCATTACTGCCCCTCCGACAGTGCAGCATGCCCTCATTACTGCCCCTCCGACAGTGCGGCGCTCCCTCAGTACTGCCCCTCCATCAGTGTGGCGCTCCCTCAGTATTGCACCTCCGACAGTATAGAGTTCCCTCAGTACTGCCCCTCCGACAGTGCAGCACTCCCTCAGTACTGCCCCTCCGTCAGTGTGGCGCTCCCTCAGTATTGCACCTCCGACAGTATAGAGTTCCCTCAGTACTGCCCCTCCGACAGTGCAGGGCTCCCTCAGTACTACCCCTCCGACAGTGCAGCGCTCCCTCAGTACTGCCCCTCCGACAGTGCAGCACTCCCTCAGTACTGCCCCTCCGACAGTGCGGCGCTCCCTCAGTACTGCCCCTCCGACAGTATAGAGCTCCCTCAGTACTGCCCCATGACAGTGCAGAGCTCCCTCAGTACTGCCCCTCTGACAGTGCAACGCTCCCTCAGTACTGCCCCTCCGACAGTGCAGCACTCCCTCAGTACTACCCCTCCGATAGTGCAGCGCTCCCTCAGTACTGCCCCTCCGAAAGTGCGGTGTTCCCTCAGTACTGCCTCTCCGACAGTGCAGCGCTCCCTCAGTACTGTCCCCCCCGACAGTGCAGCGCTCCCTCAGTACCAACCCTCCGATGGTGCAGCACTCCTTCACTAATGCACTGAAGTGCCAGTCTGTATTATATGCTCAGAACCCTATAATTGCAAAAGATAGGCCGACACAAACTAATTTCCTGAGACAGGAAATGAATGGATTTCAGGCATGGAGCCCATTTAGTCTCACAATGCAGAGGAGACGTGGAAAAACCTCATTCGCTTTCTGGTTCCTTGTCAGCTGTGGCTCAGTGGATAGCACTCTCACCTCGGTCAGAAGGTCATGGGTTTAAGTCCCACTGCAGGGACTTGAGTACATAATCCAGGCTGACTCGCACCAAGTCCCGTTCACCCATCACCCCTGTGCTCGCTGACCTACATTGGCTCCTGGTTAAGCAACGCCTCGATTTCAAAATTCTCATCCTTGTTTTCAAATCCCTCCATGGCCTCGCCCCTCCCTATCTCTGTAATCTCCTCCAGCCCCACAACACCCCGAGATATCTGCGCTCCTCTAATTCTGCCCTCATGAGCATCCAATCGCTCAACCATTGGCAGCCGTGCCTTCTGTTGCCTAGGCCCTAAGCTCTGGAATTCCCTAAGCTCTGGAATTCCCTGCCTACACCTCCTTTCCTCTCTCTGCTCCTTTAAGACATTTCTTAAAATCTACCTCTTTGACCAAGCTTTTGGTCACCTGTCCTAATTTATCCTTATTTTGCTCGGTGTCAAATTTTTTTTCTCTTAAAATACTCCCGTGAAGCGCCTTGGGACATTTTACTACGTTAAAGGCGTACTGAGGGAGCGCTGCACCGTCGGAGGGGCAGTATGGAGGGAGCACTGCACTGTCGGAGGGGCAGTACTGAGGGAGCACTGCACTGTTGGAGGGGCAGTACTGAGGGAGCGCTGCACCATCGGAGGGGCAGTACTGAGGGAGCGCTGCACCATCGGAGGGGCAGTACTGAGGGAGCACTGCACTGTTGGAGGGGCAGTACTGAGGGAGCGCTGCACCATCGGAGGGGCAGTATGGAGGGAGCACTGCACTGTCGGAGGGGCAGTACTGAGGGAGCCCTGCACTGTCGGAGGGGCAGTACTGAGGGAGCGCTGCACCATCGGAGGGGCAGTATGGAGGGAGCACTGCACTGTCGGAGGGGCAGTACTGAGGGAGCGCTGCACTGTCGGAGGGGCAGTACTGAGGGAGCGCTGCACTGTCGGAGGGGCAGTACTGAGAGAGCGCTGCACTGTTGGAGGGGCAGTACTGAGGGAGCGCTGCACCGTCGGAGGGGCTGCACTGTCGGAGGGGCAGTACTGAGGGAGTGCTGCACTGTCGGAGGGGCAGTACTGAGGGAGCGCTGCACTGTTGGAGGGGCAGTACTGAGGGAGCGCTGCACTGTCGGAGGGGCAGTACTGAGGGAGCCCTGCACTGTCGGAGGGGCAGTACTGAGAGAGCGCTGCACCTTCGGAGGGGCAGTCCCTCAGTACTGCCCCTGACAGTGCAGCGCTCCCTCAGTAGTGTCAGCCTAGATTATGTACTCAAGGGAGAGGAACTTGAACCCATGTCCTTCTGATAAAATCCCAACGCAATACTTTTAAAGAGGAGCAGGGGAGTTCTCCCAAGTGTCCTAGGCCAATATTATCGCTCAACCAGCACCTGAAACAGATTTTGTGGTCATTACCAGATTGCTGTTTATGGGATCTTACTGTGCACAAATTTGGCTTAAAAGAATTTTTTTCCTGGGATGTAGGCGCCGCTGGCAAGCCCAGCATCTACTGCCCATCCCTAATTGCCCTTGAGCAGGTGGTGGTGAGCCGCCTTCTTGAACCACTGCAATCTGTCTTCTTTGTAGCGGTTTGATACAACTGAGTGACTTGCTGGGCCATTTCAGGGGGCAGTGAATAGTCAACCACATTGCTGTGGGTCTGGAGTCACATATCGGCCAGACCGGGTAAGGACGGCAGATTTCCTTCCCTGAAGAACATTCGTGAACCAGATGGGTTTTTACAACAATCCGGTGGTTTCACCATTACTGATACTAGCTTTTTATTCCAGATTTATTTAATTAACTAAACTTGAATTTCCCAGCTGCCGTGGTGGGATTTGAACTCACGTCTCTGGATCATTAGTGTCGGCCTCCAGTAACATAACCACTACGCTACCGTACCGCTGCCGCGTTTTCTACATTTCAAAAGTACTTCATTGACTTATGAAGCGATTTAGTTCGGCTATCATGAAAGGTGCTATAGAAATGCATGTTTAGACACGAATGGAATCAAGGGATATGGCGGGAAAGGGGAGTGTGAGGTACAAGATCAGCCATGATGTTAATGTATGGCCTACTCCTGTTTCTTATATTCTTAAGTCTTTCTTTTGGTCTGATTGCACAAATCGGGCAGGGAGAGCCAACACTCGTGCCGATTCAGGCGATCCACATTCCAGTGAACAGACTAGGCAAACCGCTGCAGTGGACCAATCAGCTCCCTTGGCAGATCCATGAGCTTCAAACACCCAATGATCATCTTTCCACCGTCACTTACATAGAAGATAGGAGCAGGAGTAGGCCATTCAGCCCCTCGAGCCTGCTCCGCCATTTAATGAGATCATGGCTGATCATCCAAATTCAGTACCCTGTCCCTGCTTTCTCCCCATACCCCTTGATCCCTTTAGCCTTAAGAAATATATCCAACTCCTTCTTGAATATATTTAATGAATTGGCCTCAAGTGCCTTCTGTGGTAGAGAATTCCACAGGTTCACCACTCTCTGGGTGAAGAAATTCCTCCTCATCTCTGTCCTAAATGGCTTACCCCTTATCCTTAGACTGTGACCCCTGGTTCTGGACTCCCCGACCATCGGGAACATCCTTCCTGCATCTAGTCTGTCTAGTCCTGTTAGAATTTTATAAGTTTCAATGAGATCCCCTCTCATTCTTCTAAACTGTAGCGAATATAAGCCTAATCGACCCAATCTCTCCTCATACGTCATTCCTGCCATCCCAGGTATCAGTCTGGTGAATCTTCACTGCACTCCCTCCATGGCAAGAACATCCTTCCTCAGATAAGGTGACCAAAACTGCACACAATACTCAAGGTGTGGTCTTACCAAGGCCCTGTACAACTGCACAAGACATCCTTGCTCCTGTACTCGAATCCTCTCGCTATGAAGGCCAACATACCATTTGCCTTCTTAACCGCCTGCTGCACCTGCATGCTTACCTTCAGTGACTGGTGCAGAAGGACACCCAGGTCTTGTTGCTCTTCCCCTTTTCCCAATCTATTGCCGGTCAGATAATAATCTGTCTTCCTGTTTTTGCCACCGAAGTGGGTAACCTCGCATTTATCCACATTATACTGCATCTGCCATGCATCTGCCCAATCACCCAACCTGTCCAAATCATACTGGAGTTTCTCTGCATCCTCCTCACAGCACACACGCCCACCCAGCTTTGTGTCATCTGCAAACTTGGAGATATTACATCTTGTTCCCTCGTCTAGATCATTTATATATATTGTTAATAGCTGGGGTCCTAGCACCGATCCCTGCGGTACCCCACTAGTCACTGCCTGCCACTCGGAAAAGGACCCGTTTATTCCAACTCTTTGCTTCCTGTCTGCCAACCAGTTCTCTATCCAAGACAGTACCTTATCCCCAATCCCGTGTGCTTTAACTTTGCACACTAATCTCTTATGCAGGACCTTATTGAAAGCCTTCTGAAAGTCCAAATACACCACATCCACTGGTTCTCCCTTATCTATTCTATCAGTTACATCCTCAAAAAATTCCAGTAGATTAGTCAAACATGATTTACCTTTTGTAAATCCATGTTGACTTTGTCCAATCCTGTCACTGTTTTCCAAGTGCTCTGCTATTACATCTTTTATAATGGACTCTAGCATTTTCCCCACTACCGATGTCAGGCTTACCGGTCTGTAATTCCCCGTTTTCTCCCTACCACCTTTTTTAAATAGTGGGGTAACATTAGCTACCCTCCAATCCATGGGAACTGTTCCAGAGTCTATCGAATTTTGGAAGATGACCAGCAATGCATCTACTATTTCTAGGGCCACTTCCTTAAGTACCCTAGTCACTGCTCCGCTTTCACCTTTGAACTGTGAGTCAGCTGCCTCTGGTGGACAGTAGGAACAGCACCGGCACTTACGGGCCAGCCCCGGTGGCCCCGCGAAGGCGGTGAGCTTTCCTGCGATGGGTAAACCGCTGCGGTCAGCGGCTTTGATATGACTGAGTGGTCACTTCAGAGGGCAATGAAGAGTCACCCAAGTTGGTGTGGGTCTGGAGTCACATTTAGGTCAGACCGGGTAAGGACGGTAGATTTCCTTCCCTGAAGGACATTAGTGAACCAGTTGGGTTTTTAACGACAATCTGACAGCTTCGTGGTCACTTTTACCGATAGTCCCCAGCACGAAGGCGTTGTGCCCGTTACAGGCGATGGCCGGCGTACCAGGATAGCGTTATACCCAGTGTGCGGTTTGTCGTCGCTCATTAGCAGCCGCAGCTCCCTGAACGAACCCCCCCTTACGACCTGACCGAGGGCCCGAGCTCCACAGCTCACCCTGGCCGTGGGTATTGGGAGACTGGAGCGGCAGGACCCGCCATTCAGAACACAGCAAGCTCCAGGGTGGGCGAGGGCGGGGGGCCGGGGGGGGGGGGGGAGCAGAGGGCGAGGGGGAAACCTTTCTCTTAACTCCCAATCTTTGCAGCCCTTCTCGCTGCTGCTGGTCTCGACCTCTTCCTTCCTTCTGCCCCGTAACGTGCAGGAATGCTATCGAAGTACAAACTGATCTAACTGTAGCTAAGAAATCAAGGCGAAGGGCTAAGGCTCATGGTGCAGAATTTAAATTAAAGAGAGAGAAGCTAAATCAGGACAAAGTGATATAGAACATAGGAACAGGAGGAGGCCATTCAGCCCCTCGAGCCTGTTCTGCCATTCAATGAGATCAGGGCTGATCTGTATCTTAACTCCATCCACCCACCTTGATTCAGTAACCCTTAATACCCATGCCCAACAAAAATCTATCAATCTCAGTTTTTAAATTTTCTTGACCCCCCCAGCCTCAATAGCCTATTGGGGGGGGGGGGGGAAGAGTTCCAGATTTCCACTACCCTGTCTTTGTGTGAAGACGTGCTTCCTGACATCACCCCCGAACGGCCTGGCTCTAATTTTAAGGTTCTGCCCCCTTGTTCTAGACTCTCCCAGCAGAGGAAATAGTTTCTCTCTGTCCACCCGATCGAATCCTTCAATCATCTGGAACGCTTCAATTAGATCACTGTGTAATCAAGAGAATACAAGCCTAATCAACATGTCCTCATAATTTAACCCCTTTAACCCCGGTCTGAATCTCCGCTTGCACCCGCTGCAGGGCCAATATATCCTTCTTGAGATGTGGTGGCCAGAACTGAATGCAATTTACTGTGTCACCTGATGTGGTGCCACTAGAAAACCTAGATATACGACTCTCTATTCCTTCATCCAAGTCATTTATAATGCAGTGAAAAGCTGTGGCCTCGGTCCACATTGCTGGGGGACACCACGAGTCACAGATCAATGTTTATCCAACAAAAACCACTCACTAGCCACTCCGTTTTAACCACAGGCACTAATTGTAGTGTAAAACACCTCACGCACTATACAGGTGCAGGAAACTTTCGATTTACCGGCACCTAAATAACCGGAAATCTCGGTTAACCGGCAAAATTCAGGAGTAGGTTCAGGTAACTTTTATTACTTGCCTTCCTCCATTTGTTGCTGTGCAAGGGTGTGGCTGCAGCTGTTGCTAAGCTACAGAGACGCTTGCAACTTGTGGCCATTGTTCTGAAGCTGTAAGCAACAGGGTTTGTTGCTTTATACGGAGCTCTCAGCTCCGTATCTTTTACTGTAGCTTTCGGTTATCCGGAATTTTTGATGAACCGGCAGCACGTCGGTCCCGTCCGTGCCGGATAAAAAAAAGTTTCCTGTATTTGTACTTCACACTTTTATTTGCTCAACATTCATCACCATTCAAGTAACCAAGGAAGTAAAACACTCCCAACGTTAGCTTTTCGTCAACAAACATCAAATACGCCGAGATCACATGAGATGGCGTCTATTACTCATTTTTGTATTTACAGCTGGCCACATCTGTATTCCCAATTCACCACATGTGGCCAGTGGTTAATGTAATGGACGACGCTGGTTTAGGTCCACCAAGCTTGGATTTTTTTTTTTAAACTTGTAGATTGTAGAAGGAAGGGCAGATTGAGAGAAGTGAAGAGCTGCGAAGTTTCGAGGTTGAGGGGAAGGATCGGAGTGTAGATCGGGTACCCCCCTGGGCCTGGTGGGCAGGCTCCCTGCACCAGCCCCAGTAACCGAGTGGCTGAAAGGTCAGACACAAGAAAGTGGAGTCACTGGTAACCATGGTGCGGCAAACCAAAGGCAGATATCATAGACTAGTACAGCACAGGAGGCCATTCGGCCCATCGAGTCCGCGCCGGCTCTATCGAAGAGCGATCCAATTAGTCCCACTCTCCCGCTCTTTCCCCAGATCCCTGCAAATTTTTCTCCTTCAACTATTTATCCCATTCCCTTTTGAAGGCTACGATTGAACCTGTATCCACCGCCCTATCAGGCAGCACATTACAAATCCTAACCACTCGTTGTATAAAAAAGTTTTTCCTCATGTCGCCTCAGGTTCTTTTGCCAATGAGAAGGGATCTTATTGAAACATATAAGATACTGAGGGGGCTCGACAAGGTCGATGCAGAGAGGATGTTTTCCCTCGTGGGGAAATCTAGAACTCAGGGACACAGTTTCAGAATAAAGGGTCGCCCTTTTAGAACTGAGATGAGGAGGAATTTCTTCTCTCAGAGGGTCGTAAATCTGTGGAATTCTCTGCCCCAGAGAGCGGTGGAGGCTGGGTCATTAAATACATTTAAGGTAGAGACGGACAGATTTTTGCAAGATAAGGGAGTGAAGGGTTATGGGGAGCGGGCAGGGAAGTGGCTTTGAGCCCAAGATCAGCCGTGATCTTATTGAATGGCGGAGCAGGCTCGAGGGGCCAAGTGGACGATTCCTGCTCCTATTTCTTAAGTTCTTATGACCTTAAATCTGTGCCCTCTGGTTATCGACCCTTCAGCCAGTTTCTCTTTATTTACTCTATCTAAACCCCTCATGGTTTTAAACGCCTCTATCAAATCTCCTCTTAACAGTGCTTTAGCAAATCAAAACCTTAACCCCACACTAATACAACAGCAAAATTCTGACGAAGGGTCATCGACCTGAAACGTTAACTCTGTTTCTCTCTCTACGATGCTGCCTGGCCTGCTGAGTGTGTTCAGCATTTTCTGTTGTTCCTTAACCTCACACTGTCCTTCTCAGAGTGATGCTGGTGGACAGGGGGGTCTGGTCACAGCATAACACCACCAGACCTTTACAAATCTAACTAAAACACCATCAGGAGGAGATGTGATCGCCCCTACCACCAAACAGCAAATTGCATTTATATAGCGCGCTTAACGTAATACAACGTCCTAAGGTGCTTCACAAAAAGTTGATACCTAGCCAAAGGAGGAGATTTTGCGATGGGTGACGAAAAGATTCGTCAGAGGTAGGTTTTAAGGAGTGTCTTAAACGGAAAAGGAGGCAGAGAGGTTTGGGGAATTCCAATGCTTTGGGCCTAGATGGCTAAAGGCACCCTTGCCAATGGTGGGCAAAGGGAGTGGGGAATGGACAAGAGAGTTGGAGGAACACTTCCAGCTTCTCAACTTTTCTCTCTCGACCATGCTGCCTGGCCTGTTGAGTGTGTCCAGCATTTTCTGTTGTTGTTCCTTAACCTCACACTATCCTTCTGACCCATGCATGAAGAATGGCCATTTGAGCAGGTAGCAGGGTCCCAGGAAAAGGCCACAAAGGGTAAAGTATGGACAAGTGGAGTTAGTAGATATGAAGCAAGTGCCACCAAGGCCAGAAATACACCGCAGGGGAGGAGGGGGGGGGGGTCCTGCCAGTGGAGCTGGGCACTGGGGCAAAGAGTGCCCCACAGGAGAAAGTTGGGATGGCACAGAGAACATTAAACTCTGGGGAGGGGTGAAGGTTTGAGGGAGAAGTGGCCCTCTGGAGATCTCACTCACCAGGTTCAGAGCCAGCAGATACACCAGCCCCTCCATCCTGGAGCCGGGAATCGCCGCTCCTCTCCCACGTCACGGGAGATCCCCGCCGGAGCAAAAAGTTTGGGAAAACTTTCAGAACTTTTCAACTTCGAGCTCTGGGATCCCGGAGACAAACCGAGAACGGGGCCGATCTCTACCAATCGGACGGGGGAAATAAAACTTCGCCCAAAAGTGAACGGAGAAAATTCAAAACATCGAACCGAACGAATCCAAACCAGTCTGCACCGACCCGCATCGCCGCGGAAATGAGTCAGACTGAGTCACATGGAGGGGAGGAGAGAGAGAGAGAGAGAGGGAGGGAGAGAGAGAGAGAGAGAGTTGGAGAGAATTGGAGACAAACAAAGAAAATACTTCCCACAGGGGCGGGGGGTGACGCAGGGCTCGCCAATCTCACCGACACTCTTTAATATTTACATAAATGGATTGGCAAAGCTACTTGAACAATCTACAGCACCCGGCCTCACCCTATATGAATCCAAGGTTAAATTCCTCCTCTATGCAGATGACCTGGTTCTGCTGTCACCTACTAAAGAGGGGCTACAGCAAAACCTGGACCTGCTGGAGTTGTACTGCCAGACTTGGGCCCTGACAATAAATCCCCAAAAAACCAAAGTCCTTGTGTTCCAGCAAAGATCCAAACATCAGGGACCCAAAATAAATTTCACAGTAGGAACAACCAAAATTGAACAAACCACTAACTACACATACTTGGGCTTAAAAATCAGTTCTACGGGAAACTTCAAACTGGCTGTGAATGAACTGAAAGAGAAAGCAAGAAGGGCTTTCTATGCCATCAAAAAATCAATCCAAATAGAAATCCCAATTAGCATTTGGCTCAAAATTTTCAAATCAGTAATTGAACCAATTGCACTCTATGGCAGTGAGGTATGGGGACCGCTAACTCAACAAGAATTTGCAAAATGGGACAAACACCCAATTGAGATCCTACATGCAGAATTCTGTAAAAGTATCCTCCGGACTCAAAGGAAAACAGTAAACAATGCATGCAGGGCGGAACTAGGCCAATATCCATTAATAATCACTATCCAAAAAAGAGCCACCAAATTTTGGAATCACCTACAAATGAGCAATCCCCAATGCTATCACTACGACGCCCTGAACCAAGAGCTGACCATAAAGAAGAATACCCTCAGTCAACTAGTCCTGGGACTCAGTGAAGTAACTACTAACAATACTAACAATAACCAACCCAGGACAGTGACAGGGTAACACAAAGAATTCGACCCAACACAATCGTCGCTAAGCAAAAGGAAAAATATCTGACATATTGGGCAGAAACAACAAAAACCCAAAGCAAACTCAATTGCTACTTGGCCCTAAACAGACAATTACAACATAGCTGATTACCTGACCATGGTAAAGGATAACAAACTGAGAAGAACCTTGACAAGGTACAGACTTAGCGAACATAGCCTAGCGATCGAAAAGGCAGACACAGGCAGACCAGGCTGCCAAGAGAGGACAGGATATGCTCTCACTGTAGTCAGGGAGTGGTGGAGACAGAGATGCACTTCCTCACAGCTTGTGGAAAATATCAGGGCATCAGGGAGAATTTCTACCAAAAATTCTCACAAATATGCCCTGATTTCAGAAATCTGAATGACAACCAAAAAACTCCCATTCCTACTGGGAGAGGAGAGAAGCTGTATAACACTGGCGGCACACTATGTTACAGCTTGCCATGAACAGAGGGACAACCAGTAAACTAAGAAAAGAATATATATAAACAATGCGAATGTATATTTATACACTCGGGGATATACCTGTTTATACACTGTATGAATAGAACTGCGTTTATGTGCTAAACCATAAATGTATTTTGATGCTTTGGCAACATAAGATGTAACTTATCATGCCAATAAAGCGATTTGAATTGTGAATTGTGAATTGAGAGGGGGGGGGAGGAGAGAGAGGGGGGCAGGGGAGGAGAGAGAGGGGGGGAGGAGAGAGAGGGGGGGGAGGAGAGAGAGGGGGGAGGAGAGGGGGGGGGAGGAGAGAGAGGGGGGGAGGAGAGAGAGGGGGGAGGAGAGAGAGGGGGGGGAGGAGAGAGAGGGGGGGGAGGAGAGAGAGGGGGGGGAGAAGAGAGAGGGGGGGGAGGAGAGAGAGGGGGGAGGGAAGGAGAGAGAGGGGGGGAGGAGAGAGGGGGGAAGGAGAGAGGGGGGGAGGAGAGAGAGGGGGGGAGGAGAGAGAGGGGGGGGAGGAGAGAGGTGGGGGGGGAGGAGAGAGGTGGGGGGGGAGAGAGAGGGGGGAGGAGAGAGAGAGGGGGGGGAGAGAGAGGGGGGGAGGAGAGAGAGAGGGGGGGGGAGGAGAGAGGGGGGGAGGAGAGAGAGGGGGGAGGGAAGGAGAGAGAGGGGGGAGGAGAGAGAGGGGGGGGGAGGAGAGAGAGGGGGGGAGGAGAGAGGGGGGGGAGGAGAGAGAGGGGGGAGGAGAGAGGGGGGGGAGGAGAGAGAGGGGGGGAGGAGAGGGGGGGGAGGAGAGAGAGGGGGGGAGGAGAGAGAGGGGGGAGGAGAGAGGGGGGAGGAGAGAGAGGGGGGGAGGGAGGAGAGAGAGGGGGGGGAGGAGAGAGAGGGGGGGAGGAGAGAGAGGGGGGGGAGGAGAGAGAGCGGGGGGGGAGGAGAGAGAGGGGGGGAGGAGAGAGAGGGGGGGAGGAGAGAGGGGGGGGAGGAGAGGGGGGGGAGGAGAGAGAGGGGGGGAGGAGAGAGGGGGGGGAGGAGAGGGGGGGGAGGAGAGAAGGGGGGGGAGGAGAGAGGGGGGAGGAGAGAGGGGGGGAGGAGAGAGAGGGGGCGGAGGAGAGAGGGGGGGGAGGAGAGAGAGGGGGGGGAGGAGAGAGGGGGGGAGGAGAGAGAGGGGGGGGAGGAGAGAGAGGGGGGGGAGGAGAGAGAGGGGGGGGAGGGAGGAGAGAGAGGGGGGGAGGGAGGAGAGAGAGGGGGGGGAGGAGAGAGAGGGGGGAGGGAGAGAGAGGGGGGGGAGGAGAGAGGGGGGGGGAGGAGGGAGAGGGGGGGGGAGGAGGGAGAGGGGGGGGGAGGAGAGAGAGGGGGCGGGGAGGAGAGAGAGGGGGCGGGGGAGGAGAGAGAGGGGGGGGGAGGAGAGAGAGGGAGAGGATTTCTACCAAAAATTCTCACAAATATGCCCTGATTTCAGAAATCTGAATGACAACCAAAAACTCCATTCCTACTGGAGAGGAGAGAAGCTGTATAACACTGGCGGCACACTATGTTACAGCTTGCCATGAACAGAGGGACAACCAGTAAACTAAGAAAGAATATATATAAACAATGCGAATGTATATTTATACACTCAGGATATACCTGTTTATACACTGTATGAATAGAACTGCGTTTATGTGCTAAACCATAAATGTATTTTGATGCTTTGGCAACATAAGATGTAACTTATCATGCCAATAAAGCGATTTGAATTGTGAATTGTGAATTGAGAGGGGCGGGGGGGAGGAGAGAGAGGGGGGGGGAGGAGAGAGAGGGGGGAGGAGAGAGGGGGGGGGAGAGAGAGAGGGGGGAGGAGAGAGAGGGGGGAGGAGAGAGAGGGGGGGGGAGGAGAGAGAGGGGGGAGGAGAGAGGGGGGGGAGGAGAGAGAGGGGGGGAGGAGAGAGAGGGGGGAGGAGAGAGGGGGGGGAGGAGAGAGAGGGGGAGGAGAGAGAGGGGGGGAGGAGAGAGGGGGAGAGGGGGGGAGGAGAGAGGGGGGGAGGAGAGAGAGCGGGGGGGAGGAGAGAGAGGGGGGGAGGAGAGAGAGAGGGGGGGAGGAGAGAGGGGGGGGGAGGAGAGAGAGGGGGGGAGGAGAGAGAGGGGGGGAGGAGAGAGGGGGGAGGAGAGGGGGGGAGGAGAGGGGGGAGGGGGGAGGAGAGGGGAGGAGGGGGGAGGAGAGGGGGAGGAGGGGGGAGGAGAGGGGGAGGAGGGGGGGGAGGAGAGGGGGAGGAGGAGGGGGGGGAGGAGAGGGGGAGGAGGAGGGGGGGAAGGAGAGGGAGGGGGGAAGGAGAGGGAGGGGGGGAGGAGAGGGGGGAGGGAGGGGGAGGGGGGGGGAGGAGAGAGAGGTGGGGGAGGGGGGGAGGAGAGAGAGGG
>NC_141016.1:29713807-29748807 GCF_052327205.1 Somniosus microcephalus
CTCACACTCCCCCCCCCACACACTACACACAGACTCACACTCCTCCCCACACACTACACACAGACTCACACTCCCCCCACACACTGACACACAGACTCACAACTCCCCCCCACACACTACACACAGACTCACACTCCCCCCCACACACTACACACAGACGCACACTCCCCCGCACACACTACACAGCAGACTCACACTCCCCCCCACACACTACACACAGACTCACACTCCCCCCCACACACTACACACAGACTCACACTCCCCCCCCACACACTACACACAGACTCACACTCCCCCCCACAACACTACACACAGACTCACACTCCCCCCACACACTACACACAGACTCACACTCCCCCCACACACTACACACAGACTCACACTCCCCCCCACACACTACACACAGACTCACACTCCCCCCCCACACACTACACACAGACTCACACTCCCCCCCACACACTACACACAGACTCACACTCCCCCCCACACACTACACACAGACTCACACTCCCCCCCACACACTACACACAGACTCACACTCCCCCCCACACACTACACACAGACTCACACTCCCCCCCACACACTACACACAGACTCACACTCCCCCCACACACTACACACAGACTCACACTCCCCCCCACACACTACACACAGACTCACACTCCCCCCCACACACTACACACAGACTCACACTCCCCCCCACACACTACACACAGACTCACACTCCCCCCCACACACTACACACAGACTCACACTCCCCCCCACACACTACACACAGACTCACACTCCCCCCCACACACTACACACAGACTCACACTCCCCCCCACACACTACACACAGACTCACACTCCCCCCCACACACTACACACAGACTCACACTCCCCCCCACACACTACACACAGACTCACACTCCCCCCCACACACTACACACAGACTCACACTCCCCCCCACACACTACACACAGACTCACACTCCCCCCCACACACTACACACAGACTCACACTCCCCCCCACACACTACACACAGACTCACACTCCCCCCACACACTACACACAGACTCACACTCCCCCCCACACACTACACACAGACTCACACTCCCCCCCACACACTACACACAGACTCACACTCCCCCCCCACACACTACACACAGACTCACACTCCCCCCCACACACTACACACAGACTCACACTCCCCCCCACACACTACACACAGACTCACACTCCCCCCCACACACTACACACAGACTCACACTCCCCCCCACACACTACACACAGACTCACACTCCCCCCCACACACTACACACAGACTCACACTCCCCCCCACACACTACACACAGACTCACACTCCCCCCCCACACACTACACACAGACTCACACTCCCCCCCACACACTACACACAGACTCACACTCCCCCCCACACACTACACACAGACTCACACTCCCCCCCACACACTACACACAGACTCACACTCCCCCCCACACACTACACACAGACTCACACTCCCCCCCACACACTACACACAGACTCACACTCCCCCCCACACACTACACACAGACTCACACTCCCCCCCACACACTACACACAGACTCACACTCCCCCCCACACACTACACACAGACTCACACTCCCCCCCACACACTACACACAGACTCACACTCCCCCCCACACACTACACACAGACTCACACTCCCCCCCACACACTACACACAGACTCACACTCCCCCCCACACACTACACACAGACTCACACTCCCCCCCACACACTACACACAGACTCACACTCCCCCCCACACACTACACACAGACTCACACTCCCCCCCACACACTACACACAGACTCACACTCCCCCCCACACACTACACACAGACTCACACTCCCCCCCACACACTACACACAGACTCACACTCCCCCCCACACACTACACACAGACTCACACTCCCCCCCACACACTACACACAGACTCACACTCCCCCCCACACACTACACACAGACTCACACTCCCCCCCACACACTACACACAGACTCACACTCCCCCCCACACACTACACACAGACTCACACTCCCCCCCACACACTACACACAGACTCACACTCCCCCCCACACACTACACACAGACTCACACTCCCCCCCACACACTACACGCAGACTCACACTCCCCCCCACACACTACACACAGACTCACACTCCCCCCCACACACTACACACAGACTCACACTCCCCCCCACACACTACACACAGACTCACACTCCCCCCCACACACTACACACAGACTCACACTCCCCCCCACACACTACACACAGACTCACACTCCACCACTCCCCCCCCACACACTACACACAGACTCACACTCCCCCCCACACACTACACACAGACTCACACTCCCCCCCACACACTACACACAGACTCACACTCCCCCCCACACACTACACACAGACTCACACTCCCCCCCACACACTACACACAGACTCACACTCCCCCCCACACACTACACACAGACTCACACTCCCCCCCACACACTACACACAGACTCACACTCCCCCCACACACTACACACAGACTCACACTCCCCCCCACACACTACACACAGACTCACACTCCCCCCCACACACTACACACAGACTCACACTCCCCCCCACACACTACACACAGACTCACACTCCCCCCCACACACTACACACAGACTCACACTCCCCCCCACACACTACACACAGACTCACACTCCCCCCCACACACTACACACAGACTCACACTCCCCCCCACACACTACACACAGACTCACACTCCCCCCCACACACTACACACAGACTCACACTCCCCCCACACACTACACACAGACTCACACTCCCCCCCACACACTACACACAGACTCACACTCCCCCCCACACACTACACACAGACTCACACTCCCCCCCCACACACTACACACAGACTCACACTCCCCCCCACACACTACACACAGACTCACACTCCCCCCACACACTACACACAGACTCACACTCCCCCCCACACACTACACACAGACTCACACTCCCCCCCACACACTACACACAGACTCACACTCCCCCCCACACACTACACACAGACTCACACTCCCCCCCACACACTACACACAGACTCACACTCCCCCCCACACACTACACACAGACTCACACTCCCCCCCACACACTACACACAGACTCACACTCCCCCCACACACTACACACAGACTCACACTCCCCCCACACACTACACACAGACTCACACTCCCCCCCACACACTACACACAGACTCACACTCCCCCCCACACACTACACACAGACTCACACTCCCCCCACACACTCACCCCCCCCCACACACTACACACAGACTCACACTCCCCCCACACACTACACACAGACTCACACTCCCCCCCACACACTACACACAGACTCACACTCCCCCCCACACACTACACACAGACTCACACTCCCCCCCACACACTACACACAGACTCACACTCCCCCCCACACACTACACACAGACTCACACTCCCCCCCACACACTACACACAGACTCACACTCCCCCCCACACACTACACACAGACTCACACTCCCCCCGCACACACTACACACAGACTCACACTCCCCCCCACACACTACACACAGACTCACACTCCCCCCCACACACTACACACAGACTCACACTCCCCCCCACACACTACACACAGACTCACACTCCCCCCCACACACTACACACAGACTCACACTCCCCCCACACACTACACACAGACTCACACTCCCCCCCACACACTACACACAGACTCACACTCCCCCCCACACACTACACACAGACTCACACTCCCCCCCACACACTACACACAGACTCACACTCCCCCCCACACACTACACACAGACTCACACTCCCCCCACACACTACACACAGACTCACACTCCCCCCACACACTACACACAGACTCACACTCCCCCCCACACACTACACACAGACTCACACTCCCCCCACACACTACACACAGACTCACACTCCCCCCCACACACTACACACAGACTCACACTCCCCCCCACACACTACACACAGACTCACACTCCCCCCACACACTACACACAGACTCACACTCCCCCCCACACACTACACACAGACTCACACTCCCCCCCACACACTACACACAGACTCACACTCCCCCCCCACACACTACACACAGACTCACACTCCCCCCACACACTACACACAGACTCACACTCCCCCCCCACAACACTACACGCAGACTCACACTCCCCCCCACACACTACACACAGACTCACACTCCCCCCACACACTACACACAGACTCACACTCCCCCCCACAACACTACACACAGACTCACACTCCCCCCCACACACTACACACAGACTCACACTCCCCCCCACACACTACACACAGACTCACACTCCCCCCCACACACTACACACAGACTCACACTCCCCCCCACACACTACACACAGACTCACACTCCCCCCCACACACTACACACAGACTCACACTCCCCCCACACACTACACACAGACTCACACTCCCCCCACACACTACACACAGACTCACACTCCCCCCCACACACTACACACAGACTCACACTCCCCCCCACACACTACACACAGACTCACACTCCCCCCACACACTACACACAGACTCACACTCCCCCCCACACACTACACACAGACTCACACTCCCCCCCACACACTACACACAGACTCACACTCCCCCCCACACACTACACACAGACTCACACTCCCCCCCACACACTACACACAGACTCACACTCCCCCCCACACACTACACACAGACTCACACTCCCCCCACACACTACACACAGACTCACACTCCCCCCCACACACTACACACAGACTCACACTCCCCCCCACACACTACACACAAGACTCACACTCCCCCCCACACACTACACACAGACTCACACTCCCCCCCACACACTACACACAGACTCACACTCCCCCCCACACACTACACACAGACTCACACTCCCCCCCACACACTACACACAGACTCACACTCCCCCCCACACACTACACACAGACTCACACTCCCCCCCACACACTACACACAGACTCACACTCCCCCCCACACACTACACACAGACTCACACTCCCCCCCACACACTACACACAGACTCACACTCCCCCCCACACACTACACACAGACTCACACTCCCCCCCACACACTACACACAGACTCACACTCCCCCCACACACACTACACACAGACTCACACTCCCCCCCACACACTACACACAGACTCACACTCCCCCCCACACACTACACACAGACTCACACTCCCCCCCACACACTACACGCAGACTCACACTCCCCCCCACACACTACACGCAGACTCACACTCCCCCCCACACACTACACACAGACTCACACTCCCCCGCACACACTACACACAGACTCACACTCCCCCCCACACACTACACACAGACTCACACTCCCCCCCACACACTACACGCAGACTCACACTCCCCCCCACACACTACACACAGACTCACACTCCCCCCCACACACTACACGCAGACTCACACTCCCCCCCACACACTACACACAGACTCACACTCCCCCCCACACACTACACACAGACTCACACTCCCCCCCACACACTACACACAGACTCACACTCCCCCCCACACACTACACGCAGACTCACACTCCCCCCGCACACACTACACACAGACTCACACTCCCCCCCACACACTACACACAGACTCACACTCCCCCCCACACACTACACACAGACTCACACTCCCCCCCACACACTACACACAGACTCACACTCCCCCCCACACACTACACGCAGACTCACACTCCCCCCCACACACTACACACAGACTCACACTCCCCCCCACACACTACACGCAGACTCACACTCCCCCCCACACACTACACGCAGACTCACACTCCCCCCCACACACTACACGCAGACTCACACTCCCCCCCACACACTACACGCAGACTCACACTCCCCCCCACACACTACACACAGACTCACACTCCCCCCACACACTACACTCAGACTCACACTCCCCCCCACACACTACACGCAGACTCACACTCCCCCCCACACACTACACGCAGACTCACACTCCCCCCCACACACTACACGCAGACTCACACTCCCCCACACACACTACACGCAGACTCACACTCCCCCCACACACTACACACAGACTCACACTCCCCCACACACTACACACAGACTCACACTCCCCCCCACACACTACACACAGACTCACACTCCCCCACACACACTACACGCAGACTCACACTCCCCCCCACACACTACACACAGACTCACACTCCCCCCCACACACTACACGCAGACTCACACTCCCCCCCACACACTACACACAGACTCACACTCCCCCACACACTACACACAGACTCACACTCCCCCCCACACACTACACACAGACTCACACTCCCCCCCACACACTACACACAGACTCACACTCCCCCCCACACACTACACGCAGACTCACACTCCCCCCCACACACTACACGCAGACTCACACTCCCCCCCACACACTACACGCAGACTCACACTCCCCCCCACACACTACACGCAGACTCACACTCCCCCACACCACTACACGCAGACTCACACTCCCCCCACACACTACACACAGACTCACACTCCCCCCACACACTACACACAGACTCACACTCCCCCCCACACACTACACACAGACTCACACTCCCCCACACACACTACACGCAGACTCACACTCCCCCCCACACACTACACACAGACTCACACTCCCCCCCACACACTACACGCAGACTCACACTCCCCCCCACACACTACACACAGACTCACACTCCCCCCACACACTACACACAGACTCACACTCCCCCCCACACACTACACACAGACTCACACTCCCCCCCACACACTACACACAGACTCACACTCCCCCCCACACACTACACACAGACTCACACTCCCCCCCACACACTACACGCAGACTCACACTCCCCCCCACACACTACACGCAGACTCACACTCCCCCCCCACACACTAGACGCAGACTCACACTCCCCCCCACACACTACACTCAGACTCACACTCCCCCCAACACACTACACACAGACTCACACTCCCCCCCACACACTACACGCAGACTCACACTCCCCCCCACACACTACACACAGACTCACACTCCCCCCCACACACTACACACAGACTCACACTCCCCCCACACACTACACACAGACTCACACTCCCCCCCACACACTACACACAGACTCACACTCCCCCCCCACACACTACACACAGACTCACACTCCCCCCCACACACTACACACAGACTCACACTCCCCACCCCCCACACACTACACACAGACTCACACTCCCCCCCACACACTACACGCAGACTCACACTCCCCCCCACACACTACACACAGACTCACACTCCCCCCCACACACTACACACAGACTCACACTCCCCCCCACACACTACACACAGACTCACACTCCCCCCCACACACTACACACAGACTCACACTCCCCCCCACACACTACACACAGACTCACACTCCCCCCCCACACACTACACACAGACTCACACTCCCCCGCACACACTACACGCAGACTCACACTCCCCCCCACACACTACACACAGACTCACACTCCCCCCCACACACTACACCCAGACTCACACTCCCCCCCACACACTACACACAGACTCACACTCCCCCGCACACACTACACACAGACTCACACTCCCCCCCACACACTACACACAGACTCACACTCCCCCCCACACACTACACGCAGACTCACACTCCCCCCCACACACTACACACAGACTCACACTCCCCCGCACACACTACACACAGACTCACACTCCCCCCCACACACTACACGCAGACTCACACTCCCCCCCACACACTACACACAGACTCACACTCCCCCCACACACTACACACAGACTCACACTCCCCCCCACACACTACACGCAGACTCACACTCCCCCCCCACACACTACACACAGACTCACACTCCCCCCCACACACTACACACAGACTCACACTCCCCCGCACACACTACACACAGACTCACACTCCCCCCCACACACTACACACAGACTCACACTCCCCCCCACACACTACACACAGACTCACACTCCCCCCCACACACTACACACAGACTCACACTCCCCCCCACACACTACACACAGACTCACACTCCCCCACACACACTACACACAGACTCACACTCCCCCCCACACACTACACGCAGACTCACACTCCCCCCCACACACTACACGCAGACTCACACTCCCCCCCACACACTACACACAGACTCACACTCCCCCCCACACACTACACGCAGACTCACACTCCCCCCCACACACTACACGCAGACTCACACTCCCCCCCACACACTACACGCAGACTCACACTCCCCCCCACACACTACACACAGACTCACACTCCCCCCACACACTACACACAGACTCACACTCCCCCCCACACACTACACACAGACTCACACTCCCCCCCACACACTACACACAGACTCCCACTCCCCCCCACACACTACACACAGACTCACACTCCCCCCACACACTACACACAGACTCACACTCCCCCCCACACACTACACGCAGACTCACACTCCCCCCCACACACTACACACAGACTCACACTCCCCCCACACACTACACACAGACTCACACTCCCCCCCACACACTACACACAGACTCACACTCCCCCCCACACACTACACACAGACTCCCACTCCCCCCCACACACTACACACAGACTCACACTCCCCCCACACACTACACGCAGACTCACACTCCCCCCCACACACTACACGCAGACTCACACTCCCCCGCACACACTACTCACAAACTCACCCGCACCCTCTCGCCCTCACACACTAATATACACACACACGTACACCCTCGCTCACACACACTCACACTTGGTGGTGACCTGCAGCACAAGCTCGAGCCCTTCACCTAGTTTCACCATTTAACTGAGTCGTGACTGTTGTACACGTCTAGTTGGCGATCAGTAGATTTCACTGCAGGATAGGCGTCTTAACAAGAAATTCAAATCTGATCAACATTCAGACCAACCACTGAAGAGGCCGGGAGTGAGACGCCCTGAGTACACGGAGATTGTGCTGACAGCTCGCTCAAACACTTCCTCCTAACAGGCCTGCAGTTCTGGCCATTATTCAGGGTGGATTCTCTTCTCTGGGATGGATTTTACCTCACTGGTGAATGGGATGATTGATTCCTGGGATGAGAGGGCTGTCCTGTGAGGAGAGATTGTGTAGATTGGGCCGATACTCTCTGGAGTTTAGAAGAATGAGAGGTGATCTCATTGAAACATATAAGATTCTTAGAGGGCTTGATAGCTGAAGGTGAGAGGCTGTTTCCCCCTGGCTGGGGAGTCTAGAACCAGGGGTCACAGTCTCAGGATAAGGGGTCGGCCATTTAGGACTGAGATGAGGAGAAATTTCTTCACTCAGAGGGTGGTGAACCTGTGGAATTCTCTGCCCCAGAGGGCTGTGGAGGCTCAGTCGTTGAGTATATTCAAGGCCGAGATAGATGGATTTTTGGATTTTATGGCGAATCAAGGGATATGAGGATAGTGCGGAAAATTGGAGTTGAAAATGGTGGAGCAGGCTCGAGGGGCCGTGTGGCAGAGCAGGCTCGAGGGGCCGTGTGGCGGAGCAGGCTCGAGGGGCCGTGTGGCGGAGCAGGCTCGAGGGGCCGTGTGGCGGAGCAGGCTCGAGAGGCTGTGTGGCGGAGCAGGCTCGAGGGGCCGTGTGGCGGAGCAGGCTCGAGGGGCCGTGTGGCGGAGCAGGCACGAGGGGCCGTGTGGCGGAGCAGGCTCGAGGGGCCGTGTGGCGGAGCAGGCTCGAGGGGCCGTGTGGCAAAGCAAGCTCGAGGGGCCGTGTGGCGGAGCAGGCTCGAGGGGCCGTGTGGCGGAGCAGGCTCGAGAGGCCGTATGGTGGAGCAGGCTCGAGGGGCCAAATGGCCAACTCCTGCTCCTATTTCTTACGTTCTTATGTGGCCCTAGGATGGAAATTAAAGAAAGGAACAAGTGAAAATGGGGGCAAAGATTACAGGCCACTAGTTCCCACCCTAACTACAGGCAGGTGCAAGAGAACGATGCAACGAACTGTGAGCTTAAATTGATCCTCCCGGGGTGGTGAGGCAGTGGTTCAGAGGTCGACTGTAGAGTGCAGATACAGACACTGAGACTGGCCCGAGTCTGGCTCAATTCATCTCAATGCAGCTGATCTGTAAATGCCTGATGACCTTCAGTGCTTAACCCAGTCTGATTCTCCTCTCCTGCAGTGTTATAAGTGCATGAAGGACCAGTACCCTCTGATGGAGCTCAGTCTGCAAGGATCCCGTGTTGTCTACAAGTTCAAACGCAGTAAGAAGATACAGCACGAGCTTAAGATTACGACAGCGAGTAATGAGACTGTGGTGCTGGGGCTTCAGAGTCGCGAGCAGACTGAGGACTGGCGGAAGGTTTGGAGGTGTTAGCACCAGAAACTCAACTCGGTTAGACCTCAGTGACTAACTAGTACAGTAACCCTTGATACGGGTGACTCACCAGTACAATAATCCTGGTTATGAATGACTAACCTGTAGAGTAACCCTTGTTATGTATGACTAACCAGTACATTAACCGTGGTTATTGATGACTAACTAGTACAGTAACCCTTGTTTTGGGTGATTAACTAGTACAGTAAGCCCTGGTATGGGGACTAACTAGTACAGTAACCCTTGTTATGGGAGACTAACTAGTACAGTAACCCTTGTTATATGAGAGCTTAACTAGTACAGTAACCCTTGATATGAGTGATTAACTAGCACAGTAACGCTTGTTATGGGAGACTAACTACAGGAAACTCTCGATTTACCGGCACCTAAATAACCAAAATCTCTGTTAAACGGCAAAATTCAGGAGTAGGTTCAAGTAAGTTTTACTTCATATTTGTGGCCGTTCCTGGATTCGTGGCTGTGTAATCGGGATTCCTGCACTTGTTGCTGAGCAACAGGGACGCTTGGTCTGTGGCCGGGGTTCCTGCAGCTGTTGCTTAGCAACAGGGAAGCCTGGATTTGTTGCTGTGTACAGAGCTCTCGTACCTTTTACTATACCTCTCTGTAATCCGGACTTTTTGATAAACCGGCACCACGCTGGTCCCGTCGGTGCCGGATAAAAAAGAGTTTCCTGTAGTACAGTAAGCCCTGGTATGGGGTCTAACTAGTACAGTAACCCTTCATATGAGTGATTAACTAGTACAGTAACCCTTGTTATGAGAAATTAACTAGTACAGTAACCCTTGTTATGAGTGATTAACTAGTACAGTAAACCTTGATATGAGTGATTAACTAGTACAGTAACCCTTCATATGAGTGATTAACTAGTACAGTAACCCTTGTTATGAGAAATTAACTAGTACAGTAACCCTTGTTATGAGTGATTAACTAGTACAGTAAACCTTGATATGAGTGATTAACTAGTACAGTAACCCTTGATATGGGAGACTAACTAGTACAGCAACTCATGTTATGGGTGACTAGCTAGTACAGTAACCATTGTTATGGGAGACTAACTAGTACAATAACCCTTGTTAAGGGTGACTAACCAGTACAGTAACCATGGTTATGGGTGACTAACTAGTATAGTACCCTTGTTATGGGGGGCTAACTAGTACAATAACCCTTGTTAAGGGTGACTAACCAGTACAGTAACCATGGTTATGGGTGACTAACTAGTATAGTACCCTTGTTATGGGGGCTAACTAGTACAATAACCCTTGTTATGGGGGGCTAACTAGTACAGTAACCCTTGTTATGAATGACTCACCAGTACAGTAACCCTTGCTATGGGGGCTAACTAGTACAGTAACCCTTGTTATGGGGGCTAACTAGTACTGTAAACCTTGTTATGGGGGTCTAACTAGTACAGTGATCCTTGTTATGAATGACTCACCAGTACAGTAATCCTGGTTATGTTTGACTTACCAGTAGGTTAACCCTTATTATGGGTGACTAACTAGTAGAGTAACCCTTGTTAAGTAGCAGTTTGGCGTGAGAATATAATTCAGAAGCCTGTTTGGTTCGTGACAATAAAATACTTCTCAATATTCTCAGTTAGTTAGAAGTTACTAAAGTCTGGAATACAGGTTTAATTGCAACACCCATGACCTAATGAGGGGTCACTGTGTTAATGAACTCCTTCAATTATTGTAAAAAGAAGTGATTTTGTTTCGCAAAGCGTTTACAACATGAAGAGGCGCGGAAGGTGTAGGAGCGGCATGGTGGAGGACGGGCCTGGTCTGTTTCCCCAGGCCCACCTGTGCTATGAAGCAGAGGTCCAGGGCCTCACGGACTGAGCAGGAGAGTTCTCCCCGGCTCGGACCTTCCAACTTCTTCTTGTGGGCTGAAGCCTCATTTCTGAACTCGTTCACTGGATCCGCTCGCACCAAATGGAGTGAGCAAAGAGCCAGTGACGGCCCAGAGATTCTGGAGGGCTAAAGCAGCCCTGGAATCCCAGGTTGTAGCTCGCAACTTGCGTCCTTTATTGATAGCATGAGCCAGGTCATAAAGTTGTCCTGTCGCACACGCAAGGATGTGGTGATGTGTTTGACCACAGTGCAGGTGGCTTGGACACATCAAACTTTATAATACAAGTTGCTTCAAGGTGCCCTGTAACCTAGTGTGGAGAGGCACTGCCCCGTGGAGTATCACAGTGTAGAGGCCAGAATCACCCAGCTTCGATTCCCAGAGTGTGCTGAGTTAGTTGCTGCCTTCAGCCTCGGCGTCAAAGGGTGAATTTGGCCAGGTCAAAGGTCTGCAGTCCTGCCACATCCAGTCGTGAATGGTGATGGACAATTAAACAACTAATGGGAGGAGGAGGCTCCATGAATAACCCCATCCTCAATGATGGTGGAGCCCAGCACATGAGTGCAAAGGACAAGGCTGAAGCATTTGCGACCATCTTCAGCCAGAAGTGCCGAGTGGATGATCCATATCGACCACCTCCCGAGGTCCCCACCATCACAGATGCCAGTCTTCAGCCAATTTGATTCATTCCACGTGATATCAAGAAACGGCTGAGCGCACTGGATACTGCAAAGCCTGTGGGCCCCAACAACATCCCGGCTATCGTGCTGAAGACTTGTGCTCCAGAACGAGCCGTGCCTCTAGCCAAGCTGTTCCAGTACAGCTACAACACTGGCATCTATCCGACAATGTGGAAAACTGCCCAGGTATGTCCTGTCCACAAAAAGCAGGACAAATCCAATCCGGCCAATTACCGCCCCATCAGTCTACTGTCAATCATCAGCAAAGTGATGGAAGGTGTCATCGACAGTGTTATCAAGCGGCACTTACTCACCAATAACCTGCTCATTGATGCCCAGTTTAGGTTCCGCCAAGACCACTCAGTTCCTGACCTCATTACAGCCTTGGTCCAAACATGGACAAAGGAGCTGAATTCCAGAGGTGAGGTGAGAGTGACTGCCCTTGACATCAAGGCAGCATTTGACCGAGTCTGGCATCAAGGAGCCCTAGTAAAACTGAAGTCAATGGGAATCAGGGGGAAAACGCTCCACTGGCTGGAGTCATACCTAGCACAAAGGAAGATGGTTGTGGTTGTTGGAGGTCATTCATCTCAGCCCAAGGACATCGCTGCAGGAGTTCCTCAGGGCAGTGTCCTAGGCCCAACCATCTTCAGCTGCTTCATCAATGACCTTCCCTCCAACATAAGGTCAGAAATGGGGATGTTCGCTGATGACTGCACAGTGTTCAGCGCCATTCACAACTCCTCAGATAATGAAGCAGTCCATGTTCGTATGCAGCAAGACCTGGACAACATTCAGGCTTGGGCTGATAAGTGGCAGGTAACATTTGTGCCACACAAGTGCCAGGCAGTGACCATCTCCAACAAGAGACAGTCTAGCAACCTCCCCTTGACATTCAACGGCATTACCATCGCCGAATCCCCCACCATCAACATCCTAGGGGGTCACCATTGATCAGAAACTTAACTGGACCAGCCACATAAATACTGTGGCTACAAGAGCAGGTCAGAGGCTGGGTATTCTGCGGCGAGTGTCTCACCTCCTGACTCCCCAAAGCCTTTCCACCATCTACAAGGCACAAGTCAGGAGTGTGATGGAATACTCTCCACTTGCCTGGATGAGTGCAGCTCCAACAACACTCAAGAAGCACAACAGCATCCAGGACAAAGCAGCCCGCTTGATTGGCACCCCATCCACCACCTTAAACAGTCACCCCCTTCACCACCGGCGTACTGTGGCTGCAGTGATTACCATCTACAAGATGCACTGCAGCAACTCGCCAAAGGCTTCTTCGGCAGCACCTCCCAAACCCGCGACCTCTTCCACCTAGAAGGACAAGGGCAGCAGGCGCATGGGAACACCACCACCTCCAAGTTCCCCTCCAAGTCACACACCATCCTGACTTGGAAGTATATCGCCGTTTCTTCATTGTCACTGGGTCAAAATCCTGGAACTCCCTCCCTAACAGCACTGTGGGAGCACCTTCACCACACAGACTGCAGCGGCTCAAGAAGGCGGCTCACCCACCACCTTCTCGAGGGCAATCAGGGATGGGCAATAAATGCTGGCCTTGCCAGTGATGCTCACATCCCGTGAGTGAATGAAAGAAAGGTGTTGGGCAAGGCTGCGACGCTCCCATACTCCTCACTCACGGTGCAGGTACATGCAGGAAGAATGGCTTCTTGACTAAGGTACCAGGGAGCCGCTGCTGCCTGTGGGACCGAGTCAGTCGCTGGGGAGGGTGGGGAAAGAGAAACAAGGGCACGATGTATGTGAAAACAAATTGGTCTGAAATGAAACTGGATTTGCCTTTGTGGCTGGTACGGCAGTTTTTACCGTCTTTCCCGTTTTGGCTGCACTGCGTTTAGATTGTTGAAGAGGTGAGCAGCTGCACGCGTTACCGATCGACACCGTGGAATTCACCGAGGGTGCCGGCGACCGCCAGTAAATGTGCCTCAAACAAGGTGAGTCGATAAACGTCCCGCTCACTGCTTCGCCGGGGTGTGAGGTGGTATCTTGTAGAGACACAGGAAATGCCGGAAAGAACCAGCCGGCGTGGACTGGTTAGGCCGAATGGCCTGTTTTGGTGCTCCAACAGCTGGTCTTGTCAGCCTCTGAAAGGAGGAGCTATGGGTCATTGTTTCGAGCAGAGACCCTGCGTCAGAACTCGGAAGGGAAAGTAGGAGAAATCCCATTGCAGGGCTCACCAAAACCGAGAGGGGTCAGGAGGACAAGGGCCAAAGGGCACAGTTCAGATAGGGTCAATACAATGAGTTCAAATCCCCACCACGGCAGCTGTGGAATAAAAAGCTAGTGTCAGTAATGGTGACCATGAAACTACCGGATTGGCGTAAAAACTCATCTGGTTCACTAATGTCCTTTAGGGAAGGAAATCTGCCGTCCTTACCCGGTCTGGCCGGTATGTGACTCCAGGCCCACAGCAATGTGGTTGACTCTTAACTGCCCTCTGAACTGGCCACTCAGTTGCAGCAAACTGCTCGGAAAACACCACACAGACTGCAGCAGTTCAAGAAGGCGGCTCACCACCACCTTCTCAAAGGCAACTAGGAATGGGAAATAAATGCTGGCCTTGCCAGCGATGCCCACATGCCATGAATGAATTTTTTAAAATACAAATATAAAGAGCAACTTACGGGGTTAATGAAAATATGAATACAAGTTCTTCCCATGCCCGAAGCTCACCAGAATCATGGTGATGAGACCCGAGGTTCAAATCAGGCCGAAACCAATTTCTCCTTCTGTATTTAAATGCCCCTCTTTAACATCTCCCTGCATCGCTGGCTGAGGCCGATCGACTCGCGACCAATTGGGATCGACGTCGGTCTGACACCCAGCGGAACCAGCGAGAGCGCTTTGTTCAGACTTCCGTGGCTGTGTATACATGTTTCCAAATAACGTGCTGTGCTCTCATGCAGTCGGTGTTGAGGGGCAGTCGAGGCTCAGTGTCGGAGAGAGCCCCGGGTGAAATGGCCGCTGACAGCACAGCCACCCGAGACACAGGTGAGGCCCCACACTGCACGTCACTCACTCTGCAATTTTGAATGTCTAAAGATTTGTTATTGTCTGTCTAACCAGTCTCTTCCATAGCATTCAGGAACCAAACATTGCACTTGAGACTCTAAGCTTAGCTCAGCTGAGACACTCTTGCCTCTAAGTCAGAAGGTTGCTGGTCTTATGTTCATTAATAAATAGACATTCTTATTATGAACACAGCTAGCTTTTGCTAGTTACTTTATTGAGCACATGTGGACTAGGTACAGTATCTGTAGAGGCTTCCATCTTGACTGCTGCCTTGTGGGTAGCCTAGTGCCTCATGGGTAATGTAGTCTTAATATACATACAGCTGGGTAGTGTAGTCTTAATACATACAGCTATATACAGCTCTACGGCTCCACCTAGTGTCCACTATAGAATGACATGTTATTGATCATTACATCCCCCTTTCTTTGAGGTTTAACAAAATCAATATCAATCAACTTTCAAGAAAACAATAAAGATAATATCAGTAACACTTTTGTTAGTGCTCTATAAACATTTTCAAAACAGTCAACACATTTTCAAAGCTTTACATTGTACTCAAAGATTAAGTCTATCAGGCTTTTTTACTTCACGTGTGGATCTTCTCAACACGGGTAAGTCTGATGTGTCTTCATGAGATTGTTCTGGCGGTGAATGACAAGATGCAGTTCCGGCATTGTCATCAATCTGGTCTTGAATAGTCTCTTGTGTTTTTAGGAGGGAACGGCGGTTCCTCCTGAGAATCTGTCCTTCCTCAGTTCTAACAGTGTATGACCTTGGTCCTACTTCCTCAAGAACTGCAGCTTTCCTGTTCCATGCATCTGGATCCTCAATCCTGACAACATCATCCCTTGTCAATGGTTTTAGAGTTTTGGATGACTTGTCATAGTATGATTTCTGTTTCAGCTTTAACAGTTGAAGTCTCTGTCTCAGTTCCTCACTTTGCTGTTCTTTTGCACAGCAGGGTAGCGTGGTGCGCAACTTGCGACCCATTAGTAGTTCAGCAGGTGAAGAACCACAGTCTAAAGGTGAGGCTCGGTAGCTCAGCAGGGCGAGATAAGGATCAGACTTGCTTTCTGTCGCTTTCTTCAGTAGCTGCTTGAGAACTTGAACACCTTTCTCTGCCTTACCATTTGACTGAGCATACAAAGGACTGGATGTGATGTGCTGAAAGTCATAATGTGCTGCAAACTGTTGCCACTCCTTACAGTTGAAGTACGGACCATTGTCGCTAATGGCAATCCTGGGAATTCCATGTCTGGCGAAGATGGATTTCACATGCATTATGACACTGCTTGCTGTGGTGCTTGAGAGCAGCGCCATCTCAGGATAGTTAGAATAGTAGTCAATCACTTAGATAGTCTTTACCATTTAAATGAAAAAGGTCCATACCAACCTTTTGCCATGGTGCTGTTGGTAAGTCAGCTACTATCATTGGTTCCTTTGTTTGTTTGTTTTGGTGTTTCTGACATGTCTCACATTTGCCTATCATGTTCTCAATGTCCTTATTTATGCCAGGCCAATAAACAGTGTCTCTTGCTCTCCTTTTGCATTTTTCAATTCCGAGGTGTCCCTCATGAATCCTTTTGAGCATGTCTTGACGTAGAGCCTGTGGAATGACTATTCTGTTCTGTTTTAGTAATAGTCCACTTGCGACACTCAATTCTGACCTTATGTGAAAATATTTTGGACAGGAACCTTTTGGCCAACCATGATGAATATTCTCTATTACTGTTTGTAATACTGTGGCCTAGAAATTGGGTATAGCCCCGCCAGCTCATTTGCGCCGTAAATTTTGCGCCCGCCGCGGAGCCAGTTGTGCCCACCCCATATTCACTTTCAGCGCCCCAAAGCGGAACCGAGCGCTGTTCCAGGGTTTGGCCGCTCCGCTTGGGGCGCTGAAAGTGAATTTCAGCGCTCCCGGTCCCGCTGCGCCACCCGATGCGGAGCGGCAGGCTGCTGTACTGCAGGCCTCCCCCTTCTCTTAAGGGGGAGGTGCCTGCAACGGCCGGAGCCCCGATTGCAAGTGCCGGCAAAAGAGCCCGGCACAACGGAGAAGTGCCGGGCTCCACGGAAACCAGCCGGCAATGCCGCGGGGGGGGGTGGAGGAGGCCGGGGAAGGAGGTGCGGGCAGGCGGCCGCCGAAAAAGCGGCCTCCCCGCACCTCCACCTTAACTTGCGCCGCTAAGGCTGCAGTAAGGACCCGGTCTCCCGATGTTGTTAGCGGCCGCCACGGATGAGGCGGCCGCTACTGAAGATGGGGATCGGCGTGGTTTCGGGCGGTACCGGGGCACTGCGCACACCGATGACGTCATCGGTGCCGGCGCAGCGCTACCGGCTAACGCCGATGTTAGGGCCCACCTAATTTCGGGCGCGACGCAACTTCCGGCGCAACCCACTCTTTCGCCGGCGCAACCCACTCTTTCGCCCCTAATTGGGCACAAACGCAAGTGAATTTCTAGGCCTGTATCTTTTACTGTTTCTTCTGCTATTTGCTTTGATTTTGTGTCTGACACGGGCAGCGCAGCAGTGACCATACTCACATGAACATCCACGTCTTCTTCAGTAGAGCTCACATGACTCATTGTGGGTGCTCGGGATAGTGCATCTGCTAACACTATGTATTTGCCTGGCGTGTAGATCAGTTCAAAGTCATATCTTTGCAGCTTCATCATGAGTCGTTGAATCCTTGAAGACATCTCATTCAGGTTTTTTTTTATGATGGCAACCAGAGGGCTGTGGTCTGTCTCAACTGTGAAGGTGGGAAGCACATATATGTAGCCATGAAACTTTTCTAGTCCAACTACCAAGCCTAGACATTCCTTTTCAATCTGGACGTATCGACACTCAGTATCAGTCATAGACCTGGAGGCATAGGCAACAGGCTTCCAATCTTCACCCTCTGCTTGTAGCAAGACCGCACCTAGGCCATCTTTTGATGCATCCATTGACACTTTGATTCTTTTTGTTGGGTCAAAGAAGGTGAGTACAGGTGTGGTTGTCAGCACTGTTTTGAGGTTTATCCACTCTTGTTCATGTCTTTCTGTCCATGCGAACTCATTTGTTTTATGTAGCAGGTCTCGCAGACAGGCTGTCTTGGCTGACAAGTTAGGAATGAACTTTCCAATGAAGTTTATCATCCCCATGATGCGTAGCACTCCTTTTTTGTCAGTGGGTCGGGGCATTTTGAGTATGGCGTTTACTTTTTCCATATCTGGCTCTATTCCTTTACCAGATAGATTATCTCCTAGGAAAGTGACTTCCTGGATGCCAAACTGACACTTGGCTTTGTTGAGCTTCAGTCCATTCCGGCGTATGCTCTGTAGCACTTTAGTCAGTCTCTCATTGTGTTCTTTCAGTGTGGAGCCCCAGATGATGATGTCATCAACATAGACCCGAACTCCTTCCAGACCTTCAATTATGTGTTCCATCGCTCTATGAAAGATTTCAGATGCAGATATTATCCCGGAAGGCATTCTGAGGAAACAATACCTGCCAAATGGTGTGTTGAAGGTACAGTATTTGGTGCTCTCTTCATCCAGTTTTAGTTGCCAAAATCCTTGTGAGGCATCGAGCTTTGTAAAGTATCTGGCACCTGACATTTCACTGGTGATTTCTTCTCGCTTGGGAATCTGGTAGTGTTCACGTTTTATGTTTGCATTTAAGTCATTTGGATCCATGCATATTCTTAGATCATTGTTCTTTTTCTTTACACATACCATGGAGTTAACCCAGTCTGTTGGCTCTTCGACTTTCCTGATGACTCCTAGTGTGGTCATTCTGTCCAGTTCATTCTTGAGCCGGTCACGCAGGGGTGCTGGAACTCTTCGTGGAGCATGTACCACTGGCTGAGCATCCTCCTTTAGCTGGATCTTGTAAGTGAATGGTAGAACTCCAAATCCTTTGAACACATCCTGGAAATTATTCACTACAGAATCCACCGAGTCATCTGGTCTGCTTATGGCACAGTTTATACGGTAGACTCTCTTGACCAGTTCTAAGTCTTCACAAGCTTTGTCACCTAATAGTGAATCAAGTCTTTCAGCCACAACAGAAAACATGAGATGATGCACTTTGTCTTTGACTGTCACTTTAAGTCTGCATACACCTAAGCTATCTATTTTCTGTCCATTATAGTCCTTCAGTAGTACTGACTTTTTGAACATAAGAACATAAGAACATAAGAAATAGGAGCAGGAGTAGGCCAATCGGCCCCTCGAGCCTGCTCCACCATTCAATAAGATCATGGCTGATCTGATCCTAACCTCAAATCTTCTATCACTCTGCATCCACCCGAACCCATGTGATCTCCCGGGAGAGGCGAAAAACCAGATAAAGACCCAATGGCCAATTTGGGAGAAAAAAATCTGGGAAATTCCTCTCCGACCCATCTAGGCGATCGAAATTCTTCCAGGAGATCACTCTGTCCCTATATTTTCTACAGTACTTACCTTCTGTAAAGGCGATCTCCACCCCAGCCAGGAACAGGAATAAAACCATCTCCTGAAATCTAACAGAATTAGAACACAGTAGGAGCAGAACAAGGCTACACGGCCCCTGGGCCCGCTCCACTACCCACAGGGCCATGACCATTCCGAACCCAGACTCATGTCCAATTTCCTGCCCGCTCCCCGTAACCCTTTATTCCCTTTACTTCTAGGAAACTATCTATTTCTGTTTTAAATTTATTTAATGATGTAGCTTCCACAGCTTTCTGGGGCAGCAAATTCCACAAACCTACCACCCTCTGAGTGAAGAAGTTTCTCCTCATCTCAGTTTTGAATGAGCAGCCCCTTATTTTAAGATTATGCCCCCTAGTTCTAGTTTCACCCATCATTGGGAACATCCTCACCGCATCCACCCGATCAAGCCCCTTCACAATCTTATATGTTTCAATAAGATCGCCTCTCATTCTTCTGAACTCCAATGAGTAGAGTCCCAATCTACTCAACCTCTCCTCATATGACCACCCCCTCATCCCCGGGATTAACCGAGTGAACCTTCTTTGTACTGACTCGAGAGCAAGTATGTCTTTTCTTAAGTATGGACACCAAAACTGTATGCAGTATTCCAGGTGCGGCCTCACCAATACCTTGTACAACTGCAGCAATACCTCCCTGTTTTTATATTCCAACCCCCTAGCAATAAAAGCCAACATTCCATTGGCCTTCTTAATCACTTGTTGCACCTGCATACTAACTTTTTGAGTTTCGTGCACCAGGACCCCCAGATCCCTTTGTACTACAGTACTTTCCAGTTTCTTGCCATTAAGATAATAACTTGCTCTATGATTTTTCCTGCCAAAGTGCATAACCTCACACTTTCCAGTATTGTATTCCATCTGCCAAATCTCTGCCCACTTACTTAGCCTGTCTATGTCCCTTTGCAGGTTTTTTATGTCCTCCTCACTCACTACTTTCCCTCCCATCTTTGTATCATCTGCAAACTTTGATATGTTACACTCGGTCCCCTCCTCCAAATCGTTAATATAGATTGTAAAGAGTTGGGGACCCAGCACTGACCCCTGCGGAACACCACTAGTTACTGGTTGCCAATCTGAGAACGAACCATTTATCCCAACTCTCTGCTTTCTGTTAGAGAGCCAATCCTCCACCCACGCCAGAATATTACCCCCAATCCCGTGATTTTTTATCTTGAGCAATAATCTTTTGTGTGGCACCTTGTCAAATGCCTTTTGGAAGTCTAAATACACTACGTCCACTGGTTCCCCTTTATCCACCCTGTATGTTACTTCCTCAAAAAACTCAAGCAAATTTGTTAAACATGACTTCCCCTTCATGAAACCATGCTGAGTTTGCCCTATTAAATTATGTTTATCCAAATGTCCCGTTACTGTCTCCTTAATAATGGACTCTAACATTTTACCAACCACAGATGTTAGGCTAACAGGTCTATAGTTTCCAGCCTTCTGCCTACTACCCTTTTTAAATAAGGGTGTTACATTAGCAGTTTTCCAATCTGCCGGGACCTTTGCTGAGTCCAGTGAGTTTTGGAAAATTATTACCAATGCATCCACAATCCCTACCGCTACTTCCCTCAAGACCCTGGGATGCAAGCCATCAGGTCCAGGGGATTTATCCGCCTTGAGTCCCATTATTTTACCAAGTACCACTTCCTTAGTGATTTTAATCGTATTTAGTTCCTCCCCCCCTAGAGCCCCCTGTTTGTCCAGTGTTGGGATATTCTTAGTGTCCTCTACTGTAAAGACTGATACAAAATAATTGTTCAGTGTTTTTGCCATCTCCATGTTTCCCACCATTAATTTCCCGGTCTCATCCTCTAAGGGACCAACATTTACTTTAGCCACCCTTTTTCTTTTTATATAACTATAGAAACTTTTACTGTCTGTTTTTATATTTTTTGCTAATTTACTTTCATAATCTATCTTCCCTTTCTTAATCAATCTTTTTGTTATTTTTTGCTGTCTTTTAAAGACTTCCCAATCTTCCATCCTCCCACTAGATTTGGCTACCTTATATGCCCTTGTTTTTAGTCGGATACTATCCTTAATTACTTTACTTAGCCACGGATGGCTATCTTTTCTTTTACACCCTTTTTTCCTCAGTGGATTTTGGGCTTTTCTTTCATATTGTTAATGTCACTCATACTGATTAGTTTGCCTTTGCCCCAGTGTCTAGTTTCAAGGTAACTAATGCTCCATTTACCTGCAGTGGGATCATCCATTTGTCCTCTTTTACTGCATTAACTTTATGTTCAGCATTGTCCATTTCTGAGGGCTGCACATTTTCTGTATCCTTTTTGATATTGTCACATGACACCATTCCTACAAAAAATGTCTCACTTAAATCAGTGTCCTCAATTACATTAACTCGTTGCCCTTTCTTAGTTTTTACTTTTGAAAAGCATTGTTTGGCAAAGTGATTCTTTCCATTACACTTTGTGCACATTTTTCCAAACGCTGGGCATTGTCTTAACTGGTGTTTGTAACCACAGCGTTTACAATTAAAAATTTCATCCTCCGATTGCTTTTCATTTCTGTTCTGCCCACGTTTCTTCCCCTTGTAGGACACAGCACTGACAGCAGCATTATCACTCATTACAATCGCATCATTATTGATTTCACTGAAAGTCTTCGCGTGCTTTCGAGCTAGCTCGCTGGCTTGGCATATTTTCACTGCATTTTCCAAATTTAGTTCGGTTTCTCTCAACAGACGTTCCCTGACTTTTTTATCATGAATACCAAACACAATCTGGTCACAAATCATGGATGATTTCAGCTCAGAGAAATTACATGTCTGTGCTTTCAGTTTCAGATCAGTTATAAAGCTATCAAAAGTCTCATTTTGCTGCTGTGTCCTTGAACAGAACATGTATCTTTCATAGGTCTCATTCTTTTTGGGAGAGCAATGTGCATCTAATTTTTCTCTGTTCTCCTCTGGATTAAATACAAATGTATTAAATACCTCTATCGCCTGTGGGCCTGCAACCGTAAGCAGCAATGCTATCTTCCTTGCGTCTGGCTTCGTACCGAATCCGATGGCTGCAATGTAGAGTTCGAATTGTTGTTTAAGAGTCTGCCAATTGTAGTCGATGTTTCCTGTGAGTTTCAAGCGCTCTGGTGGCTTCAAATTCTCCATGTCGCTTTTCACAATTTTCAGTAGATCTTCACCATCCTGGTACCATCTTATGTTCATTAATAAATAGACATTCTTATTATGAACACAGCTAGCTTTTGCTAGTTACTTTATTGAGCACATGTGGACTAGGTACAGTATCTGTAGAGGCTTCCATCTTGACTGCTGCCTTGTGGGTAGCCTAGTGCCTCATGGGTAATGTAGTCTTAATATACATACAGCTGGGTAGTGTAGTCTTATACATACAGCTATATACAGCTCGACACAGCTCTACGGCTCCACCTAGTGTCCACTATAGAATGACATGTTATTGATCATTACAGCTGGTTCAAGCTATTCCGACGCATTCAGTACCGAGGGAGGGCCGAGACATTGCCCAGGCCCCACCTGCCAGCCGTGGCTCAGTGGGTAGCACCCTCACCTCGGAGTCAGAAGGTTGTGGGTTCAAGTCCCACTCCAGGGACTTGAGCACAAAAGTCTAGGCTGACACTCCAGTGCAGTACTGAGGGAGTGCCGCACTGTCGGAGGTGCCATCTTTTGGATGAGATGTTAAACCGAGGCCCAGTCTGCTCTCTCAGGTGGATGTAAAAGATCCCATGGCGCTATTTCGAAGAAGAGCTGGGGAGTTATCTCTGGTGTCCTGGCCAATATTTATTCTTCAACCAACATCCCAAAAACGGATTATCCGGTCATTATCACATTGCCGTTTGTGGGAGCTTGCTGTCTTACATGAGAACAGTGATGACATTTCAAAAGTACTTCATTGGCTGTAAAGCACTTTGGGACGTCCTGAGGTAGTGAAAGGCGCTATAGAAATGCAAGTCTTTCTTTCTATTTTTGGCATTATTTGAAAAAGAGCAGGAGGTTTACCCAGTATCACCAAAAATAACACCGTTAACTGATCATTTATTCATTACAATTTGTGGGATCTTGCTGTGTGCAAATTGGCTGCTGCATTTGCCTAGAAAACAGCAGTGAGTAGATTTGAAACGTAACCCATTGGCTGTGGGACGCCCTAAGGATGCGAGAGGCACTTTATATAAAATCAAGCTCCAAATTTCAATCCTTTAATTCGCATCAATACGAGTGAGGAGACATTGAGAGAGTGACGGTCGCTGGTCTCACACTCTCCTGTACATTGTGGGTGATGTAGGGAGACTGAGAACAGACTGGCCAGAAATTCACCTACAAGGTGAAGGAGAGTTTGTTATAACAACAGAAAATGCTGGAAAAACTCAGCAGGCCAGGCAACATCCGTGGAGAGAAAATAGAGTCAACGTTTCGGGTCGAAACTGTTAGATCCGTGATTCTGAGAGTATGATGTTTTTCAATAACCACACGGATGCTGTAACTTAACAATCAACAGGTATTTACTGGAGTAGGGTAGTCTCAAGACTGGGGGTACAGAGGCATGCTCAAGGCTTATATACAGGTGTGGTCACTGCCGGTACTACAGTATACAGGAGCTGTAAAAGTAGTTCTCTCTTAAAGGCACATACACTACAGAAACCCTTCGTCAGGACTGAAAAAACACAGGAAATGAAACAGATTAAAAGGCCAGTTTGGGGGCTGGGAAATGGGGATGAAAGAACAAAAGAGAAGTGAAGAGACATTAAGAGGTATTCAAAACCAGACGAGATGGTGATAGGACTAGTAAAGAGACAAAAGACGGCTCGAGATTAGGTGTGAAATCACCATCTCGTCTGGTTTTGAATACCTCTTAATGTCTCTTCACTTCTTTTGTTCTTTCATCCCCATTTCCCAGCCCCCAAACTGGCCTTTTAATCTGTTTCATTTCCTGTGTTTTTTCAGTCCTGACGAAGGGTTTCGACCCGAAACGTTGACTCTGTTTTTCTCCACGGATGTTGCCGGGCCTGCTGAGTTTTTCCAGCATTTGCTGTTGTTATTTCGGATTTCCAGCATCCGCAGTATTTTGCTATCGTCGAAGGAGAGTTTGTTGTTGGTCCCCCGGTCAGTTCCTCGACCAACGCCATTGCCACTTGGGCTGCCACATTTCCTTTCTGTAATCTTCACTTTTTATTTTATCTATCTGTAATATTTTCCAAAGATTGAACAGAGGGGCCGGGTTTCTGAGGTAGTTCGGCACTGATGACAGGTAGCCACGTATATATATTGGGGAGGGAGTGGGGGGCAGTAATTAGGAATGTGACTGCTCGCTGACGTCACTCTGTCTGATCTGCCAGGTTATCTAAAGGTGCTCTTGAACAGCCACTGGCAGACCCTGTGGTGTCACATCGAGGACCAAGTGCTACTGATGTACCAAGATATCAGTGGGGCTGGGAGCTTGCATTACTCTGTGAATCTGCAAGGATGCGAGGTCAGAACCCAGGCAGACACAGGCCACAAGTACAAGCTGACCGTCTCGCACCAACGCAAGGAGTTGGCAGTGTTGCAGGTAAGAGGCTCCCGGGTTTGAACGCCCTGGTTGTGAGATGCTAATGTGCAGGTGCCCTGAGGGGTTTCCTCCCCTCCTCATCTCTCCTGAAGGCACCGACGTTTTCTGGGGTCTAGCTCCAGTGGCATGGGCAGTAATCCGAGCCCTCACCCAGCAGACCGATCCTCAGCGCTCCCTCATCCGATCTCCAGGCACTCGCGCACTCCAGGACTGGTCACGGTGGAGTCATTGGGGGCAGGCACTGAGGGCAATAGTGTGTAACACGGCGTGCACTGTGGGACTGCAGGGGATTTCCCCCGCCACCCTCTTTCTCCCCCGATGCTTACTGGCAGCTCTTCAGTGCCTTGGCAGTTAGCAGGCTAGTTGACCGTGGAAGGCAACACCACCTGAGCACATTGCAGCGAGGGTGACTGGATAACAATCAGGAACGCCAGCTGATTGTCTCCCCTCCCCTCCCTAGCCCAGGGACGCTGGGATAAGTTGCAGTGTCCCCGAGGGAAGGTGCAAGGGACGGGGAAATCGAAGCTGGAACTCAGTGTCCCAGTATAGGGATGTAGGCGGCAGGTTTTGACGGGGGGGGAGGTGGAGGTGGGGTGTCGGATTGGATTGTGAAGCTCACACTGTGTCTCCAATAGACCAGCTCACCTGAGGACAGGGATCGGTGGCTCGGCCTCCTGCGGGCAGGGTGTGCAGCAGACACAGAATCAGCTCATCTGTACGAAGACACTGTCCTGCAGACTGGAACACAGACCGCTCCAAGAGACGGAAACCAAGTCAGGTCAGACAACCCTCTCCCATCTCTGCACAGGTCGCTGCTCCTTCCCAGTGCTGATTGTTTCATTTAATTATGAATGATAGCATTACTCTGGGGAATTACAGCCTGACATCGGTAGTGGGGAAAATGCTAGAGTCCATTATAAAAGATGTAATAGCAGAGCACTTGGAAAACAGTGACAGGATTGGACAAAGTCAACATGGATTCACAAAAGGTAAGTCGTGCTTGACTAATCTACTGGAATTTTTTGAGGATGTAACTGGTAAAATAGATAAGGGAGAACCAGTGGATGTGGTGTATCTGGACTTTCAGAAGGCCTTCGATAAGGTCCCGCAAAAGAGATTAGCGTGTAAAGTTAAGGCACATGGGATTGGGGGCAAGGTATTGACTTGGATAGAGAACTGGTTGGCAGACAGAAAGCAAAGAGTTGGAATAAACGAGTCTTTTTCAGAATGGCAGGCAGTGACTAGTGGGGTACCGCAGGGATCGGTCCTTGGACCCCAGCTATTCACAATATATATAAATGATCTGGACAAGGGAACTAGATGTAATATCTCCAAATTTGCAGACGACACAAAGCTGGGTGGGCGTGTGTGCTGTGAGGTGGATGTCGAGAAACTCCAGGATGATTTGGACATGTTGGGTGATTGGGCAGAAACATGGCAGATGCAATATAACGTGGATAAATGTGAGGTTATCCACTTTGGTAGCAAAAACAGGAAGGCAGATTATTATCTAAATGGCAATAGATTGGGAGAAGGGGAAGTGCAACGAGACCTGGGTGTCCTTGTGCACCAGTCGCTGAAGGTAAGCATACAGGTGCAGCAGGCGGTTAAGAAGGCAAATGGTATGTTGGCCTTCGTAGCGAGAGGGTTTGAGTACAGGAACAAGGATGTCTTGCTGCAGTTGTACAGGGCCTTGGTGAGACCACATCTTGAGTATTGTGTGCAGTTTTGGTCGCCTTATCTGAGGAAGGATGTTCTTGCCATGGAAGGAGTTCAGCGAAGATTCACCAGGCTGATACCTGGGATGGCAGGAATGACGTATGAGGAGAGATTGGGTCGATTGGACTTGTACTCGCTGGAGTTTAGAAGAATGAGAGGTGATCTCATTGAAACTTATAAAATTCTAACAGGACTGGACAGACTAGATGCAGGAAGGATGTTCCCGATGGTCGGGGAGTCCAGAACCAGGGGACACAGTCTAAGGATAAAGGGTAGGCCATTTAGGACAGAAATGAGGAGGAATTTCTTCACCCAGAGAGTGGTGAGCCTGTGGAACTCTCTACCGCAGAAGGCGGTGGAGGCCAGTTCATTAAATATATTCAAGAAGGAGTTTGATATATTTCTTAAGGCTAAAGGGATCAAGGGTTATGGGGAGAAAGCAGGGACTGGGTACTGAATTTGGATGATCAGCCATGATCGCATTGAATGGCGGAGCAGACTCGAGGGGCCGAATGGCCTACTCCTGCTCCTATCTTCTATATTTCTATGTTTCTGTGAATGAAACTTGGAATTTAGGCTAAAATTGGCTGATTCTTCTCTCTTTAGTGGACACATCATAACACAATAGAGGGGACAGAGAGTAAAATTCTTCCTCTTGCCATTCAGTCACTGTGAATAGTGCGCATTAGAACAGCAGTGAAAAATCAGTAAATGGTTAACTGAAATGACATTACTGGTGGTTAGGTTAGACAAAGCATTAAAATATTAACTGCTGGTCTGAAAATTCAGGTTCAATATTCACACCTCTGTATTTTTTCATTTTTGGATGTAGTATTTTTATCACTGTGGCCCAGTGGGTATCACTCTCCCCTCTGAGTCAGAAGGTTGTGGGTTCAAGTCCCACTCCAGAGAAATCTGAGCACATAATCCAGGCTGACACTCCACTGCAGTGCTGAGGGAGCGCTGCACTGTCTGAGGTGCCGTCTTTCAGATGAGACGTTAAAACCGAGGCCCCGTCTGCTCTCTCAGGTGGATGTAAAAGATCCCATGGCCACTATTTTGAAGAAGAGCAGGGGAGTTATCCCCGTGTCCTGGCCAATACTTATCCCTCAACCAACATTACTAAACAGATTATCGGGTCTGATATTTGCAGCTGAACATGTGGGGCAGGGTCTGCCTCTATCCCCATCATCTGATTTTCCCTCAGCCCTGGAGAGGGTCTGTGCAGCCGCCAATGAGATTCAGATCGGGTGCAGAGAGTGGGTACATTGGTGTGAAAGGATATTTACTAGTCCTAGCCCCTTTGGGGCTATCCCGGATCAGGCGTATTCCTCAGACGTTCACTTTCAACTAAAGTTTGAGGTAGCCAAATCCTAAAGACGCTTAACTGGGTCTAAAGGTCCGGGCCATCTCTTCCTAAAGGAAAGGAGCAACCTGAGAATGTTACTGTCCTCCAGATAGCACTCTTAATAAGTTTAGCCAGACTGTAACATCCCGGATAGTATGAGGGTCCGGGGATCTCCTTCAAAGAGTGTACAGAGATTGGGTTTGCGAGTTATTGATACAGAAGACTTATGTGAGACAATTCTAAAAATATATAGAGATTTATTAAAAGAATCAACATGCAATTTACAGTTAGTGAATCAATCAATCGCAACGTTAACAGTTCTAAAAAGAGAAAAAAATACGATCTTTTTAACAGGGAATCTTACTTTTAAATCTTAACTTTGCTACAGTATTACGGTTCTTAAAATTTTCTATACAGGATATCCATCAATATCAAATTACCTTCGATCCCCGAGGTACAAAGAATGGAAAACCACAGAGCCACCTCTGTAGTTGAGAATCGCTTTGCCCGATTAAAACGAGTCTGATATCCCATTTGAGACATCAATATTTATACCCTTTTTCAGTTGTATCCCATAAGGTTTCTGCTGATCCAAGTTAATTATCACTATTCATCTTTCTGCTGACTTCTTGCAATTTTTACTGCCACATCGGCAATAGTTATTGAGAGTTTTTACCATGTGTGTGAAGGCAGATGTCCCTTATTTCATGTGTCATCTTTACGAGGTTTAATTTAGATCACCTATCCAGGGTTGACCATTGTTCTGTCCCCAAAAGGCCAGCCACTCAGAGCCACCCATTCCTCTGTTTCAATAAGGTTATTTATTCAGGGTCAACAACTTGTCCTGTTTCAATAGGCAGAATTCTTTCATAACTATTTCATAGTTAGGTTTCTAAATTTCCAAACCCAGTTTGTCATGTTTTAAGGAGTTTATAAGGTAGAGTTCCTTATAAGGTACTCTTCCGGGTCAACCACTGGCTTATCTCAACAAGGCCAGAATTCTTTCATAAGATAGTGTATTTTTCTAAAAAGGTTATATAATATATTCCTTCACGGGTTTTAAACTTACAAAAAGAGACGAAACAGGCAATTGTTAGCTAAATTCAATGTTTCATTCACAGACTAATATTATCATTCATAATTAAAGTAAACACAAAGATGTACATAGATAATTAAAATGTCCTGGACAGGTACAGAAAATAATCAAAGCCCTGGTTAGACCACACCTGGAGCACTGGGAGCAGCTCTGGGCACCACACATTTGGAAGGATACATTGGCCTTGGAGGGAGTGCAGCGTAGGTTTATTAGAATGATACCCGGACTCCAGGGGTTAAATTACAAAGAGATTACACAAATTAGGGTTGTATTCCCTGGAATTTAGAAGATTAAGGGGTGATTTGATCGAAGTTTCCAAGATAGTAAGGGGAACTGATAGGGTGGATAGAGAGAAACTATTCCACTGGTTGGGGAGTCTAGGACTAGGGGGCAGAGTCTAAAATTTAGAGCCAGGCCTTTCAGGAGTGAAGTTAGGAAACACTTCTACACACAAAGGGTGGTAGAAGTTTGGAACTCTCTTCTGCAAATGGCAATTGATCATTTTAAATCTGAGATTGATAGATTTCTGTTAACCAAAGGTATTGAAGGATATGGGCTAAAGGCGGTTTATGGTGTTAGGTCACAGATCAGCCATGATCTCACTGAATGGCGGAACAGGCTCGAGGGGCTGAATGGCCTCCTCCTGTTCCTATGTTCCAAAGCAGAAGGAAGATCCCGTTCTGAATGTTGGATTTTTGCACCTTCCTATTATACAACAAACTGCTCCCGCGATCAGAAGGCGGGTTTATTTCCAGCTGCTCGCCAGTGCTGTCCTGTTACTGGGCACAAGGAGCCAGGTGAGAGCCACCGGGGGTTAATAGAGCTGAGCCCCTCCGCAGTGCTCCTGAAACACCATCTGGCTGATGGTGGTTGAGTGGAAGTGAAGCAGCTTGGGACGGTGAGGAGCTGCTGTGCTAAAGAAGGTGCTGACTTTTGCTGTCTTCCCGCGAGATGATATTTTAATTGTTTCCAGTGGATTGCAGCTGCGAAGACTCACCACTCCCAACACGTATATGGATGACCCGTTTGGCCACGTGTCCAGTCAGACCCCCCGAGAGGATCGAGGCTCCAGTGCCTCGCGGCAGACGGTAGGTCAGAAAACAATGACATTAGAGCTTTGTAGAGCCGCGCGGTTTTTTCGGACATTCTTCCTGTCTTGGTCCCCTGTTCCCACCTTGTTGAAGAGGGCAGATGATGGCCTGCTTGGAATACTGGGCCGGCATTGGGTAACTGGTCAGTGGCAAGGCTACGACCCAGGTCCATGTCCAAGGTGCCCATCTCTCTAAATTTGGTCTGGCTATGGAGAAATGGGGGTGTAGTGGTTGATTAATAATCCCGAGAACGCAAGTTCAAATCTCACCAGGGCAGTTTGAGAATTTGAATTTTTAAAAATCTGGAACTAAAAAGCTGGTCTCAGTAAAAGTGACCATGAAGCTGTCGGATTGTTGTGAAAACCCAACTGGTTCACTCATGTCCTTTAGGGAAGGAAACCTTACCCGGGCTGGTCTAGTCCCACACCAGTGTCGTTGACTTTTAACAGTCCTCTGAAGTGACCTAGTAATCCACTCCGTTGTATCAGTTAGGGATGGGCAATAAATGCTGGCCTTGCCAGCGACGCCCTCATCCCAAAAATGAATTTAAAAGAAACACCTCGTTTTTTTTTTTACATTTAACCCCTCCCTACAGTGGCTAGGCTGAGAACTTGATGGACACCGGGGAAATCGCAGGCACAAGCCCACTTCCTACACTCTGGGGAACAGCATACTGGAGCTCCCAAGTTTTGCCCCACTGGAATGCCCTTGTGCCCACTCAGTAAGTCTGAGACCTGTGAAGCTCACGCCTGGACCAGGTATGTGATCCAATCGTGTATCTACACAATGACACAAGTCAGCACAGGCCGACGAACATTTTGACCATCCGGTCTCATCCTCCCATTTGAGAGTGTCCTTGTTCCTACTGGAATCTCTTTCTCACACCTGCCGAAGGTTATAGCGATGAGCTACTAACTGCGAGATTCCAAGTGGTGGTGAAGGAAATGCCACTTGCAGGATTTGCTTTTAGCTAGGGGGGCGAGGGGGGAAGTGAAGTTTGAACCCCTGAAGCTTTGTTGAAGGTCACTGTGATGATTGAATTGAAATCTGGTCTGAAGATTAGATTCTTGCTCCATCTTCTTCCAAAGCATGTGCAATGCCTCATCTCTTTCCAAGAGCCGGCACAGGCACGACGGGCCATAGAAACATAGAAGATAGGAGCAGGAGTCGGCCATTCAGCCCCTCGAGCCTGCTCCGCCGTTTAATGAGATCATGGCTGATCATCCAAACTCAGTACCCTGTCCCTGCTTTCTCCCCATATCCCTTGATCCCTTTTGCCTTAAGAAATATATCTAACTCCTTCTTGAATATATTTAATGAATTGGCCTCAACTGCCTTCAGTGGTAGAAAATTCCACAGGTTCACCACTCTCTGGGTGAAGAAATTACTCCTCATTTCTGTCCTAAATGGCTTACCCATTATCCTTAGACTGTGACCCCTGGTTCTGGACTCCCCGCCATTGGGAACATCCTTCCTGCATTTAGTCTGTCTAGTCCTGTTAGAATTTTATAAGTTTCGATGAGATCCCCTCTCATTCTTCTAAACTCCAGTGAGTATAAGCCCAATCGATCCAATCTCTCCTCATACGTCATTCCTGCCATCCCAGGTATCAGTCTGGTGAATCTTCGCTGCACTCCCTCCATGGCAAGAACATCCTTCCTCAGATAAGGCGACCAAAACTGCACACAATACTCAAGGTGCGGTCTCACCAAGGCCCTGTACAACTGCAGCAAGACATCCTTGTTCCTGTATTCGAACCCTCTCGCTACGAAGGCCAACATACCATTTGCCTTCTTAACCGCCTGCTGCACCTGCATGCTTACCTTCAGCGACTGGTGCACAAGGACACCCAGATCTCGTTGCACTTCCTCTTCTCCCAATGTAAAGCGCCAGTAGAAATAGAATCATAGAAATTTACAGCGTTGAAGGAGGCCATTCTGTGATTAAATAGAAACAGCAATACAGAAACAATGGCGTTGAATTAAAATAAGATGGAAGACTTTCTGCAATTTCCCCCTTGCAGTGAGTTCCCAAAAAGGTGAGGAATAGAAACTCACAAGAGTGGGGTTTTTCCGATGGGTAAATCCGCTGCTTGGAGTGCCTCTGGACCATTCTCACAGGTTTGAGCTGACCTCCGTTTGTTTTCAGCAGAGGGTCGGTTTGCCAAGCCATGAAGCGGTAAACAGAGAATGCACAGCATTTCCAGAGAGGGGCCTCCAAGGCAATACAAACAACAACAACACAGCGAGATACAACACGCTGCCAGGTGGTAAGTGTTGACCGGGCACGCTGGGGAAACCGTGTGTAAGAGCTGCTTTCTTCTTAGGTTCTTCCTTCACCTGTCCCAGTGACACTGTCCCATGACCTGCTGAGGTCAATCTTAAACTGGCCATTAGGATGGCCTTTAAATTCCATGTGACACTTTTACGTGGGAAGTGATCTGGGAAACACCTCTCACGTACTACGACGAAAGCAAAATACTGCGGATGCTGGAAATCCAAAATAACAACAGAAAATGCTGGAAAAACTCAGCAGGCCAGGCAACATCCGTGGAGAGAGAAACAGAGTTAATGTTTCAGGTCAATGACCCTTCGTCAGAACTGAGAAAAAAGCTGGAAATGAAATAGATTTTAAAGCAAGTTTAGGGGCTGGGAAAAGGGGGTGAAAGAACAAAAGGGAATGGCCTGCTTGCTCCTGTTTAACTTCATTTCTGGCCCTGCTCCACTTACAGCTTGTTGGAGGCTGAAGATTCGCAATTATCTCAGCAATAGGGAGCGAATCAGGATCATTGGCTCAGTTATAGGAGAGCACCTGACAACAGTGCCAGATCCATGGGAATATGGTCTCCAATGTCGCCGATCCCTGGAAGTCGGGTCCTTTACATTGAAGAGGACCACTGATGATGGGATGGAGAATCTAGCAGTGCCATTCCTTAAATGTAGAAGGACCTTTAATCTACCTTGGGACCTTCCGTGTGGCTGAGATTGGAAGCTGGGCGTGGGTGAATTACAGGCACCAAGCCACAAGCAGTGTGACGTACTGGTGTATTCAGATGGTGCATGAACATGGAGGCTACTGTGTCACTGCGCCCATGGGGTGTGTTGGAGAAGGTTTCATCCCCGGACGAGGGTGATCTCCTGGGTCCCACTATCTATCTGTGTTGCTGTGGACAATGTAGACATTTTAAACTTTCAGTTGACCAAACCAGGCGAAGGCAGAGACTGCATACACTTGTAGTTTGGAAGTGATATAATCAGCCTGAAAGGGAAGATTGAGGGACCAATTAGTGAGGAAACACTGCAGCCCCATGAAACACTTTTAATTTATGCATTGTTTTCCCAACAGCATTTTCTGAAACTAACTTCTTAAAATCTTGGAGTGACTTTGAAATCAAAAAGCGCGGCGCTGAAAAGGAGCCTGCTAGGAACCAGTCGACACAGACGGACAAGAAGGATTTCAAAGAAGCGATGGATTTCTTGTCTGGTACGCAGAGGGTGAACTATCCCAGTGCAGGTTTTGTAAGAATTGTCACTGGTGAGGAAGAAGTAAAAAAGATTGGGTAGATTTATTGATCCTGTGCTCCCAAC
>NC_141016.1:29753807-29788806 GCF_052327205.1 Somniosus microcephalus
CGCTCCCTCAGTACTGACGCTCCAACAGTGCAGCGCTCCCTCAGTACTGCCCCTCCGACAGTGCAGCGCTCCCTCAGTACTGACCCTCAGGCAGTGCAGCGCTCCCTTAGTACTGACCCTCCGACAGTGCAGCGCTCCCTTAGTACTGACCCTCCAGCAGTGCGGCTCTCCTTTAGTACTGCCTCTCCGACAGTGCAGCTCTCCCTCGGTACTGCCCCTCCGACAGTGCAGGGCTCCCTCAGTACTGCCCCTCCTACAGTGCTCACTCCCTCATTACTGACCCTCCCACAGTACAGCACTCTCTCAGTACTGCCCCTCTGTCAGTGCAGCTCTCCCTCAGTACTGCCCCTCTGTCAGTGCAGCTCTCCCTCAGTACTGCCCCTCTGACAGTGCAGCGCTCCCTCAGTACTGCCCCTCCCACAGTGCAGCACTCCCTCAGTACTGACCCTCTGACAGTGCAGCACTCCCTCAGTGCTGCCCCTCCGACAGTGCAGCACTCCCTCAGTACTGACCCTCCGACAGTGCAGCGCTCCCTCAGTACTGCCCCTCCAACAGTGCAGCACTCCCTCAGTACTGACCCTCCGACAGTGCAGCGCTCCCTCAGTACTGCCCCTCCGACAGTGCAGCACTCCCTCAGTACTGACCCTCCGACAGTGCAGCGCTCCCTCAGTACTGCCCCTCTGACAGTGCAGCACTCCCTCAGTACTGCCCCTCCGACAGTGCAGCGCTCCCTCAGTACTGCCCCTCTGACAGTGCAGCGCTCCCTCAGTGCTGACCCTCTAATAGTGCAGCACTCCCTCTGTACTGCACTGACAGTGTCGGCCTGGATTATGGGCTCGAATTTCTGGAGTGAGACTCGAACCCACAACCTGCTGCCTCAGAGGCGAGAGTGCCACCAACTGAGCCCCGGCTGACACAATGTGCGAGGACCAGCTCGAGCTTTTCCCAGTCTGAATATCAGTGAGGGCTGGGATTCAAACTCGGACAGTACAGTTGAGGCTCCAGCCTCAACCTGTTGCATTGCTTGCATGCAAGAAAGTAGCTAAGACGTGATGATATTGTGTTTCGGCATCAACCTCACGCCCACCTCCAGGGCTGGGTGGTCAGTAGTGACATCATTTCAAAGAGCTCACAGCTGCAAACAGTCCGAGGCCTCAGGCAGCTGCCTAAAATGATGGGCTGGACAGCGGTCGGTATGGAGAGCAGGGTGGGACAGTTGGTGCAGGAATTCTAAAACTTTCCCTTATTAGTTGCGGGAATGTGTGACCTTGCTTTGCCTTGTGCAGTTAGCTCAGTCCAACCCAAGGGGCTCAAACTGAGATTCAGAGCAGAGGCATTAACTTCATATTTACACAAAGCTTCGTGACTTTTGAAGAAACAGAAAGAGATATTTGTGGTATGTCATGGTCTGGAACGTTGCCACTTGAAAAATTCTCCCATCTCAGCTCTTCAATCACACACCACCTTTCCCCGTCTTAGTGACAATCTTGACTTGCTCCCAGTACAAAATTCCACCAAAATTCCGACTCACCGTCTAGACTGTTTTAAGCCTTTCCCGTCTATTCAGGTTTGGAATATTTCTGATCACTTGCCTGGATTTGTGATCACATCTTCATTGTCTTATGTGCCAACAATCTGCTCGCCTCTGAGTCAGAAGGTTATGGGTTCAAGTCCCACTCCAGAAACTTCAGCACATAAAGCTAGGCTGACACACCAGGGCAGTGCCGCATTGTCGGAGGTGCCGTCTTTCGGATGAGACGTTAAACCGAGGCCCCGTCTGCTCTCAGGTGGATGTAAAGGATCCCATGGCACTATTTCGAAGAAGAGCAGGGGAGTTCTCCCCGGTGTCCGGGCCAATATTTATCCCTCAATCAATATCACTAAATACAGATTATCTGGTCATTATCACATTGCTGTTTGTGGGAGCTTGCTGTGCGCAAATTGGCTGCTACGTTTCCTACATTACAACAGTGACTGCACTTCAAAAAGTACTTCATTGACTGTAAAGCGCTTTGGGACATCCAGTGGTCGTGAAAGGCGCTATAGAAATGCAAGTCTTTATTTTCATATTTCAGGTCTGAACTGCACTTGTTTAAATGGAGCTTAGATCTGAAAGAATAGGTCACTAGTTGAGGCAAAGAAAACTAGGAACTGTTCTCAAAAAAAGTAGTTTTTGCTTTTTATTTCCAATATCTATTTTCACCTGACGTTTTAAATTCAATCGGCCAGATTCAGAACCACGTTTGATGGGACGTGATCATTTCGGGGTCTAATAGGCCCCAAGTTGTCAGTTGCTGCCAATCTGCTTAACTCAAATTGACCTGCTGCAACCTGCAAGCATATCGAAGGGATTGATTATTTCCAATTCAATTGACAGGTTCCGATTGTGAGCCCGATCCTAAGACGCACAGCCTCAGCCAAAAGCAGCCTGAAAAGGTCACCATCTGTTATCGTGGTTGAAAAGGGCAGAGTGCTTCAGAAAACGAAGGTACGCATCACTGGCCTCTTCAAAACCTTTGTTAGTTTATCAGCTCTTCCGAGATGCTCAGGGGAGTATCAGCACAGAAGCATAACAGAAAATGCTGCCAACATTCAGCGGGTCAGCCAGCATCTGTGGAGAAAGAAATAGAGTTAACGTTTCAGGTCGATGACCCTTCATCAGAACTGGATCACAGCAGAACTGTTCAGGGATTGTGGCCCGTCCCACACTCCATTTAATAAACTTTCTTGTGATTTGTGATAACATTTTAATAAAGAATGCTGCACCATCGGAGGGGCAGTACTAAGGGAGTCCTGCACTGTCGGAGGGGCAGTACTGAGCGAGCGCTGCACCATCGGAGGGGCAGTACTGAGGGAGTCCTGCACTGTCGGAGGGGCAGTACTAAGGGAGCCCTGCATTGTCGGAGGTGCAGTACTGAGCGAGCGCTGCACTGTTGGAGGGGCAGTGCTGAGGGAGTGCAGCACCATCGGAGGGGCAGTACTGAGGGAGTCCTGCACTGTCGGAGGGGCAGTACTGAGGGAGTGCTGCACTGTCCGAGGGGCAGTACTGAGCGAGCGCTGCACTGTTGGAGGGGCAGTGCTGAGGGAGTGCAGCACTGTCGGAGGGGCAGTACTGAGGGAGCGCTGCACTGATGGAGGGGCAGTACTGAGGGAGTGCTGCACTGTCCGAGGGGCAGTACTGAGGGAGTGCTGCACTGATGGAGGGGCAGTACTGAGGGAGTGCTGCACTGTCGGAGGGGCAGTACTGAGGGAGCGCTGCACTGATGGAGGGGCAGTACTGAGGGAGTGCTGCACTGTCCGAGGGGCAGTACTGAGGGGGTGCTGCACTGATGGAGGGGCAGTACTGAAGGAGCACTGCACTGATGGAGGTGCTGTCTTTCGGAGGAGATGTTTAAACCGAGGCCCCGTCTGCTCTCTCAGGTGGATGTAAAAGATCCCACGGCACTATTTTGAAGAAGAGCAGGGGAGTTCTCCCCGGTGACCTGGCCAATGTTTATCCCTCAAACAACATCACTAAGCTGTTTGTGGGGTCTCTGTTTTCAACCTTGCTGATACCCTGCACTGTAGACCATGGCCCTTCACCTGGGTTTCTCACTTCAGAATAAAGCAGAATTAATGACTGTTGATGACACCAGATATTTCTTGTCATTGAGTTTCGAGGTGCTGTGTTCCTTATCTCATCTACATTTCTTCTCAGTCAGACTGACCAGGAGAGCAAAGACACATCTGGCCCTGGTACAGCTGCTGCCCTTACTGATGTGGTTCTTTTCTTTTACAGGAATGGGAAATGAAGTCATCGGTGTAATGCAATGTTAACGGAAACGCGTTTCTTCAGCAAAGAAGTGTCTCTGTGTGAAGATGCCCTGTTTTGTGGGACTCAGCACTGTAAATATTGGAATCAGCATGTGGATCATGCAACAGAAAAAAACTGGATTCACTCTTGCTCTCTAACTCTTAAAGGAGGGTAACTGCCGTATTGCACCTGGTTTCCATTAGTCTGCGAGCTGCACCAAGCGTGACTTGTAATAAGATGCCAGAATCAGACTGCAATCTCCTGACTGAATCTCCAAACGCCTGTTTTATCATCACTTTTGTTCCAGAGGGTCTCTCTTTACTTTTAATGCAAGTTAATCTTATCAAGGCCAAAACCATGGCAAGTTTATTTTATAAATCAGTTTTTTTTTTCTCCCTGGGCCCCGCCCCACCCCATCCCCCACCTGCCGAGATAGGTCACTCTCTGACCCAGCAGAAACAAGATAGTTGCAAATCACAAATGTCACCAACCCTCTGGTCAGTTCTGGTGCCTGTTTGCCAAACAGACTGTGACAAATTGATCGTTTATTCAGTGTTCTATTTATGAATTTCTAAGGCGCTCAGTACAGGTTGGTGATGGCAGCTCCAGTGAGGGTTAACGCTCTCTCCCACCTTGAACGTCCTCTGCCATGACGAAATCTGAGCCTGTCTGGAGTAACAGAAACAAGACTGAGATTCCCCAGAAGGGGGAGCTGGTGACCAGGCCTGACATAAACATGTCAGGCAAGCACTTACTTCCTTAACAGCTGTTGTGTGTTAACTCACAGTACAAACTGGCAGGCAATGCTGTCTTTAAAAATCTATTCATCAGTACTGATTTAGCTGATTGCAGCCATGACAATGGTAGGGGTGGTTACAGTCGGCCTTTGGACCAGGGAGTGAGAACCCAGCCAGGCTTCCCACTCCTGCTAGCGAGTAACCTGTAATGAGGAAAGTGTCAACTGTGGCTCAGTTAGTAGCACCCCTCGCCTCTGAGTCAGAAGGTTGTGGGTTCAAGTCTCCATGAAACTTGAGCACAAAAATCTAGGCTGACACTCCAGTGTAGTACTGAGGGAATGCTGCACTGTCGGTGGTGCCGTCTTTCGGATGAGACGTTAAACCGAGGCCCCCGTCTGCCCCCTCAGGTGGACGCAAAAGATCCCATGGCACTATTTCGAAGAAGAGCAGGAGAGTTATCCCTGGTGTCCTGGCCAATACTTATCCCTCAAACAACATCACTAAAAAAAAATTGTCTGGTCATTATCACATTACTGTTTGTTGGAGCTTGTGCCTGCCACGTTTCCCACATTACAACAGTGACGACATTTCAGAAGTACTTAATTGGCTGTAAAGTGCTTTGGGAAGTCCGGAGGTCGTGAAAGGCGCTATAGAAATGCAAGTCTTCCTTTCTTTAAAGGTGTAAGTGCGGCCAGCTGGTGAGCTCAAGGTTGGTTTAGTGTCGGTGACAATCTGATCTGAATAACCTACTGATGCTCACTGCTTTGACCGACACACGGCGATGGGAGACTGGGGTGAGGTGCCGACGAGTGTGCTGCTTGCAGAATTGTACCCAGCGGAACTCACTGCCTCAGGGACACCGAGAGGGAGAAAAGGAACTGGTTTAAAAAATAATTAAAAACTTTCTAAAACATGTATTAATCACATTGGAGCAAAATAATACCATGTATAAATGTCACTGAGCAGCACCAAGACTCAACACATAAAGTATCAGATTTGTACACCAGATTTTACTGAATCTTGATTCTATTTCATGTGTTTAGAAATTGTAAATATCAAGTTTTTTTGGTTAAAATGGTTCGTACCTTATGCTGGGTTGGAGTTATTCATGGCATTGTATGGGAAAGAACCAGTGAATTCAGGTTGGTTGGGTTGGTCTCCACCCCTCAGTACTGAGGGAGCTCTGCACTGTCGGAGGGGCAGTACTGAGGGAGCTCTGCACTGTCGGAGGGACAGTACTGAGGGAGCACTGCACTGTCAGAGGGACAGTACTGAGGGAGGGCCGCACTGTCAGAGGGGCAGTACCGAGGGAGGGCCGCACTGTCGGAGGGGCAGTACTGAGGGAGCGTCGCACTGTCGGAGGGGCAGTACTGAGGGAGCTCTGCACTGTCGGAGGGACAGTACTGAGGGAGCACTGCACTGTCAGAGGGACAGTACTGAGGGCACGCCGCACTGTCAGAGGGGCAGTACTGAGGGAGGGCCGCACTGTCGGAGGGGCAGTACTGAGGGAGCGCGGCACTGTCGGAGGGGCAGTACTGAGGGAGCGCGGCACTGTCGGAGGGGCAGTACTGAGGGAGCACGGCACTGTCGGAGGGGCAGTACTGAGGGAGCGCTGCACTGTCGGAGGGGCAGTACTGAGGGAGCACTGCACTGTCGGAGGGGCAGTACTGAGGGAGTGCTGCACTGTCGGAGGTGCAGTACTGAGGGAGTGCTGCACTGTCGGAGGTGCAGTACTGAGGGAGCGTTGCACTGTCGGAGAGTCAGTACTGAGGGAGCGCTGCACTGTCAAGAGTCAGTACTGAGGGGGCTCTACACTGTCGGAGGGGCAGTACTGAGGGAGCACCGCACTGTCGGAGGGGCAGTACTGTGGGAGTGCTGCACTGTCGGAGAGTCAGTACTGAAGGAGTGCTGCACTGTCAGAGTCAGTACTGAGCTCCGCTGCACTGTCGGAGGGGCAGCACTGAGGAAGCACTGCACTGTCGGAGGGGCAGTACTGAGGAAGCACTGCACTGTCGGAGGGGCAGTACTGAGGGATCGCTGCACTGTCGGAGGGGCAGTACTGAGAAAGCACTGCACTGTCGGAGGGGCAGTACTGAGGAAGCACTGCACTGTCGGAGGGGCAGTACTGAGGGCTCGCTGCACTGTCGGAGGGGCAGTACTGAGGGAGTGCTGCACTGTCAGAGGGTCGGTACGGAGGGAGTGCTGCACTGTCAGAGGGTCGGTACGGAGGGAGTGCTGCATTAAGAACATAAGAACATAAGAAATAGGAGCAGGAGTAGGCCAATCGGCCCCTCAAGCCTGCTCCGCCATTCAGTAAGATCATGGCTGATCTGATCCTAACCGCCAATCTACTATCACAGAACCATCTCCTGAATCTAACAGAATTAGACACACGAAATAGGAGCAGGATCAGGCTACATGGCCCCTGGGCCTGCTCCACTACCCACAGGGCCATGTCCGATTCAAACCTAGACTCATGTCCAAATTCCTGCCCGCTCCCCATAACCCTTAATTCCCTTTACTTCTAGGAAACTGTCTATTTCTGTTTTAAATTTATGTAATGATGTAGCTTCTACAGCTTTTTGGGGCAGCATATTCCATGGACCTACCACCCTCTGAGTGAAGTAGTTCCTCCTCATCTCAGTTTTGAAAGAGCAGCCCCTTATTCTAACACTGTGCCCCCTAGTTCTAGTTTCACCCATCATCGGGAACATCCTCCCCGCATCCACCCGATCCAACCCCTTCACAATCTTATATGTTTCAATAAGATCGCCTCTCATTCTTCTGAACTCCAATGAGTAGAGTCCCAATCTACTCAACCTCTCCTCATATATCCATCCCCTCATCCCCGGGATTAACCGAGTGAACCTTCTTTGTACTGACTCGAGAGCAAGTGTGTCTTTTCTTAAGTATGGACACCAAAACTGTATGCAGTATTCCAGGTGCGGTCTCACCAATACCTTGTACAACTGAAGCAATACCTCCCTATTTTTATATTCTATCCCCCTAGCAATGAAAGCCAACATTCCATTGGCCTTCTGAACCACTTGCTGCACCTGCATACTAACCTTTTGAGTTCCGTGCACCAGGACCCCCAGATCCCTTTGTACTTCAGTACTTTCCAGTTTCTTGCCATTAAGATAATAACTTGCTCTACGATTTTTCCTGCCAAAGTGCATAACCTCACACTTTCCAGTATTGTATTCCATCTGCCAAATCTCTGCCCACTTACTTAGCCTGTCTATGTCCCCTTGCAGGTTTTTTATGTCCTCCTCACTCACTACTTTCCCTCCCATCTTAGTATCATCTGCAAACTTTGATATGTTACACTCGGTTCCCTCCTCCAAATCGTTAATATAGATTGTAAAGAGTTGGGGACCCAGCACTGACCCCTGCGGAACACCACTAGTTACTGATTGCCAGTCTGAGAATGAACCATTTATCCCAACTCTCTGCCTTCTGTTAGATAGCCAATCCTCTATCCATGCCAGAATATTACCCCCAATCCCGTGATTTTTTATCTTAAGCAATAATCTTTTGTGTGGCACCTTGTCAAATGCCTTTTGGAAGTCTAAATACACTGTGTCCACTGGTTCCCCTTTATCCACCCTATATATTACTTCCTCAAAGAACTCCAGCAAATTTGTCAAACATGACTTCCCCTTCATAAAACCATGCTGACTTTGTCCTATTAAATTATGATTATCCAAATGTCCTGTTACTGTCTCCTTAATAATGGACTCCAAAATTTTACCTACCACAGATGTTAGGCTAACCGGTCTATAGTTTCCAGCCTTCTGTCTACTGCCCTTTTTAAATAAGGGTGTTACATTAGCAGTTTTCCAGTCTGCCGGGACCTTTGCCGAGTCCAGGGAGTTTTGGAAAATTATTACCAATGCATCCACAATCCCTACCGCCACTTCCCTCAAGACCCTAGGATGTAAGCCATCAGGTCCAGGTGATTTATCCGCCTTGAGTCCCATTATTTTACCGAGTGCCACTTCCTTAGTGATTTTGATCGTGTTTAGCTCCTCCCCCCCTATAGCCCCCTGTTTGTCCAGTGTTGGGATATTCTTAGTGTCCTCTACTGTAAAGACTGATACAAAATATTCATTCAGTGTTTTTGCCATCTCCATATTTCCCACCATTAATTTCCTGGTCTCATCCTCTAAGGGACCAACATTTACTTTAGCCACCCTTTTTCTTTTTATATAACTATAAAAACTCTTACTATCTGTTTTTATATTTTTTGCTAATTTACTTTCATAATCTATCTTCCCTTTCTTAATCAATCTTTTTGTTATTTTTTGCTGTCTTTTAAAGTTTTCCCAATCCTCTATCCTCCCACTAGATTTGGCTACCTTATATGCCCTTGTTTTTAGTCGAATACTATCCTTAATTTCTTTACTTAGCCACGGATGGCTGTCTTTTCTTTTACACCCTTTTCTTCTCAGTGGAATATATTTTTTTTGGAAGTTGTAAAATAACTCCTTAAATGTACACCACTGATCATGTATCGTCTTACCCTTTAATCTATTTTCCCAATCCACTCTACTCAATTCCGCTCTCATACCTTCATAGTCTCCTTTATTCAAGCTTAGCACGCTTGTTTGAGATCCAACCTTCTCACCCTCTAATTGAATATGGAATTCAACCATGTTATGGTCACTCATTCCAAGGGGATCCTTTACTAGGACATTTTTAATTAATCCTGTCTCGTTACACAGGACCAGATCTAAGGTTGCTTGCCCCCTGGTCGGTTCAGTTACATACTGCTCAAGAAACCCATCCCTAATACACTCAATGAACTCATCCTCAAGGCAGCCCTGCCCAATTTGATTTGTCCAATTAATATGATAGTTAAAATCCCCCATAATTATAGATGTTCCCTTATTACAAGCCTCAACTATTTCCTGATTGATACTCCATCCAACAGAGTTGCAACTGTTCGGAGGCCTATAGACTACGCCCACTCGTGTTTTTTTCCCCTTATTATTCCTTACCTCCACCCAAACTGTTTCATTATCCTGATCTTTTGACCCAATATCATTTCTCTATATTACAGTGATTCCTTCCTTTATTAACATAGCCACCCCACCTCCCCTTCTTTCCTGCCTGTCCTTCCTGATCGTTAAATAACCTGGTATGTTTAATTCCCAGGCATTGTCACCCTGCAGCCATGTTTCTGTAATGGCCACAAGATCATACCCATATGTAGTTATTTGTGCCATTAACTCGTCTATTTTGTTACGAATGCTACGTGCATTCAGATAGAGAACTTTCAAATATGTTTTGTGACACTTAGTTCCTGCTTTTGCCCTTTTTATTACTTTACCTTTTACTCCATACCTTCTGCCCCTTCCTGACACGCTCTGGTTTTTAATTTCCCCACTGCTACCTAAGTCTATGACCTTCTCTGTTGTCATTTTTATTATTTGCTCTCTAGGAACCCCCCCCCCAACTAGTTAGCTTAAAGCCCTCTCTACAGCCCTAGTTATATGATCCACCAGCCCCCCCCCCCCCCACTAGTTAGTTTAAAGCCCTCTCTACAGTCCTAGTTATATGATCCACCAGGACTCTAGTCCCAGCACTGGCCAAGTGAAGCCCGTCCCAACGGAACAGCTCCCTCCTGCCCCAGTACTGGTGCCAGTGTCCCAGGAAGCAAAACCCATTTCTCCCACACCAGTCTTTGAGCCACGCATTTAACTCTCTAATTTTATTTGTCCTAGCCAAATTCGCTCGTGGCTCAGGTAATAATCCATTATTACCCTTGAGGTTCTGTTTTTTAATTTGACCCCTAGCTGCTCATACTCCTTTAACAGAACCGGCTTCCTAGTCCTATCTACGTCGTTTGTACCAACATGGACCACGACAACTGGATCCACCCCCTCCCACTGCAAGTTTCTTTCCAGCCCAGAGGAGATGTCCTTAACCCTGGCACCGAGTAGGCAACACAGCCTTCGGGACTCTCACTCTCGGCTGCAGAGAACTCTATCTATCCCCCTAATAATACTATCCCCTACCACTACAACATTTCAATTTACTACCCCCTCTTGAATGGCCCCCCGTTCCACGGTGCTGTGGCCAGGTTGCTCATCCTCCCTGCAGTCCCTGCTCCTGTCCCCACAGGGAGTAAGAACCTCGAACCTGTTGGACAAGAGCAAGGGCTGCAGCTCCTCCAACACTACCTCCTGGATCCCCGTACCTGCCTCACTCGTAGTCACACCGTCCTGTCCCTGACCATGGGCTACATCAGAGTCCAGGTACTTCTCCCCCTCCCTGATGTGTCGCAGTGTCTGAAGCTCAGACTCCAGCTCATCAACACGGAGCTGGAGTTCCTGTAGCAGCAGACACTTGTCACAGACGTAATCACCGTGAGCCTCAATGGGGTCCACCGGCTCCCACATCTCGCAACAGTAACACATCACCTGCTCCATTCTATGTAATTAATTAATTTTTTTATTGTTAGTTATGGACACCCTCTGCCCGATTTTAGATGCTAGTATCCCCTTTAATTAATTGGATTTAAATTAAATCAATCCCTCTAATTACACCAGTTAAATGGTTTACCAACAGTCACTCTGCACCAGAAAGGCCTTATTAACTACAACCCACAGAGTTAAAGTTTGAAAAGAGCACCTAACACCACACTTACCCAAACTCACAGCACTCTCTGCTGACTCGCACTCAGTGCTTGCTCGCACTAGCACTGGTCTTTTTATACTGTTTGTTTGTTTACAGCCAAATGAGTCACCCCTGCTGATTGGTTAGAAAACTGGTTTCCACTGCCTGCTGTGCCAATTTACTCCTACTGCAGTGTAACCTTGTTTTACTCTTCTTAAACCAACAGAATCCCAAATATTTAACTTTTCCCCTTTACTTAAACTGCTTAAGTAATCTTATCAAGAATGATTTAAAGAGAAATAACAATTAAAGAACTCTCACACTTACCCAAACTCACAGCACTCTTTGATGACTCGCACTCAGTCATTGTCAGAGGGTCGGTACGGAGGGAGTGCTGCATTGTCGGAGGTGCCATCTTTTGGCTGAGACATTAAAAAGATTCCAAATCACTATTTCGAAGAAGAGCAGGGGAGTTCTCCCCTGTGTCTTGGGCCAATATTTATCTCTCAACCAACATCACTACAAACTGATTATTTGCTCATTATCACATTGCTGTTTGTGGGATCTTGCTGCGCGCAAATTGGTTGCTGCGTTTCCTACATTACCACAGTGACTACACTTCAAATGTACTTCATTGGTCGTAAAGCGCTTTGGGATGTCCTGAGGTTGTGAAAAATGCTGTAGAAATATAAGTCTTTCTTTCTTAGTTAATAAATTAGATTAGCTCCCCAATGACTTAAGTGAGTGTGTCCAGTGAGTAACTGAGCCATACAGAGCAGGAGCTGCCAGGATCCATTGGCCACATTAATGAGCATCAACGTCAACAGAAAGGACCTCCCAAGGATCAGTATCTGTTGTTCCAATCTGAGTGTAATGAGCTGTATTGTCAGTGGGCAGGCCCTGGCCAATCCTTACTCTGTTCCTATGCTCCAATGTTCCCCTGGCTGGTCTCCCATCTTGCACCCTTCATTATGCTCTCTGGTGAGTTAAGGGTTGACATTTGCTTTCAGCTCTGCTAGGGCTAGGGAGGGGGATTCACTGTGCAGGAAAGTGCCTGTGTGTGGACATCAAGCGAAGACAGGATCACACTATTGCTAGCAACCCAAAAGAACATAAGAACATAAGAAACAGGAGCAGGAGTTGGCCATTTGGCCCCTCGAGCCTGCTCCGCCATTCAATAAGATCATGGCTGATCTTCTACCTCATCTCCACTTTCCTGCCCGATCCCCGTATCCCTTGATTCCCTTAATATTCAAAAATCTATCGATCTCTGTCTTGAATATACTCAACGACTGAGCCTCCACAGCCCTCTGGGGTAGAAAATTCCAGAGATTCACCACCCTCTGAGTGAAGAAATTTCTCCTCATCTCAGTCCTAAATGGCCGACCCCTTATTCTGAGACTGTGACCCCTGGTTCTAGACTCCCCAGCCAGGAGAAACATCCTCCCTGCATCTACCCTGTAAAGCCCTGTAAGAATTTTGTATGTTTCAATGAGATCACCTCTCATTCTTCTGAACTCCAGACAATATAGGCCTAGGCTACTCAATCTCTCCTCATAGGACAATCCCCCCATCCCAGGAACCAGTCTGGTGAACCTTCGTTGCACTCCCTCTATGGCAAGTATATCCTTCCTTCGGTAAGGAGACCAAAACTGTACACAATACTCCAGGTGTGGTCTCACCAGGGCCCTATATAACTGCAGTAAGACGTCTTTACTCTTATACTCAAATCCTCTTGTAATAAAGGCCAACATACCATTTGCTTTCCTAATTGCTTGCTGTACCTGCATGTTAACTTTCAGTGATTCGTGTACAAGGACACCTAGGTCCCTCTGAACACCAACATTTCCCAATCTCTCACCATTTAAAAAATACTCTGCTTTTCTATTTTTCCTACCAAAGTGGATAACTTCACATTTCTCCACATTATATTCCATTTGCCATGTTCTTGCCCACTCACTTAGCCTGTCTATATCCCCTTGAAGCCTCCTTGCATCCTCCTCACAGCTTACATTCCCACCCGGCTTTGTATCATCAGCAAACTTGGATATATTACATTTGGTCCCCTCATCCAAATCATTGATGTAGATTGTGAATAGCTGGGGCCCAAGCACTGATCCTTATGGCACCCCACTAGTTACAGCCTGCCAACCCGAAAATGACCCGTTTATTCCTACTGTAGGAACGGCTAGATTCCTAACTAAAGGACTGAGATCGAGTCAGTCTATTAAACAAACGATGTTTAATACTAATAAACAGAGTTCAACACTAAAACAATGGAAAGCTGGATAACAGGTCTGTACTGGTTGCTAGCTCCACGAGGACTGACTAGAGCTCCTCCCTGGTCGGACGTCATGACATCATCATGTTTTCCCGCTGCTGGAGGATCACGTGATCAACGTGATGACGTCATCGCGTTAGGTCTCAGTCTTAAAGGGACCGCGTGATGCACATGCGATAATATGAACAGAGATACAGATTCATTCTGTAGATAACAATTAGTTAAAGATAATTATGTACATAAGATCAGAGTCCCCTTGGTGGCTCTGCCACACTACTGTTTTCTGTCCGTTAACCAATCCTCAATCCATGCTAGTATATTACCCCAATCCCATGAGCCCTAATTTTGGTTAATAACCTCTTGTGTGGCACCTTATCAAGTGCCTTCTGAAAATCCAAATACACCACATCCACTGGTTCCCCTTTATCTATTCTGCTTGTTACAACCTCAAACAACAGATTTGTCAAACACTATTTCCCTTTCAAAAATGTTGAGCACAAAAATCTAGGTTGACACTCCAATGCAGTACTGAGGGAGCGCTGCACTGTCAAAGGTGCCGTCTTTCGGATGAGACGTTAAACTGAGGCTCCGTCTGCTCTCAGGTGGACGTAAAAGATCCAATGGCACTATTTCGAAGAAGAGCAGGGGAGTTATCCCCGGTGTCCGGGCCAATATTTATTGCTCAATCAATATCACTAAATACAGATGATCTGGTCATTATCACATTGCTGTTTGTGGGAGCTTGCTGTGCGCAAATTGGCTGCTGCGTTTCCTACATTCCTACACTTCAAAAAGTACTTCTTTCTTTATATTTAAAACATGTTCAAAATATGTTTCCTTTAATATTGTAGCTGATCACTTTGAAACATCTTCAAACCATGATTAGTTTTGAAGTGTGGTCATGTTGTTATGTGGCCACTCCTCACCAGCAACAGCACACAAGGCAGGTTGGTTAACCTGTTTCTGGTGGCACTGGTTGAGAGGAATGTTGGCCAGGTTACAAGGAAGATTCCTAGCTGATCAAACAATGTCACGGGATTTAGAACTTCCAGCTCAACACCTCGGAATAACAAGAGTTTGCAGAATATCACTTGCCCAGACCCATATCATTTTATAATGGCTGAAGCCGTACTTGCAGTGGGTGAACTGAGGTTGCTGAGAGCAGCCTCAAAGCACCACCGCAAATCCAGCAACAGTACAGAACTTTCACACTAAAATATTGTCAAATCATTGCCTACTTTTACAGACAGCAGCACATTGGAATTCTCACCTTGCACAACTTACTCGAAAAGATAGCTTTTGAATAAATATATAATTCTATTAAATACGGTTGTGCAATGAATAGTTTAAATAGAGCAAGTCTGCGAGGAAATTGCAGGGGAGAGGGATTAATTGGATAGTGAGCAGACACGATGGGCCGAATGGCCTCCTTCTGTGTTGTAAAATTCTAAGATTCTATGAAGACGAGGAGGTATTCAACACGGCCAATCCTGATCCAACCACCACATTTCTTGGCAAACTACTTCCACATTGATCAGGATTCAGCTGTCTCTGAGGAGGTTAATAACTCAGCTGGGAGCAAGCAATCTGGCTGACTCTGAAATGCCACTGTGAGCAACAGTCGGCGGCAGATTGATGGGTTTAACTGAAAGTTTCACCCCATCCATTCCTCACAGCATGAAGACCGAGTCCCAGCCAACACGCTTCCTGGACATGGGCACCACTCCTGGGCACCGCTCCTGGACCCCACCCCGCTCCTGGACCCCACCCCACCCCTGGACCCTACACATGGACCCCACCCCACCCCTGGACCCCACACCACCCCCAGACCAGCACCCCACCCCGGGACCCCACCCCACCCCGGGACCCCAGGCCACTCCTGGACCCCACCCCACCCCTGGACCCCACCCCACCCCCAGACCCTAAGCCCGGACCGCACCCCACCCCCGGACCAGCACCCCACCCCCAGACCGCACCCCACCCCTGGACCCCACCCCACCCCCAGACCAGCACCCCAACCCGGACCCCACCCCACCCCATGACCCCACCCCACCCCGGGACCAGCACCCCACCCCGGGACCCCACCACACCCCCAGCCCAGCACCCCACCCCTGGACCCCACCCCACCCCCGGGCCCCAGGTCCGGACCACACCCCACCCCCAGACCAGCACCCCACCCCTGGACCCCAGGCCCGGACCCCACCCCACCCCCAGACCAACACCCTACCCCTGGACCCCACCCCACCCCGGGACCCTAGGCCCAGACCAGCACGCCACCCCTGGAACCCACCCCACCCCGGGACTCTAGGCCCAGACCGCACCCCAGCCCGGGACCCTACGCCCAGACCCCACCCCACCCCCAGACCAGGACCCCACCCCACCCCCAGACCAGCACCCCACCCCGGGACCCTAGCCCCGACCGCACCCCACCCCCAGACCAGCACCCCACCCCTGGACCCTAGCCCCGACCGCACCCCACCCCCAGACCAGCACCTCACCCCGGGACACTAGGCCCAGACCAGCACCCCACCCCTGGACCCCACCCCACCCCGGGACCCTAGGCCCAGACCGCACCCCAGCCCGGGGCCCTAAACCCGGACCCCACCCCACCCCCAGACCAACACCCCACCCCCAGACCAGGACCCCACCCCACCCCCAGACCAGCACCCCACCCCGGGACCCTAGCCCCGACCGCACCCCACCCCCAGACCAGCACCCCACCCCTGGACCCTAGCCCCGACTGCACCCCACCCCCAGACCAGCACCCCACCCCCAGACCAGCACCCCACCCCGGGACCCTAGGCCCAGACCGCACCCCAGCCCGGGACCCTACGCCCAGACCCCACCCCACCCCCAGACCAGCACCCCACCCCTGGACCCTAGGCCCCGACCGCACCCCACCCCCAGACCAGCACCCCACCCCTGGACCCTAGCCCCGACCGCACCCCACCCCCAGACCAGCACCCCACCCCGGGACCCTAGGCCCAGACCGCACCCCAGCCCGGGACCCTACGCCCGGACCCCACCACACCCCCAGACCAGCACCCCACCCCGGGACCCTAGGCCCAGACCGCACCCCAGCCCGGGACCCTACGCCCGGACCCCACCCCACCCCCAGGCCAGCACCCCACCTCCAGACCAGCACCCCACCCCGGGACCCTAGGCCCAGACCGCACCCCAGCCCGGGACCCTACGCCCAGACCCCACCCCACCCCCAGACCAGCACCCCACCCCTGGACCCTAGGCCCCGACCGCACCCCACCCCCAGACCAGCACCCCACCCCTGGACCCTACACTCGGACCCCACCCCACCTCACCGCACCCCCACACCACATCCTCGGACCCGCCACCCCCACCCAACCCCCAACCCCACCCGCAGACCCACACCTCACCCCCAGACCCCCACCACACCCCCGGACCCGCACACCATCCTACCGCACCCACGGACCCGCACACCACACCACCCCATCCCTGGACCCCCCACCCTGACCCACCCCCACCCCTAGACCCCCCCCACCCAACCCCGCACCCCACCCCCGGACCCACACCTCACCCCCAGACCCCCACCCCACCCCCGGACCCGCCCCCACCCCCGCACCCTATCCCCCAGACCCGCACCTCACCCCCAGACCCCCAGCCCACCCAGCGGTGTTGGACTTGATCATCGCCGTCTGCCCTTGTTGACAGTAATCTCCTGAGGTATGGAAGGTGGTCCACGTTGCAAGAGTTATAGAGTGGTGATATTGGGGGACTTTAATTACCCAAATATCGATTGGGATAATGCTAGGGTAAAGGGAAAGGAGGGGGAGGAATTTCTGAAATGTGTTCAGGAGAATTTCCTTAACCAATATGTTCTTGGCCAAACTAGGAAGGAGGCTTTGCTGGATCTGGCGCTGGGGAATGAGGAGGGCCAGGTCGACCAAGTGTCTGTGGGAGAACACTTGGGCACGAGTGATCATCGTATCAAAAGATTTAGATTAGCAATGGAGAGGAGCAAGGAACAATCTAGAGAGTGGAACTTCTAAACTGGAATAGGGCTAACTTCAATGGGATGCGAAAGGATCTGGCCAGGGTAAAATGGAACCAAAGCCTGACAGGAAAAACTGTAACGGAACAATGAGTGATCTTTAAGGAGGAGATGTTCCAAGTACAGGCTAGGTACATTCCAACAAGAGGGAAGGGTAAGGGAACCAAAGTAAGGGCTCCTTGGATGACGAGGGAGATAGAGGAGATGATGAAATAAAAGAGGATGCATGTCAGGTGAATCCTTCAAGGGAGAACCAGATCAAATAAGTTGAGAGGGGAAGTGAAGATGAAAATAAGATTTGGCAGTACAGGAAACTCTTTTTTATCCGGCACCGACAGGACGCCGGTTTATCAAAAAGTCCGGATTACAGAGAGGTATAGTTAAAAGGTATGAGAGCTCCATACACAGCAACAAATCCAGGCTTCCCTGTTGCTTAGCAACAAGTGCAGGAACCCCAGCCACAGACCAAGCGTCCCTGTTGTGCAGGAACCCCGATTACACAACCACAGATCCAGGAACGGAGACTAATATGAAGTGAAACTTACCTGAACCTACTCCTGAATTTTGCCGGTTAACAGAGATTTCCGGTTATTTAGGTGCCGGTAAATCAAGAGTTTCCTGTAAGAGGCAGGGTGGGGCCTATTAGAGACAAAGAAGGTGATATATGTTTAGAGGCACAGGGCAAGGCTAGAATAATCAATGAGTACTTTGTATCTAAGGAGGTGGATGCTGACAAAATATCGGTAGAAGTGGAAAAGGTAGAAGCAATAAGGGGTGAAAATTGATAGACAGGATGTACTAGAAAGGCTGGGTATGCTTAGAGTGGATAAGTCGCCTGGTCCAGAGGGCTTGCATCCCAGGTTGCTAAGGGAATTGGGGGAGGAGATAGCGGAAGGGCTTGCCATAATTTTCCAATCTTCCCTCGATGCGGGAGAGGTGCCTGAGGATTGGAAAGTGGCAAATGTGGCACCATTGTTCATGAAAGGGTGCAAGGACAATCCTAGTAACAACAGGCCGGTCAATTTAACATCAGTGGTGGGTAAAGTTTTAGAAACAATAATCAAGGAAAAAATTAACAGGCATTTGGAGAGGTTTAAGCTAATTCAGGAAAGCCAACATGGATTTGTAAAAGGCAGATCGTGTTTGACTAATCTAATTAAATTTTTTGATGAAGTAAGAGAGGATTGATGAAGGGAATGCAATGGATGTTTTCTACATGGATTTTCAGAAGGCATTTGACAAAGTACCATATAGAAGGCTGGTTAACAAAATTGAGGCTCATGGAATAGGTGGGTAAGGCTGGTTAACAAAATTGAGGCTCATGGAATAGGTGGGTCAGTGACAGCTTGGATAAGGAATTGGCTTAAGGACAGAAAACAGTGAGTTGTGGTAAATGGCTGTTTTTCAGACTGGAGGATGGTAGACAGTGGTGTTCCCCAAGGGTCAGTGCTGGGGCCACTGCTTTTTTTGATATATATAAATTACCTGGATATTGGAATACAGAGTAGAATTTCCAAATTTGTCAATGACGACACCAAACTTGGGGGGGTGGCGAACAGTGATACCAATCGACTGCAACAGGACATAGAAAGGCTAGCAGAATGGGCAGACAAGTGGCAGATGGAGTTTAATACAGAGAAGTGTGAGGTGATGCATTTTGGCAGAAGGAACAGGGAGAGGCAATATACACTTAATGGCACAGTTTTAAAGAGTGTGCAGGGACAGAGAGACCTGGGAGTTAATGTGCATAGGTCCCTGAAGGTGGCAGGACATGTTGAGAGCGGTTAACAAAGCATATGGGATCTTGGGCTTCATAAATAGAGATATTGAGTACAAAAGTAGAGAAGTTATACTGAATCTTTATAAAGCGCTGGTTAGGCCACAACTGGAGTATTGCGTCCAGTTCTGGTCACCACACTTTAGGAAGGATGTGAAGGCCCTTGAGAGGGTGCAGAGGAGATTTACCAGAATGGTTCTGGGGATGGGGGATCTTAGCTACAAGGACAGGTTGGAGAAGCTGGATTTGTTTTCATTAGAGCAAAGGAGTTTGAGGGGTGATTTGATAGAGGTGTACAAGATTATGACAGATTTGGATAGGCTAGACGGGGAAAGGCTGTTCCCACTAGTTGATGGTACAAGGACTAGGGGACACAGATTTAAGGTCTTGTGCAAGAGATACAGGGGGGATGTGAGGAAAAAAATTTTTACACAGCGAGTGGTGATGACCTGGAATTCACTGACGACAAACGTGGTGGAAGCGGAGACACTCAATGTTTTCAAAAGGAGAATGGATAGGCACTTGAGGGAAATAAACTTGCAGGGCTCAGGATAGGCACTTGAGGGAAATAAACTTGCAGGGCTCTGGGGATAGAGCGGGGAAATGGGACTGACTGGATCTGCTCTAGAGACTAGATGGGACTCAATGGGCCAAATGGCCTCATTCTGTGCTGTTATGACTCTATGACCCCCGGACCCGCACCCCAGCCCACCACTCCAGGACCCCCACCCTCACCCCATCCCCGGACACACGGCCCACCCCCCGGATCCTCACCCCGCTCCTGTCAGCGAGCCCGGGCCGCCGCCTCCCCGTTGCCCGGGTGACCGCGGGTTGAGGGTCAGGGTTGAGGGGTCGGGCCCGGTCTCTGTTGCCGCCCCGCCGCTTCCCCAGAGCCGGCAGCGAGCGGGCCGGCCGGCGGGCCTGGGGAAGGAGCTGCGCCGCTCCGACATGTTCAGTAAACTGACGGCCCTGCTGCAGCAGGCCGTGGACACGGTGAGAGCCGAGTCCGAGAGCCGGGCCTGAGTCTGAGTCTGGGAGCCGGGGCCTGAGTCTGGGAACCGGGGCCTGAGTCTGGGAACCGGGGCGATGAAGGGAAGCGGTCCCGGCCTTCATCCCGGGGCTCCGGTGGCGTCTTCGCGACTTCAATGGGAGGACAAGCTGGAGGGGTGGTTTGAGGGTGACAGTGCTGTCTGGGGGTGTCAGTGCTAGTGCTGTCTGGGGGTGGGGAGTAGTGCTGTCTGAGGGTGTCAGTGCTAGTGCTGTCTGGGGGTGGTATAAACAATGCGAATGTATATTTATACACTCAGGGATATACCTGTTTATACACTGTATGAATAGAACTGCGTTTATGTGCTAAACCATAAATGTATTTTGATGCTTTGGCAACATAAGATGTAACTTATCATGCCAATAAAGCGATTTGAATTGTGAATTGGGTGGGGAGTAGTGCTGTCTGGGGGTGTCAGTGCTGTCTCTGGGGGTGTCAGTGCTGTGTCTGGGGGTGTCAGTGCTGTCTGGGGGCAGGGAGTAGTGCTGTCTGGGGGTGTCAGTGCTGTCTGGGGGTGTCGGTGCTGTCTGGGGGTGGGGGGTAGTGCTGTCTAGGGTGGTTTTTGGGGGACAGTGCTGTCTGGGGATGGTGAGACAATGGGCTGTCTGGTGGTGGAGGTTGGCAGTGACTGTCAGTTTGGTGTTTGGCAGTGGGAGGGTAGCAGCAGTGCGCTTGATGCCGCCCTCACCCTGCATCCCCTTCCCGCAAAGACGGCTGGACCCCGGCTGGCTTTGCACGGTTTGATGCAGCCTCCAAACTGGGCCATTCCTGATTGGTGTGGCCCAGCTTCTCACTGGCTTAAGCAGCTGAGCTATTGGCCACTCCCATGTCAGCCTGACTCAGAATGAAGAGGGGTCGACAGCTCTTGGGTAAAGGGTGGCCCTACCCTGGGAGTAATCTCACTGGGAGGGGGGCGAAGTTGATCTTTCAGACACCCACCCCCCTGCTCTCCCTGAACCCATGCTGACTTCCTGCCCTCAAAAGCCTCTGAAAATCCTGTCCCTTTGACGGGGCGTTCAGTGTCTCCTGCCCACACTCCTCCTTAACTGTTATCTGCTCAGTCTGCATTTCATCTTGTGAAATGGTTGAGCTGTTTTTTCATACAAGGAGTTTCTCAGCAATATTTTGCTATTTTCAAAAATAATTCCACTTGTGATGAGGTTGTTTTATTTGTTACAGGAGGAGGAGCCAATTCAGCTGCTGGAGTCCTTCATTGGCCACTGGAAAGGAATCACCAATTATTACATTGTGACCACAGGTATGGCTACATTCATCGGGCTTCAACTGCCCACCAGTCACCGCAGCAGAATGTCAGATTTTTTAAAAAGTGTTTGATGAGTGAGGTGGAATGACGGTGGTTGAAGTGCACTGTGGAACAAAGCAATTGAACAATTTAAATAGGATTAACGTGGATTATTTGCAACACTAATTCGCTTTATTAATTTTTAAATTCTGCTATGCACTGTTTGTAGATAGCCCAATATATGACAGCTGGAGTTATATGGAAAGACGGCGTCATATGCCTTCCCTCTCTCTCGATCTCTCCCTCTCTCTCGATCCCTCCCTCTCTCTCGATCCCTCACTCCCTCCGTCCCTTGCTCACTCCCTTGCTCCCTCCCTCACTCCCTGGATTGTACCATTCTAAGCAAATCATAGAATAGTTACAGCACAGAAGGAGGCCATTCGGCCCGTCGAGCCTGTGCCGTCTCTCTGCAAGAGCACTTCAGCCAGTCCCACTCCCCCGCCCGTTCCCCGCAGCCCTGCAAAGTTTTTTCCTTCAGGTACTTATCCAATTCCAATATAAGTGAAAAGCTGAGTCCAGTGAAAAGCTCTGGCACATGAGGGAGTGGGAGGAATTTCTGGATAGTTTTATTCAGAACACAATCACACCCCAGAGGAAAGCACAGGTTCAGGAAGGGAAGGGTGTGACTGTTAGAGAGCTGGGTAGCGGGGACTCGGGAGAGGTTGAGAAGGGGGTCCCACAGACACTGGTCCTGTCTAACAGGTACAATGTACTCGCTACCTGTGAGGACAAGCAGAAAGACTGCGGGGAGGACAGCCACAATGCAGACCAAGTCACCGCGGCTCAGAAGGCAGAGGTAGGAGGGGAGGCGGGTAGAGCAGAATAGAAATGTGATAGTGATGGACGATTCTATAATTAGGAGGATAGATTGCGTCCTCTACAGCCACAAACAAGTCCCGAATGGTGTGTTGCCTATCCAGGGTGAGGGATGTACAAGAAATGAAACAAGTCTAAATATAAACGAAACAGGAAAGGACTAAACTAAGGGGTGACATAAATGGCCAGGGAATAAATAGTTATAGAACAAGAGTCTAAAAAGATAGTTAAAAATAAAGTGAGAGGAACTGCTATTAAAAATGATTTTAACTGTACAGCAATGCACACAGTGTCCGTAATAAAACAGGGGAACTGGAGGCAATAATACGTTGTGAGGAACCAGATATAGTGGGGATTACTGAGACATGGCTACAGAAAAATCAGGACTGGAATTAACTATTGCAGGCTATAACAGATTTAGAAAAGATAGAGAGGGAAAAAGGGGAGGTGAAGCAGCTGTACTTATTAGAGATAGCTGCGTTACTTTTTCTACTGCCATTATGTTATCTCTAATCAGTAAGACAGAATTAGAATACAGTGGATAGAGATAAGAGATAAAAAATGATTAATCGCACTAATGGTGGCGTGGAAGGGAGGTGGAGGAAGAAATTAGGGAAATGAGTAAAAAAAATATAGAATAATAATCATGGGGGATTTCAACTGCCCTGAAATTAATTGGCCAGAAAAGGTAGATAATGGTGATAAGGGAATGGAGTTCCTGCAATATGTACAGGACTCCTTTCTAACCCAGTACAGGAAACTCTCTTTTTACCGGCACCTAAATAACCGGAAATCTCTCTTAACCGGCAAAATTCAGGAGTAGGTTCAGGTAAGTTTTACTTCATATTAGTGGCCGTGTAACCAGGGACGCCTGGATCTGTGGCCGTGTACGGGGCTCTCGTACCTTTTACTATACCTCTCTGTAATCCGGACTTTTTGATAAACCGGCACCACGCCGGTCCCGTCGGTGCCGGATAAAAAAGAGTTTCCTGTATGTAAGAAGCCCAATAAGGGAGAATTCGCTACTAGATCTGGTAATGGGGAATGAACCAGAGCAGATAAGAGAAGAAAAAGTAAAGGAACATCTAGGCAATAGTGACCATAATATAATATGCTTCAAGATAATAATTGAGAAGGATGTAAACATGACAAAGACCAGGGTAACAGATTAGAGAAAAGCTGATTTTTGAGGGGCTGAGAATAGAACTTCGGAAAATAAAATAGGCAACAATATTGGCAAACAATGATGTAGAACAGCAATGGGAAACATTTAAAACTGTGTTCAACAGAGTCCCGGAAAAATATATTACGTTAAGAAACAAGAAAAAGCTAAACACTAATGAGACAACATGGATGAATAAAGCCATAAGGGAAAAAGTATATGGACAACAGGGGAGAGCATGACAAGGGAGAATATGAAGAGATTAGGAGAGATATCAAAAAAACAATTAGGAAGGCAAAGAAGAACTATGAAATTAAATTATCAAGGAACATAAAACAAAATAATAAAATATTCTACAGGCACATAAATAAAAAAAGGAAAGTCGGAATGGGAATAGGGCCACTAAAGGATGGTCAGGATAAAATCACAAGCAGCGATAGCAAAATAGCAGAAATATTTAATAATTCTTTTGCTTCAGTATTTACCAGGGAGACAGAGCAGGTGGGCATGACATTGGAAGAAGAGATTACAAATGATATAACTGCAATTAAAATAAAAAGAGGAGATATATTAAATAAACTAATCAAACTCAAAGAGGATAAACCCCCTGGTCCGGATGGATTACATCCACGCATTTTAAAGAATCTAGGGAAGAGATAGCAGAGGCACTATTACACATATTTAATAATTTGTTAGAAAAAGGTGTAGTGCCAGAGGACTGGAGGATAGCTAACTTTATACCTGTATTGAAGAAGGGAGATGGAACGTGTCCAGGGAACTACAGACCAGTTAGCTTAACATCGATGGTGGGAAAAATAATAGAAAACCTACTAAAGAAGATAATAGAAAAACACCTGGAAACCAAAAATATAATAATGAATAGTCAGCATGGATTTCAAAAGGTAAAGTCTTGCTTGACCAACCTCATTGAATTCTTTGAAGAGGTAACAGAGAGAGTAGACAAGGGTGATGCAGTAGATGTAATTTATCTAGATTTCCAAAAGGCCTTCGATGAGGTGCCACATATTAGACTAATCAATAAGGTCAGAGAATGCGGAGTAAGGGAACAAGTAGCAGAATCGATAGTTAGCTGGCTGCAAGATGGAAAGCAGAGAGTAGGGGTAAAGGTTAGCAATTCAGAGTGGAAAAGGTGGGAAGTGGTGTTCCACAACGATCAGTGCTGGGACCAGTATTGTTCTTAATTTATATTAACGATTTAGACGTGGAAATCAAAAACAATTTCAAAATTTGCAGATGACACCAAATTGGGAGGGAGAGCCAATACCGAGGAATCATAGAATGGTTACAGCACAGAAGGAAGCCATTTGGCCCGTTGAGCCCGTGCCAGCTCTCTGTGAGAGCCCTTCAGCTAGTCTCACTCCCCCGCCCTTTCCCCATAGCCCTGCAAATTTTTTTCCTTCAGGTAATTATCCAATTCCCTTTTGAAAGCCACGATTGAATCTGCCTCCACCACCCTTTCAGGCAGTGCATTCCAGATCCTAATCACTCGCTGCGTAAAAAAGTTTTTCCTCATGTCGCCTTTGGTTCTTTTGCCAATCACCTTAAATCTGTGTCCTCTGGTTCTCGACCCTTCCGCCAATGGGAACAGTTTCTCTCTATCTACTCTGTCCAGACCCCTCATGATTTTGAACACCTCTATCAAATCTTCTCTCAACCTTCTTTCTCTAAGGGGAACAACCCCAGCTTCACTAGATTACCCACGTAACTGAAGTCTCTCATCCCTGGAATCATTCTCGTAAATCTTTTCTGCACCTTCTCTAAGGTCTTCACATCCTTCCCAAAGTGCGGTGCCCAGAATTGGACACAATACTCCAGGTGAGGCTGAACCAGTGTTTTATAAAGGTTCATCATAACTTCCTTGCTTTTGTACTCTATGCCTCTATTTATGAAGCCCTGGATCCCGTATACTTTTTTAACCACTTTCTCAACCTGCCCTGTCACCTTCAACGATTTGGGCACATATACCCCCAGGTCTCTCTGTTCATGCACCCGCTTTATGATTGTATCCTTTCGTTTATATTCCCCCTCCTCGTTCTTCCTACCAAAATGTATCACTTCACACTTTTCTGCGTTAAATTTCATCTGCCACATGTTCGGCCATTTCCCCAGCCTGTCCATGTCCTCTTGAAGTCTATCACTCTCCTTCTCACTGTTCTCTATACTTCCAAGTTTTGTGTCATCTGCAGATTTTGAAATTGTGTCCTGTACACCTACATCCAAGTCATTAATATATATCAAGAAAAGCAGTGGTCCTAGAACCGACCCCTGGGGAACACCACTGTATACCTTCCTCCAGTCCAAAAAACAACCATTCACTACTACTCTGTTTCCTGTCACTTAGCCAATTTCATATCCATGCTGTCACTGTCCCTTTTATTCCATGGGCTTCAACTTTGCTGGCAAGCCTATTCTGTGGCACTTTATCAAACTCCTTTTGGAAGTCTATGTACACCACATCAACTGCATTGCCCTCATCAACCCTCTCTGTTACCTCATCAGAAAAAGGAGGACTGCAGCAAATTACAAGAAGACATGAATAAATTTGCAGAATGGACATATAATTGGCTAATTAATTTCAACATAGATAAGTGTGAGGTATTTGCTCTGCTCCTCTAAATGGATTAGAGGAGCAAAGGGATCCGGGAGTACAAATACACAAATCACTAAAAGTTGCGCCACAGGTCAATAAGTCCATTAAAAAGCACACTAAGCACTAGGGTTTATTTCTAGAGGGAGAGAATTGAAAAATAGAGAAGTTATACTAAACTTGTATCGAACCTAGGTCAGACCACACTTGGAGTACTGTGTGCAGTTCTGGTCGCCATATTATAAAAAGGATATAGAGGCACTGGAGAGGATGAGAAAAGATTTACAAGGATGATACGAGAAACGTGAAGTTAAAACAGGAAAGGATGAACAGGCTGGGTCTCTTTTCTCTTGAAAGAAGGCCGAGGGGTGACCTAATAGAGGTCTTTAAAATTATGAAAGGTTTTGATAGAGTGGATACAGAGAGAATGTTTCCACTTGTGGGGAAGAGCATAACTAGAGGCCATCAATATAAGGTAGTCACCAAGAAATCCAATAGGGAATTCAGAAGAAACTTCTTTACCCAGAGAGTGGTGAGAATGTGGAACTCACTACCACAGGGACTGGTTGAAGAGAATAGTATAGATGCATTTAAGGGGAGGCTTGATAATCATATGAGGGGGAAGGGAATAGAGGGTTATGTTGATAGAGTTAGGGAGCAGGCTCGAGTGGAGCATAAATGCCGGCATGGACTGGTTGGGCCGAATGGCCTGTTTGTGCTGTATATTGTATGTAATTCTACATAAACTGGTTGGCGGAGGGGACATACATTGAAATCTATGAAATTAAACACCTCCGAGCAGGTAAATTCTGAATTTTACCTTATTACTGGCTGGCAAAGTAGGCCCAGAAGCCACAAACATAAACAGAGAAAAGTAGATTTAGGTTTTACACACACAAATTGTGCTAAATGTCTGGACTAATCTGCCAGGAGGGCAGGGCAAGTGTACATTATAGGGTAATCACAAAAATTGGTTGGATGCTGGGCTGGGAGAGATGGGCTAAAAGAGAAATGTGCTTCAGTGGGAAAGTTAGAGTACTGGAGGGATGGATTTGGATGGGGGAGTTAGGGTACCAGAGGGATGGGCTTCGATGGGAGTTAGGGAATTAGAGGGATGAGCTTCGATGGGAGAGTTAGGGTATTGTGCCAGCTGTGGCTCAGTTGGTAGTACACTCGCCTCTTGAGTCAGAAGGTTGTGGGTTCAAGTCCCACCCCAGGAACTTGAGTAGATAAATCTAGGCTGACACTCCAGTGCAGTGCTGAGGGAGTGCTGCACTGTCTGAGGTGCCGTCTTTCGGATGAGACGTTAAACCGAGGCCCAGTCTGCTCTCTCTGGTGGACGTAAAAGATCCCATGGCACTATTTTGAAGAAGAGCAGGGGAGTTATCCCCGGTGTCCTGGGGCCAATATTTATCCTTCAATCAACATAACAAATACAGATTATCTGGTCATTTTCACTTTGCTGTTTGTGGGACCTTGCTGTGCGCAAATTGGCTGCTGCCTTTCCCACATTACAACAGTGACTCCACTTCAAAAGTACTTCATTGACTGTAAAGCGCTTTGAGACGTCCGGTGGTCGTGAAAGGCGCTATATAAATGCAAGTCTTTCTTTTTTTCTATTAAGAGGGATGAGCTTCGATGGGAGAGTTAGGATACTAGAGGGATAGGTTTCGATGAGGGAGTTAAGGTACAAGAGGGGTGGGCTTCGATGGGAGAGTTAGGGTACTAGAGGGATGGGCTTCGATGGGAGAGTTAGGGGACTAGAGGGATGGGATTCAGTGGGAGAGTTAGGGGACTAGAGGGATGGGATTCAGTGGGAGAGTTAGGGGACTAGAGGGATGGGCTTCGATGGGAGAGTTAGGGGACTAGAGGCATGGGCTTCGATGGGAGAGTTAGGGTACTAGAGGGATGGGCTTCGATGGGAGAGTTAGGGTACTAGAGGGATGGGCTTCGATGGGAGAGTTAGGGTACTAGAGGCATGGGCTTCGATGGGAGAGTTAGGGTACTAGAGGCATGGGCTTCGATGGGAGAGTTAGGGGACTAGAGGGATGGGCTTCGATGGGAGAGTTAGGGTACTAGAGGCATGGGCTTCGATGGGAGAGTTAGGGTACTAGAGGCATGGGCTTCGATGGGTGAGTTAGGGGACTAGAGGGATGGGCTTCGATGGGAGAGTTAGGGTACTAGAGGGATGGGCTTCGATGGGAGAGTTAGGGGACTAGAGGGATGGGCTTCGATAGGAGAGTTAGGGTACTCGAGGGATGGGCTTCGATGGGAGAGTTAGGGTACTAGAGGGATGGGCTTCGATGGGAGAGTTAGGGTACTAGAGGCATGGGCTTCGATGGGTGAGTTAGGGGACTAGAGGCATGGGCTTCGATGGGTGAGTTAGGGGACTAGAGGGATGGGCTTCGATGGGAGAGTTAGGGTACTAGAGGGATGGGCTTCGATGGGAGAGTTAGGGGACTAGAGGGATGGGATTAAGTGGGAGAGTTAGGGGACTGGAGGGATGGGCTTCGATGGGAGAGTTAGGGGACTAGAGGGATGGGCTTCGATGGGAAAATTAGGGTACTAGAGGGATGGGCTTCAGTGGGAGAGTTAGGGGACTAGAGGGATGGGCTTCGATGGGAAAATTAGGGTACTAGAGGGATGGGCTTCAGTGGGAGAGTTAGGGGACTAGAGGGATGGGCTTCAATGGTCTAGATAGCCTTTCCTTTTCCTTGACCGTTGTATTCTCATCGTGCTCATTGCACAGTTGCGAAAGCAGTTGTGTTTCTGGCATTGCTGTTACATTTAATGCTAATGGACCATGCTGCAGAGAAATTGATTCCTGTTCCGGAGCCTTACCCTGATGTACAGATATCCTGAAGCAGTGGCTGACTTCTCCGGGTTTGGATTAGTCTGGTGAATTGTTGATTTCAGTGTGTGTGTTGGCTGTGTCAGCCTGTACTGTGTGTCAATGTCATGGTAAAATCAGATATTTTGAACGTTGGCTGGAGGTGATTGGAAGTTCTTTATAAAGCTACGGCATTGGATTGAGTGGGCAGTCGCTGATAGATCGTAATGCTGCGATAAATGGGGCAGGCGGGGAACTAACCTGGACTCGCCCAGGACTGCGACTTGCTGGAAATTCCGTGGGAGAGTTAGGGGACTAGAGGGATGGGATTCAGTGGGAGAGTTAGGGGACTAGACCATACCTGGGATGGAAGGAATGACGTATGAGGAGAGATTGGGTCGATTGGGCTTATACTCGCTGGAGTTTAGAAGAATGAGAGGTGATCTCATTGAAACTTATAAAATTCTGACAGGACTAGACAGACTAGATGCAGGAAGGATGTTCCCGATGGCGGGGGAGGCCAGAACCAGGGGTCACAGTCTAAGGATAAGGGGTAAGCCATTTAGGACTGAGATGAGGAGGAATTTCTTCACCCAGAGAGTGGTGAACCTGTGGAATTCTCTACCACAGAAGGCAGTTGAGGCCAATTCATTAAATATATTCAAGAAGGAGTTAGATATATTTCTTAAGGCTAAAGGGATCAAGGGATCTGGGGAGAAGGCAGGGACAGGGTACTGAGCTTGGATGATCAGCCATGATCGCATTGAATGGCGGAGCAGGCTCGAGGGTCCGAATGGCCTACTCCTGCTCCTATCTTCTATGTTTCTATGAAATGTTGTGTGGCCATGGTGGTGTTTAAAGATGCTGCTTTCCAGATGAAACCCTCCCAGTGAAACAGACAGACATCCCATGGCGCCTGAGGCAGATGGTGGACATTCTTGTTTACGAGGAGAAGCAGCTTGAAAGCGGAGAGACGGGGCCGTGTATGGAGTATCTATTACAGCACAAGATACTGGAGACCCTCTGCACACTGGCCAAGGCTGGGGTAAGGAAGGTGGAGAATGCAAACTGGCAGGGTATTGTGTCTGTGGGCGTGTTTATCCTGTGGGGTCAGTTTAAATGTGCTGAGCCTGACCTCGCAGTGGAGAGTGCCGCTTCCGATCCCACTGCTTGGCTCTGGAGTCGGGGATCGGGCTTTAAACTACAACCTTTTTGCCATATTTTTTGTATCCCTCAAGTTGGAAGCACAGTCGCCTCTGAGTCAGAAGGTCGTGGGTTCAAGTCCCATCACAAATTCCAGGTTGACATTCCCAGTGCGGTGCTGAGGGAGTGTCGCACTGTCGGAGGTGCCGTCTTTCGGATGAGACGTTAAACCGAGGCCCTGTCTGCCCTCTTGGTGGACGTAAAAGATCACACGGCCGCTATTCAAAGAAGAGCAGGGGGAGTTCTCCCCGGTGCCCTGGGCCAATATTTATCCCTCAATCAACATCACCAAAACAGATTATCTGGTCATTTCATCATAGAATGGTTACAGCCATTCGGCCCGTCGAGCCCGTGCCGACTCTCCACTAGCCCCACTCCCCTGCCCTTTCCCCGTAGCCCTGCAAATGTTTTTCCTTCAGAAAATTTATCACATTGCTGTTTGTGGGAGCTTGCTGTGCGCAAATTGGCTGCCGTGTTTCCTACCACAGTTACTACACTTCAAAATGTGCTTCATTGGCGGTAAAGCGCGTTGGGACTCCTGAGGTGGTGAAAGGCGCTATGCAAATGCACGTCTTTCCTTTTACACCGCAAGCTTTTATTTCGGGTCTGAACTCCACTTGTTTAAAGGAAGCTCAGATCTGAAAGAATAGGTCGCTAATTGTCGTGAAAGGCGCTATATAAATGCAAGATTTTCTTTCTCTGGGGAGGCTTTTGGTTTGAAATCACCTGGCACGCTGCAAACCTCTGGGTTTCAGTTTTAGTTAACGCATTTGTGTAAAGTTTCTTCAATGGGTTATTTTGAATGAGGTGGCGCAGGGAGGGAGGAAGGGGGTGGGGAGGCGGAGGTGGGGAGAGAGGGTGGGAGGTATGGTGGGAAGGGTGGGGGTGGTGAGGCGACAGGGAGGGAGGTGGGGTGGGGGGGCGGGGTGAGAGCGGTGGGGGGCAAGGTGAGAGGGCGGTGGGGTGGGGCAGGGTGAGAGGGCGGTGGGGAGTGTGGGGTGAGAGGGCGGTGGGGTGGGGTGAGAGGGCGGTGGAGAGTGTGGGGTGAGGGCGGTGGGAAGTGTGGGGTGAGAGGGCGGTGGAGAGTGTGGGGTGAGGGCGGTGGGGAGTGTGGGGTGAGAGGGCGGTGGAGAGTGTGGGGTGAGAGGGCGGTGGGGTGGGGCAGGGTGAGAGGGCGGTGGGGTGGGGTGAGAGGGCGGTGGGGAGTGTGGGGTGAGAGGGCGGTGGGGTGGGGTGAGAGGGCGGTGGGGAGTGTGGGGTGAGAGGGCGGTGGAGAGTGTGGGGTGAGAGGGCGGTGGGGTGGGGCAGGGTGAGAGGGCGGTGGGGTGGGGTGAGAGGGCGGTGGGGAGTGTGGGGTGAGAGGGCGGTGGGGTGGGGTGAGAGGGCGGTGGAGAGTGTGGGGTGAGGGCGGTGGGGAGTGTGGGGTGAGAGGGCGGTGGGGTGGGGTGAGAGGGCGGTGGAGAGTGTGGGGTGAGAGGGCGGTGGGGAGTGTGGGGTGAGAGGGCGGTGGGGAGTGTGGGGTGAGAGGGCGGTGGGGAGTGTGGGGTGAGAGGGCGGTGGGGTGGGGTGGGGTGAGAGGGCGGTGGGGAGTGTGGGGTGAGAGGGCGGTGGGGAGTGTGGGGTGAGAGGGCGGTGGGGAGTGTGGGGTGAGAGGGTGGTGGGGAGTGTGGGGTGAGAGGGCGGTGGGGAGTGTGGGGTGAGAGGGCGGTGGGGTGGGGTGGGGTGAGAGGGCGGTGGGGAGTGTGGGGTGAGAGGGCGGTGGGGAGTGTGGGGTGAGAGGGCGGTGGGGAGTGTGGGGTGAGAGGGTGGTGGGGAGTGTGGGGTGAGAGGGCGGTGGGGTGGGGTGAGAGGGCGGTGGGGAGTGTGGGGTGAGAGGGCGGTGGGGAGTGTGGGGAGAGAGGGCGGTGGAGAGTGGGGTGAGAGGGCGGTGGGGAGTGTGGGGTGAGGGCGGTGGGGTGGGGTGGGGTGAGAGGGCGGTGGGGAGTGTGGGGTGAGAGGGCGGTGGGGAGTGTGGGGTGAGAGGCGGTGGGGAGTGTGGGGTGAGAGGGCGGTGGGGAGTGTGGGGTGAGAGGGCGGTGGAGAGTGTGGGGTGAGAGGGCGGTGGGGAGTGTGGGGTGAGAGGGCGGTGGAGAGAGGGCGGTGGAGAGTGGGGTGAGAGGGCGGTGGAGAGTGTGGGGTGAGAGGGCGGTGGGGAGTGTGGGGTGAGAGGGCGGTGGAGAGAGGGCGGTGGAGAGTGGGGTGAGAGGGCGGTGGAGAGTGTGGGGTGAGAGGGCGGTGGAGAGTGTGGGGTGAGAGGGCGGTGGGGTGGGGTGAGAGGGCGGTGGAGAGTGGGGTGAGAGGGCGGTGGGGTGGGGTGAGAGGGCGGTGGGGTGGGGTGAGAGGGCGGTGGGGTGTGGGGTGAGAGGGTGGTGGGGTGGGGTGTGGGGTGAGAGGGCGGTGGGGTGGGGTGTGGGGTGAGAGGGTGGTGGGGTGGGGTGTGGGGTGAGAGGGCGGTGGGGTGGGGTGTGGGGTGAGAGGGTGGTGGGGTGGGGTGTGGGGTGAGAGGGCGGTGGGGTGGGGTGGGTTGAGCCACTGTATGAGCCGAGCCGAGATGGTGACTGAAGTCTCTCTCCTCTGTCTGTTTCTCAGTATCCCCCGGGTATGAAGCAGCAGGTGCTGCTTCTCCTCACCAAGCTCCTGGGGCAGATTCAGCAGCCGTTACTACCTCATGTCAATGTGCACCGGCCTGTGCAGGTAGGTGTGATGCTGCCCCGCACTCCTGCCGCTGCTCTGTACCGTCTGCTGTTTAACATTTACTCTGTTTTTCCTGCCTCCTTCCCCAGAGATGTGACTTGTGCAGCTGTCCGGTCGCTTGCCCTGCTGGGCACGGTTCTCGAGCCTGCACAGTTAGTGAGCTATTGGACTGTGGGAGGCCCCGGGCCTGCGATCTGAAGCAGCAATCCTGCTCTTTCCTCTCTCCGCTGTTTGTGGTTATTTAGGCCACTTCTGATCGGCTAACCTGGCGCAGAGCCTCGGGCTCTCTCCCGTGGTCAGGCTCAGAATACCACACCTCCCACCTCCCCACACCCTCCACCCACTCCCCACCCTCCCCCTCACACCCTCCCCCTCACACCCTCCCCCTCACACCCTCCCCCTCACACCACCTCCCCCTCACACCCTCCCCCTCACACCCTCCCCCCCACACCCTCCCCCCCACACCCCCCCACTCCCTCGCTAAAGCCCCCACAGCCACCCCACACCCTCTGCCTCCCTACATCCATCCCCCACCCCAACCCGCACTTCCCTCACCCCAGCACCAGCCCACCCCTCAGTGGGGTGATCCGTCATATACTTTCACAGTGTTCCATAGTTGCCCATTTACAGTGTCGATCTTTAATTGTATTGATTCTATTGAAGAATGATTTCAGTGCAGTTTGAAATGGAGGATACTCGCCACCACTTGTGCTTCCCACCGAGGCTGATATCTGTGTGTTTTCCCTCTTGCGCTGATAGAAGTTAATTCGTTTGTGCGGCGAGGGCCTGGGATCCAAAACAGAAAAGGAGGAAGTGCAGTTTCTCACCACGGTCTGTGCGAAACTCAGCCAGGATCCCTACCTGATGAACTTCTTCATTGAGGTAGGTACAGCCCCTAACACCGAACACATCCTGTGCTGCAGGGGCCTGTCACTGCGTGTCTGCATCCAACACCTGCTAGTGTTCGTGGACATATGAGCTCGAATGACGAAATTTGCATCTAGTCTGGCACTGCAAGGGTAACGGAGACAGATATCAGGAGAGCTGTCGTTAAAGCAGCTGGTCCACAGGTTTGGTGAGTGAGCAACACTGGATGCCGATTGTGTTGTCGGTTTAGCAGTGAGCCTGACTGAAGACAGCACAAAGCGATCTTTGTTTTCGGTCCACAAGTCTGCTCCCTTTCACAGGAGTCCTGCAGCATTGAGGGACACCAGTTCACTCAAAGCCCTCCTTCACCCACCTGCACTCTCCTCCTGTTACTCAGGCAGTGGGCAAACTTACCTTTTGGAGGAATTGGCAGCTCGTGCTCACGTCCTACTGACCCATTGTGGCAAAAGGTTCTTCGTGAATTTTGAAAGCCTTCTGTTAGATTAGGCGCTATTCACCAACTATTTGGATGACCCAGTCGCTATACTGAGGTGCAGAGGTTGGTAGGACGAGAAGGCAGGAGCGAGGAGAGGCCAGCAGCCCATCCAGCTCGGCCTGCAGTTCAGTTCTTCCTTTAGGACTGGCATAGAGCATTTATATCTGCTCGTTCCCCTTCCCTTCCCTTCCCATCCCCTGCCCTCACTTCTCCTGCTCTCCTCACCCCTCCCTCCCTACCTACCTCTCCCCCCCCCCTCCCCACCTCTCCCCTTCCCTGCCCTCCCCACCTCTCCCCCCCCCTCCCCACCTCTCCCCCCCCTCCCCACCTCTCCCCTTCCCTGCCCTACCCTCCCTTCCCTCCCCACCCTTCCCACCCTCCCCCCCTCCCTTCCCCTCCCCTCCCTTCCACTCCCCTCCCTTCCCCCTCCCCCTCCCCTCCCTTCACCTCCCCTCCCTCCCTTCCCCTCCCTTCACCTCCCCTCCCTCCCTTCCCCTCCTCCCTTCCCCTCCCTCCCTTCCCCTCCCTCCCCTCCCCTCCCTTCCCCTCCCCTCCCTCCCTTCCCCTCCCCTCCCTCCCTTCCCCTCCCTCCCTTCCTTCCCCTCCCTCCCTTCCCCTCCCCTCCCTTCCCCTCCCCTCCCTTCCATCCCCCTCTCTCCCTTCGCCTCCCCCTCCCTTCACCTCCCCTCCCTTC
>NC_141016.1:29789306-29831255 GCF_052327205.1 Somniosus microcephalus
CAGCACCAGACGCACGTGCTCCCAGCACCAGACGCACGGGCTGCGTTTCGCTCCCTCCCAGCACCAGACGCACGTGCTCCCCGCCCCCTCCCAGCACCAGACGCACGGGCTGCGTTTCGCTCCCTCCCAGCACCAGACGCACGTGCTCCCCGCCCCCTCCCAGCACCAGACGCACGTGCTGCGTTTCGCTCCCTCGCAGCACCAGACGCACGTGCTGTGTTTCGCTCCCTCCCAGCACCAGACGCACGTGCTGTGTTTCGCTCCCTCCCAGCACCAGACGCACGGGCTGCGTTTCGCCCCCTCCCAGCACCAGACGCACGGGCTGCGTTTCGCTCCCTCCCAGCACCAGACGCACGGGCTGCGTTTCGCCCCCTCCCAGCACCAGACGCACGGGCTGCGTTTCGCTCCCTCCCAGCACCAGACGCACGTGCTCCCCGCCCCCTCCCAGCACCAGACGCACGGGCTGTGTTTCGCTCCCTCCCAGCACCAGACGCACGTGCTCCCCGCCCCCTCCCAGCACCAGACGCACGTGCTCCCCGCCCCCTCCCAGCACCAGACGCACGTGCTGCGTTTCGCCCCCTCCCAGCACCAGACGCACGGGCTGTGTTTCGCTCCCTCCCAGCACCAGACGCACGTGCTCCCCGCCCCCTCCCAGCACCAGACGCACGAGCTGTGTTTCGCCCCCTCCCAGCACCAGACGCACGGGCTGTGTTTCGCCCCCTCCCAGCACCAGACGCACGGGCTGTGTTTCGCCCCCTCCAGCGCCAGACGCACGGGCTGTGTTTCGCTCCCTCCATCGCTGCAGTCTGTTCTACTGATGCAGCTGATTTTGTGCCAATTCCAGTCACATGTTATGTCATGAGGACGAAATCTAATCACCGACATCACTGGCAATGGAACCTGAGCTTGTTCGTGCTTTTCTGCTCCAGCACTTGGTGTGATGAATGTTGTTCTGAAAAGTTACTCGAATGAAGAGCGAGACTTGTGCCTGTTTAGTAGAAGCTGCCACTCTGATCAGAGCATTGTTTCAGACCTGGTGTTGCTCTGTGATTGACGACTGTGGGCCTTGTCTGTCCTCCGCAGGTCCGAGATCGGAATCCTCTCCTCAACTGCGCTGCTTATGGGGGTCGTGACTCACATCACATCCCCTCGGTTGCTGGATGAACTTGTTTTCTTTTTGCTGGGAGATCAGAGAGAGGCGGAGGTGCCCACGGACCCAGCCTGTCACCTGCTGCGTTCCCAGCTGATAGAACGCTGCAACCATCTGTCTGATGAGGTGAGGTCACAGGTCAGCACAATGGGGTCACAGGTCAGTGCGGTACAGTCAGCGCAGTGAGGTCACAGGTCAGAACGCTGCAACCATCTGTCTGATGAGGTGAGGTCACAGGTCAGCACAATGGGGTCACAGGTCAGTGCGGTACAGTCAGCGCAGTGAGGTCACAGGTCAGTGCAGTGAGGCGAGCAGGGGAAGATCACTGGTCAATGCGGTGAGGTCGCAGGTCAGTGAGGTGGGGTCACAGGTCAGTGCAGTGAGGTCAGCATGATGCGGTCAGCGCAGTGGGAGCACAATGAGGTCACAGGTCTGCAGTGCGGTCAGCGCGGTGGGGTCACAGGTCAGCACTGTGGCAAGTGGGGGGAGATCACTGGTCAGCGTGATGAGGTCACAGGTCAGCGTGAGGAGATCATTGGTCAGTGCGGAGAGGTCACAGGTCAGTGCGGTGCAGTGGGGGTCACAGGTCAGCACAGTGCGGCAAGTGGGGGGAGACCACTGGTCAGTGCGGTGAGGTCACAGGTCAGTGTGTTGCAGTCAGCACGGTGAGGCCAGCGGGGGGAGATCACTGATCAGTGCAGTGAGGTCACAGGTCAGCGTGGAGGGGTCACAGGTCAGCACGGTGAGATTTCGCCTCTTGCAATCATTTGGTTTTGTTAAAAGGTTTGTCAGCTGCTCAATTTAAAGCTCCAGTTGCAATACTTACTAAATACAGCGTCTGCGCTGGGTTCAGTTGGCAGCACTTTCACCTCTGGGTCAGACGGATTTAGGTTTGGGTCCCGTCTTGGAGTTTGAGTTTGTAACCTAGGCTGACACACCAGCTCCATAAAGACACAAACTGTTAGCTTTAAATATATTGGGATGCTCACCGTGCGCTGCTGCAGTGTGAGTGAGCTGTGTGTGTTTTGGCTTCTTGTAGATCAGTATGGCCACACTGAGGTTCTTTGAACAGCTCCTGCAGAAACCTCATGAACACGTCATTTATAACCTGGTGCTCCGGAACCTGAGTGACTGCGGCTACAACGGACACAGCACCGGATACGAGGACAGGGCTGCAGAGAGCGAACACCTGGATGAGACAGAGTAAGGGATTCGAGCAACTGTTGTCTTACCGTAGTTTCAGTGATCGTGTGAAGGCTCGGCTGGGTTTAACTGATTTCCTTTCTTTGCGAAGCTAGCTGGGTCTAAGTCAGGGTAAGATACCTCCTCCTATGAGTCCAGCAAAGCTGCTGTACAGGCAGCCTCGCACGGCGATGTCCAGCTTACAGCTCGCAACCCCTGACCATCAGCCCAGGAAACCAGGAGACTCGCCTCTATTTCTCACTCGCTGCTTTACCCTGTTTGAAGCTCAGGGGCTGGAGCTTGGGGATGGGCTGTTCTTAACGCTGTTCTCTCATTGGCAGAAACAGCCGGCATCAACACATCAAGACCTGTTAGTTTCTGCAGCTTGAGATAGATGAAAATTAACAGGAACATTGATTTAAACTTTATATGCCCACGAGGTTTTGTGGTATAAAGCTAAGTGGCCCCATGAACATAAGAAATAGGAGCAGGAGTCGGCCATTCGGCCCCTCGAGCCTGCTCCGCCATTCAATAAGATCATAGCTGATCTTCTACCTCATCTCCACTTTCCTGCACTATCCCCATATCCCTTGATTCCCTTCGTATCCTAAAATCTATCGATCTCTGTCTTGAATATACTCAACGACTGAGCCTCCACAGCCCTCTGGGGTAGAGAATTCCAAAGATTCACCACCCTCTGAGTGAAGAAATTTCTCCTCATCTCAGTCCTAAATGGCCGACCCCTTTTTCTGAGACTGTGACCCCTGGTTCTAAACTCCCCAACCAGGGGCAACATCCTCCCTGCATCTACCCTGTCAAGCCCTTTAAGAATTTTATATGTTTCAATGAGATCATCTCTCATTCTTCTGAACTCCAGAGAATATCGGTCTAGTCTACTCAATCTCTCCTCATAGGACAATCCCCCCCATCCCAGGAACCAGTCTGGTGAACCTTCGTTGCACTCCCTCTATGGCAAGTATATCCTTCCTTAGGTAAGGAGACCAAAACTGTACACAATGCTCCAGGTGTGGTCTCACCGGGGCCCTATGTAATTGCAGTAAGACGTCTTTACTCTTATACTCAAATCCTCTTGTAATTAAGGCCAACATACCATTTGCTTTCCTAATTGCTTGCTGTACCTGCATGTTAACTTTCAGTGATTGGTGTACAAGGACACCCAGGTCCCTCTGAACACCAACATTTCCCAATCTCTCACCATTTAAAAAATACTCTGCTTTTCTATTTTTCCTACCAAAGTGGATAACTTCACACTTCTCCACATTATATTCCATCTGATATGTTCTTACCCACTCACTTAACCTGTCTGTATCCCTTTATAGCCTCTGCATCCTCCTCAGTTTACTTTCCTAACTAGCTTTGTATCGCCAGCTAATTTGAATACATTACAGTCAGTCCCCTTATCTGAGTCATCGAAATAGATTGTAAATAGCTGAGGCCCAAGCACTGATCCTTGCTGCACCCCACTGGTAACAGCCTGCCAATCCGAAAAAGACCCGTTTATTCCTACTCTCTATTTTCTGTCCGTTAACCAATCCTCAATCCATGCTGGTATATTACCCTCAATCCCATGAGCCCTAATTTTGTGTAATAACCTCTTGTGTGGCACCTTATCGAATGCCTTCTGAAAATCCAAATACGCTACATCCACTGGTTCTCCCTTATCTACCCTGCTAGTTACAACCTCCAAAAACTCCAACAGATTTGTCAAACACAATTTCCCTTTCCTAAATCCGTGTTGACTCTGCTTATGATTTGAAGTGCCCTGTTACCACACCTCTAACAAGATTCTAGCTCCGTGTTACAGGTGTTCTATGGTAAAAGAAGCTGTCTGTATAATTACCTGCCTTGTACAGGTCGTAGAATCCGAGCCGAAGACGCTTGGAGATGGCAGCTCACGGGGATGTTTAGTGTATCTGGTACCAGAGCGATCCTTCCTCTTAATCTGCTCCCATTGTGTGAGGCAGGATCTGGATTCTGCTCCGTCAGTGATGCACTGGAGGAGGGGTGGGGAGGCCTGGGCAGTTTTAAACTGTGGCTTCACACTGGGCCAGGATGGGATTGCGTCAAACACAAACTCCCAGCGGTGTGGGACTATCCCTTGGCTCAAGTGTGTTCAGATGTCAGATTGCTGACTCGGTTTATACTGCCGCTTCTGTATCGTGCACACCCTAAAGTTTAGCATATCAGCACAGAAGTAACAGTGAAATGAACCATCAGAACGTGTGGCTGGACAATGAATTCTCTACGGTGGCAGTAAATGGTGCTGCAGAATGTGCTCCATTGGACCAGGCACAGATGGATCTACTCTCCTTTCCTTTTGTTTTTCCAGAGAATTGGAAGAAGATCCTTTCTTCACTGACATCTACACAGGGAGCAGATTTCCAGCATCTGATTGGCTTGTTGCACCAGCAGCAACACAAGAAGCAGCAAAGGCTGATGGGAAACCAGAGGTCAACAGAATAGTCCACAGGTGAGTGCCCTATCTCAGCTTCCTGCTCTCGACAGGTGAGTGCCGTATCTCAGCTTCCTGCTCTCGACAGGTGAGTGCCGTATATCTCAGCTTCCTGCTCTCGACAGGTGAGTGCCGTATCTCAGCTTCCCGCTCTCGACAGGTGAGTGCCGTATCTCAGCTTCCTGCTCTCGACAGGTGAGTGCCGTATCTCAGCTTCCCGCTCTCGACAGGTGAGTACCCTATCTCAGCTTCCTGCTCTCGACAGGTGAGTGCCGTATCTCAGCTTCCCGCTCTCGACGGGTGAGTGCCGTATCTCAGCTTCCTGCTCTCGACAGGTGAGTGCCGTATCTCAGCTTCCTGCTCTCGACGGGTGAGTGCCGTATCTCAGCTTCCTGCTCTCGACGGGTGAGTGCCGTATCTCAGCTTCCTGCTCTCGACAGGTGAGTGCCGTATCTCAGCTTCCTGCTCTCGACGGGTGAGTGCCGTATCTCAGCTTCCTGCTCTCGACAGGTGAGTGCCGTATCTCAGCTTCCCGCTCTCGACAGGTGAGTGCCCTATCTCAGCTTCCTGCTCTCGACAGGTGAGTGCCATATCTCAGCTTCCTGCTCTCGACGGGTGAGTGCCGTATCTCAGCTTCCCGCTCTCGACAGGTGAGTGCCGTATCTCAGCTTCCTGCTCTCGACAGGTGAGTGCCGTATCTCAGCTTCCTGCTCTCGACAGGTGAGTGCCGTATCTCAGCTTCCCACTCTCGACAGGTGAGTGCCCTATCTCAGCTTCCCGCTCTCGACAGGTGAGTGCCGTATCTCAGCTTCCTGCTCTCGACAGGTGAGTGCCGTATCTCAGCTTCCCGCTCTCGACAGGTGAGTGCCCTATCTCAGCTTCCTGCTCTCGACAGGTGAGTGCCGTATCTCAGCTTCCTGCTCTCGACAGGTGAGTGCCGTATCTCAGCTTCCCGCTCTCGACAGGTGAGTGCCGTATCTCAGCTTCCTGCTCTCGACACAAGTTTAGTGTTTGGTTTCTTGGGTGAAATTCACAACGACAAAGCTGGCCTGTTGCACTGTCTCCAGGTTATCTAGTATGTTTGTATCTGATCTTTGGAAAGCACTTGAGCCCTCCTACAACCGAATCCATGAATATCAACATCACATTAAATATACGTCACATGTGAGTGTTTGCTCAACCGAGCTTTTGTCTACTTTCAGCAACTTAACACTTGCTTTAGGTGTTCAGAGATGGAGTGATGAAATTTATGATGGGAGGCTTGTATTTGTATATATGATATTCGTATATACAGTACTAGCAGGGGAGCCCGGCGTTGCCAGGGCAATTTTGGGCCGCGCGGTCTCCGTGCCCCTGTGTGTCCCCCCTCTCTGTCCCTCTCCCCCCTCTCCCTGTGCTGTCCTCTCCCTGCCTCCCTCCCTCCCCCTCACCTCCCCCTCCTCCCCTCCCCCTCCCCTCACCCTCCCCCCCCCCTCCCCTTCTGATAGCGGCCGTGCGGGGCCTAGCGCTTGAGGCGCGGCCGGGCTGTCGGGCGGAGACGGACCCGAGCTGAGCTCTCTCGCGGATTGCGCGGCTGACGGGCGGCCGCTGCCGCTCCCCCGACTGCTGTGTGTGTCGGGCCGAGCGGTTGCGAGGCACGGCCCGAGTGAGCCCAACTTACCTGCCAGTGCGGCGAGGCAGGAGTGGGATCGGGAGCCGCAATGTGAGGGTTGCTGTGGGGATGGAGCTCCCCCGCGGGTGGCGCGGTTGACGGTCGGCCGCTGCCGATGACCCGCCCGCTGCGTGGAAACTCACCTGCCGGAGTCGGAATGTGGGGGTTTGTTTGGCTGGTGGTGTCCCTGTGGGGATGAAAAAAATGGCGGCGAAGTTTAGGGAGACTGGAGGATTAGGTCCCGCCTGTGACGCACCGATTGGTCAACCATCAGGTGAGTGAACTGTAGGATTGGTCAAGCAGCACGTCACTCAATGCTAATGAGAGGTAGGATTGGTCAAGCGCTAATGAGTGGATTTTTGAGTATTTTTGAACGTTTTTTGTACACTGTGCAAACAATCTTTGTGTGAAGAAAAAGTAAATATGCCTACAAGAGTCCCCTAATGATAAGCTTTCTTTTGATATAACATGTGTAGGTACGCTCTATAACTTTTGATTGTATAGCCGGACAGAGAGACAGAAAGACAGACAGAGAGACATACTGTTTTATATATATACTAGCTGGAGTGCCTGGCGGTGCCGAGGCTTTTTCGAGGACATGTTGTGGGAAGAGAGAGAGCGACTGTGGGGGGGGAAAGAGAGCGAGCGACTGTGGGGGGGGGGGGGGAAGAGAGCGAGCGACTGTTGGGGGGGGGGGTGAAGAGAGCGAGCGACTGTGGGGGGGGAAGAGAGCGAGCGACTGTGGGGGGGGGAAGAGAGCGAGCGACTGTGGGGGGGAAGAGCGAGCGACTGTGGGGGGGGAAGAGAGCGAGCGACTGTGGGGGGGAAGAGAGCGAGCGACTGTGGGGGGGAAGAGAGCGAGCGACTGTGGGGGGGGGAAGAGAGCGAGCGACTGTGGGGGGGGAAGAGAGCGAGCGACTGTGGGGGGGAAGAGAGCGAGCGACTGTGGGGGGGAAGAGAGCGAAGCGACTGTGGGGGGGGAAGAGAGCGAGCGACTGTGGGGGGGAAGAGAGCGAGCGACTGTGGGGGGGGAAGAGAGCGAGCGACTGTTGGGGGGGGAAGAGAGCGAGCGACTGTGGGGGGGAAGAGAGCGAGCGACTGTGGGGGGGGGGAAGAGAGCGAGCGACGGGGGGGGGAAGAGAGCGAGCGACTGTGGGGGGGAAGAGAGCGAGCGACTGTGGGGGGGGAAGAGAGCGAGCAACTGTGGGGGGGGAAGAGAGCGAGCGACTGTGGGGGGGAGAAGAGAGCGAGCGACTGTGGGGGGGGGAAGAGAGCGAGCGACTGTGGGGGGGGAAGAGAGCGAGCGACTGTGGGGGGGGAAGAGAGCGAGCGACTGTGGGGGGGAAGAGAGCGAGCGACTGTGGGGGGGAAGAGAGCGAGGGAGAGGGGGGGAAGAGAGCGAGGGAGAGGGGGGAAGAGAGTGAGGGGGAGGGGGGGAGAGAGAGGGGGAGGAGAGGGGGGAGGAGAGGGAGGAGGAGGAGGAGGAGGAGGGGAGGGAGGAGGGGGGAGAGAGAAGGGGGGGTGAGGGAGAGGGGAGGGAGGGGCGCTCCTAACAAATAAACACACAGAAGGTGAGAATAAAGATGGCGGCCACTCACCTCAGTTCAGAACGATAAGGCCCGCCCACACACGCACTGATTGGTCGATCGTCATGTCACCGAAGCATAGGATTGGTCAATCGTCCTGTCACTCGACTGTAGGAGGGCCCGGCCGCACATGCGACGAACCCGCCCCCGCCACGCATTGATTGGTCGACCATCGGGTTGGTCGACCGTACGATTGGTCGACCTCAATGTCACTCTATGGTAATGAGTGGATAATGAGCGGAATGTTGAAGGTTTTTCGGATACCGCGGGCGCGATTTTAGCCCGGCCGAAACGTAAATACGCTTAAGACCGTTTTGGAAAGGTAAGCTTTGTTTCGACGTAACGCACGCGTAGGTACGCTCTGTAACTTTCGAGCACATAGCCGGACAGACGCACACCCGAGGACAGACAGAAGTATCCGTTTATATATATATATATAAACATAAATATATATATAAGATAAGATAGATATATATAGATAGATAGATAGATAGATGTTCCATTTCTTTCCCTCTCCAGCTCCGCTTTGCCTTTTAATTTTACTGCTTTTCTTATCCTAACGTCACAAAGTGTCTGGTTAGTTTGAATGTTTTAAACAGGTTGTCCATTAGTTAATAAAGGCTGGGGCTCTTTTCTCTAGAAAAGGGAAGGCTGAGGGATGACCTAATCGAGGTCTGTCAAATTATGAAAGGCTTCGCTAGGGTAGACATAGAGAGGATGTTTCCCCTTGTGGGAGAGTCCAAAACTCAGGGCCATAAATAGAAGATAGTCACTAATAAATCCAATAAGGAATTCAGGAGAAACTTCTTCACCCAGAGAGTGGGTAGAATGTGGAACTCGCTACCACAGGTTGAGGCGAATAGCAGAGATGCATTTAAGGGGAAGCTAGATAAACACATGAGGGAGAAAGGAATAGAAGGATATGCTGATACGGTGAGATGAAGGCGGGTGGGAGCAGGTTCGTGTGGAGCATAAACACCGGAATGGCCTGTTTTTGTGCTGTAAAATTCCATGTAATTATTCACATATAGGAACTTTGCACACAATTCAGGACATTAAAATTTGTATGCTATGCAGGAGTCAGTTTAAAATAACAGGAACTTGGTGAAGTGGAGGTGTCTGTATAAAATATTTATATTTCACCGTATCAGATGAATTCCCTCCCCCTTGTACCGATGTCTGTGCTGTGCGTGTTCGATCTGTAGTTGTGTCTGTGCTGTGCGTGTTCGGTCTGTAGTTGTGTCTGTGCTGTGCGTGTTCGGTCTGTAGTTGTGTCTGTGCTGTGCGTGTTCGGTCTGTAGTTGTGTCTGTGCTGTGCGTGTTCGGTCTGTAGTTGTGTCTGTGCTGTGCGTGTTCGGTCTGTAGTTGTGTCTGTGCTTTGTGTTCGGTCTGTAGTTGTGTCTGTGCTGTGTGTGTTCGGTCTAGTTGTGTGTGTGCTGTGTGTGTTTGGTCTGTAGTTGTGTCTGCTGTGTGTGTTCGGTCTGTAGTTGTGTGTGCTGTGCGTGTTCGGTCTGTAGTTGTGTGTGCTGTGTGTGTTCGGTCTATAGTTGTGTGTGTGCGGCATGTGTTCGATCTGTAGTTGTTGTGTCTGAACTACTTGAAGGAAAAGGCAGAGAATCATCCTGAGCAGTTCTCGATGGAGGCTGGAGGCAGATTACAGAGCAGCATGGCCTTGGAGAGGGTCGAACAGAACTCCGAGCCACAGAACAATACGTAGAATGAAAGGAAGGAGGAATGGGATAAGGCTGAAAATTTCAGATCAGGGGAAAGAAAGGGAACGATGGGGAATCTGTAAAGGAATGATGGGCAACCTCAGCACTGGTTACATTTCAAACCCTTTAGCTTGTGTGTGTTTGTGTTGCAGCTTCCTGTGTCTTGTTCCTGATGCAGTGAAAACCTCCCACCTTGTGGCAGGCTCTGGCTACGACACTTACCTTGTGGATGCTCATCGAATGGTAAGACCACTCTTCGCCTTTGCTGATGTATGAGAATGGTGTCTGAGCTGAGTGACTGCACTTTCCCTAAAGCCTGATCCAAAGGATTAAGGATTGGACAGTCTAAAACAAACCGCTAATCCCATTTATTGAGCAGTGCAGTGTGTTGGAACTAGTAACTCTGGGATCTAAGTCACACTCAGGCAGCTAGCAGGAAACCTTTCCCTTTCTCTGACAGCGTTGGGTTACAATACCATCTTAAACGGTATAGCACCACACACAGGGTCGCTGGTTGGTTGACTCTCCAATGAATTGCTGCTGTCCAGTGTGTGGAAACAGGGAGCTCCACGATCACTTAGCACAACTTACTGTCCGCTGGCCAATATCGTAGCTTAAGATTACTATTTGCCTCAAGTGTGTGCTTCCAAAGAACATCCCTTTGGGTTGGGTCAAAAACATGAACCAACCCGCTGAGGCCAAACTGAGTTCCAGGCTATACCTGTGATGAGGCCATCGACCTGAATCGTTAACTCTGTTTCTCTCTCCACAGATGCTGCCTGACCTGCTGAGTGTTGCCAGCATTTTCTGTTTTTATACCTGTGCTGTGCTCTGTAGTTCCAGGGTTGCTGTGTCAATGCCAGGGAGTGGAAGTGGCCACTTGTCCCCAGTCCTTTGGAAAGATGTGGCCCAGGTGCAGCATTTTACGAAGGTGATTTCCTGAATGTCCTGTTTGACAGAATGGCACAGATCTTGCACCAGGTAACTCGCAATAGAAAGGGGACAACAGAAGTGCAGAGTGTGGGATAATTGATCATCCTTTCTTTTCGGATACCATCGAGTGACGGAGTGTGGGGCTCCTGGCCCATTCTCACTGCATAGTGCGTTCCAGATCTCGACTCTGTAGCAGAGCCAGCCGTGGCTCAGTGGGCAGCACTCGCTCGTCTCCGAGTCAGAAGATTGTGGGTTCAAGTCCCACTCCAGAGACTTGGCCACATAATCTATGCTGACACTCCAGTGCAGTACTGAGGGAGCGCTGCACTGTCTGAGGTGCCGTCTTTCGGATGGGACGTTAAACTGAGGCCCCGTCTGCTCTCTCAGGTGGATGTAAAAGATCCCATGACATGAAGTAAAGAGGATGGGAGTTCTCCCTGGTGTCCTGGCCAATATTCATCCAACTCACACCTAAAATCCGATTATCCGGTCATTATCTCATTGCTGTTTGTGGGATCTTGCCTTGCAGGGATTACACCCAGGGACTACACTTCAGAAAAGAACTTAATTGGTCTAATATTTTTCCTTTCAGCCTTATGACTTGAATTTGCAGATTACGTCTGTGATTTCGAAAGTTGCGCTCTTCCCTCACCCTCACCTCCATGAGTATTTGCTGGACCCGTACATTAACCTCGCTCCGGGCTGCAAGTCTCTCTTCTCTGTCCTTGTCCGAGTGAGTATTCGCATCGCGTTCTGCGCTTTCTGTACTTTCCTCCAATCAATAGTCTGCCTCCAAGTCTCCAGAATGGCCTCCAGCTCATACAGCATCAATAGGCAGCTGTAATGATTATCGGGCGTGAAGTTACAACTGATGCTGTGCTGAGCGCACAACAGCCCACTGCCAACAACCCAGAGGCCGTGAGTTCCCGGCAAACTGAAATTGCATTCAATAAATCTGCTCATTTCTGAATTGGCACCAGAACAAATAACCAGGGATTGTTGTAAAAACCCAACTGGATCTCTATCCTGCCACCCCTACTGGGTCTGGCCTACACGTGACTCCAGTCCCACCCTACGTGGTTGACTCTTCGTGCCCTCTGAGGTGGCCCCACCACCTTCTCCGTGCAGCTAGGGATGGGCAATAAATGCCAGCCATGCCAGCGACGCCCACATCCCGAGAATGAATAATCACGGTGTAATGGTGCTGGTTGTCATCTGGTGAAAGTAATCAGTTGTCAATTTCCTTAAAGGTGCCTTTTCCTAAAGAAGTGAAGTCATCTAATCAGAGTCTCAATGCTGATTGGTTGAGTACTGTCATGGAACTGTCCATTCCAGGGGGAATCGAGGGATATGGAGATCGGGCGGGAAAGTGGAGTTGAGGTTGAAGATCAGCCATGATCTTATTGAATGGCGGAGCAGGCTCGAGGGGCCGTGTGGCGGAGCAGGCTCGAGGGGCGTATGGCGGAGCAGGCTCGAGGGGCCGTGTGGCGGAGCAGGTTCGAGGGGCCGTGTGGCGGAGCAGGTTCGAGGGGCCGTGTGGCGGAGCAGGCTCGAGGGGCCGTGTGGCGCAGCAGGCTCGAGGGGCCGTGTGGCGCAGCAGGCTCGAGGAGCCGTGTGGCGGAGCAGGCGCGAGGGGCCGTGTGGCGGAGCAGGCTCGAGGGGCGTATGACGGAGCAGGCTCGAGGGGCCGTGTGGCGGAGCAGGCTCGAGGGGCGTATGGCGGAGCAGGCTCGAGGGGCCGTATGGCGGAGCAGGCTCGAGGGGCCGTATGGCGGAGCAGGCTCGAGGGGCCGTATGGCGGAGCAGGCTCGAGGGACACTATGGCCGACTCCTGCTCCTAATTCTTACGGTCTCTGCTTGTCTCAGGTAATCGGAGATCTCATGCAGAGAATCCAGAGAATTCCGCAGTTTGCTTCCAAGTTACTGCTGGTCAGAAGACAGCTGATGGGATTGGAACCTGAAGACGTGTAAGTAGAGTGGAATCCTTTACTGTGTTCATGATGTTCAGTAAGCTAAACTGTATCAAATAGGAGCTTTGTCAAAGTTAACATTTCTTAAACAATTGAATTTACTGACACTGAAGTGACACCTTGTACCTTACAAAGACATTTAAAATGTGGTGCAGAACTCTGCATTAAAATCAGAGAAGAGTTTAGCTTCTACTTGTTTAAAAGTTGCAGATAGTTTGAGTTTATTTATCGCATCAGTGCGTAACTCACCCTGATTATTGGAGGATTTGTGACTGGGAGCTTTCTCTGAAACCTCGATTGTCTTGCACAGTGTGATAACCTCAGGTATACAAAACTTGTAGCTGCTTCCCCAAGTTTGTGCTTGGAATGTGTGACCTGGAGAGGCGGGGCTTCTGTAACAAACGGTGTGACAGTAAAGAGAAATAAGAGACAAAATAGAAAGGGTTTCAAAATATTAACAGACATTCAGAGATTAAATGAAGGGATGGCTTTTGAGCTAATTATCTATAACCGTCCCTCCAGTTTGCCCTCACCTTGGACAAAGGGCCGTGTTGGAGCACTCGGACGTGGATTGTGCCCAGCTCCGTGGGGCTTCCCTTGTGTGGATCCACTAGCCAGCGCTTCTCCGGCAAGGGCTTCCCACCACAGCACTGTTACCTCTCGCCCCCTACTCTTCCTCAGTTACCTCGTCCCCCAGTAACATCATCGGCAGCCCCTGCATCAGCTCCCCCTCTCTCCACACCCCGCCCCCATGACCTATCTGACATTAAGTTGTGGCTGAAGCAAAACTTCCTCCAGTTGAATATGGGGAAGACCAAAATCCCGCCAAACTCCGCTCCCTCGATAGAGATTGCACCGACACTGAGGTGAACTTGCTCACATCTCCAGGACTGCTGACTGCCACCTCCGTAACATTGCTGGTCTCCCCACCTCCACTCAATCCCTTCCCCGTGGTTTCACCGCCTCACCGCTCGATTTCTCCAGTGTGAAATTTCTACCTGCGTAAGCTCCGAGCGGCTGTCCCTGGGCTTGCTCACCATCTGTGGCTCCCTGTTCCTCAATGTATCCCGCTGAAAATCCTCACCCCCAAATCACTCCCCAACTTTAGCAATCTCCTAGTGTCACATTCCTCCCCCCCCCCCCCACACCACACCCGTGTGTCCTGTCCACAGTATACACTGTAACCCACTCCCCCCTCCCTCTCCCCCCCCCGTCTAACCCCTCCCTATTCCCCCCCTCTCCTCCCCCATCTAACCCCTCCCTGTTCCCCCCCCGTCTAACCCCTCCCTGTTCCCCCCCCGTCTAACCCCTCCCTGTTCCCCCCCCCCGTCTAACCCCTCCCTGTTCCCCCCCCCGTCAACCCCTCCCTATTCCCCCCCGTCTAACCCCTCCCTGTTCCCCCCCCCCCGTCTAACCCCTCCCTGTTCCCCCCCCGTCTAACCCCTCCCTGTTCCCCCCCGTCTAACCCCTCCCTGTCTAACCCCTCCCTGTTCCCCCCCGTCTAACCCCTCCCTGTTCCCCCCCCCGTCTAACCCCTCCCTGTTCCCCCCCGTCTAACCCCTCCCTATTCCCCCCCCCCGTCTAACCCCTCCCTGTTCCCCCCCCATCTAACCCCTCCCTGTTCCCCCCCCGTCTAACCCCTCCCTGTCTAACCCCTCCCTGTTCCCCCCGTCTAACCCTCCCTGTTCCCCCCCCCGTCTAACCCCTCCCTGTTCCCCCCGTCTAACCCCTCCCTATTCCCCCCCCGTCTAACCCCTCCCTATTCCCCCCCCCGTCTAACCCCTCCCTATTCCCCCCCCCGTCTAACCCCTCCCTATTCCCCCCCCCCGTCTAACCCCTCCCTATTCCCCCCCCGTCTACCCCCTCAACCCTCCCTATTCCCCCCCGTCTAACCCCTCCCTATTCCCCCCCCCCGTCTAACCCCTCCCTATTCCCCCCGTCTAACCCCTCCCTATTTCCCCCCCCGTCTAACCCCTCCTATTCCCCCCCCGTCTAACCCTCCCTATTCCCCCCCCGTCTAACCCCTCCCTATTTCCCCCCCGTCTAACCCCTCCCTATTCCCCCCCCCGTCTAACCCCTCCCTATTCCCCCCCCCGTCTAACCCCTCCCTAACCCCCCCGTCTAACCCCTCCCTATTCCCCCCCCGTCTAACCCTCCCTATTCCCCCCCGTCTAACCCCTCCCTATTCTCCCCCCCCGTCTAACCCCTCCCTATTCCCCCCACCCCTCCCTATTACCCCCCACCCCTCCCTATTACCCCCCGTCTAACCCCTCCCTATTCCCCCCGTCTAACCCCTCCCTATTCCCCCCCACCCCTCCCTATTCCCCCCCCCGTCTAACCCCTCCCTATTCCCCCCCCGTCTAACCCCTCCCTATTCCCCCCGTCTAACCCCTCCCTATTCCCCCCACCCCTCCCTATTCCCCCCGTCTAACCCCTCCCTATTCCCCCCCACCCCTCCCTATTACCCCCCCCGTCTAACCCCTCCCTATTCCCCCCCCGTCTAACCCTCCCTATTCCCCCCCACCCTCCCTATTCCCCCCCCGTCTAACCCCTCCCTATTCCCCCCCCGTCTAACCCCTCCCTATTCCCCCCCCGTCTAACCCCTCCCTATTCCCCCCCCCGTCTAACCCCTCCCTATTCCCCCCCGTCTAACCCCTCCCTATTCCCCCCCGTCTAACCCCTCCCTATTCCCCCCCCACCCCTCCCTATTACCCCTCCGTCTAACCCCTCCCTATTTCCCCCCCGTCTAACCCCTCCCTATTCCCCCCCCCGTCTAACCCCTCCCTATTACCCCTCCGTCTAACCCCTCCCTATTACCCCTCCGTCTAACCCCTCCCTATTACCCCTCCGTCTAACCCCTCCCTATTCCCCCCCACCCCTCCCTATTCCCCCCCCCCCCTCCCTATTCCCCCCCCCGTCTAACCCCTCCCTATTACCCCTCCGTCTAACCCCTCCCTATTTCCCCCCCGTCTAACCCCTCCCTATTCCCCCCACCCCTCCCTATTCCCCCCCACCCCTCCCTATTCCCCCCCCCCGTCTAACCCCTCCCTATTCCCCCCCCGTCTAACCCCTCCCTATTCCCCCCCCCGTCTAACCCCTCCCTATTACCCCTCCGTCTAACCCCTCCCTATTCCCCCCCCGTCTAACCCTCCCTATTCCCCCCCCGTCTAACCCCTCCCTATTCCCCCCCCCCGTCTAACCCCTCCCTATTCCCCCCCCCCGTCTAACCCCTCCCTATTCCCCCCCCGTCTAACCCCTCCCTATTCCCCCCCCGTCTAACCCCTCCTATTCCCCCCCCCCCGTCTAACCCCTCCCTATTCCCCCCCGTCTAACCCCTCCCTATTCCCCCCCCGTCTAACCCCTCCCTATTCCCCCCCCCGTCTAACCCCTCCTATTCCCCCCCCGTCTAACCCCTCCCTATTCCCCCCCCGTCTAACCCCTCCCTATTCCCCCCCCGTCTAACCCCTCCCTATTCCCCCCCGTCTAACCCCTCCCTATTCCCCCCCCGTCTAACCCCTCCCTATTCCCCCCCCGTCTAACCCCTCCCTATTCCCCCCCCGTCTAACCCCTCCCTATTCCCCCCCCCCGTCTAACCCCTCCCTATTCCCCCCCCCCGGTCTAACCCCTCCCTATTCCCCCCCGTCTAACCCCTCCCTATTCCCCCCCCGTCTAACCCTCCCTATTCCCCCCCGTCTAACCCCTCCCTATTCCCCCCCCGTCTAACCCCTCCCTATTCCCCCCCCCGTCTAACCCCTCCCTATTCCCCCCCCCGTCTAACCCCTCCCTAGTCCCCCCCACCCCTCCCTATTTCCCCCCCGTCTAACCCCTCTCTATTCCCCCCCCGTCTAACCCCTCTCTATTCCCCCCCCGTCTAACCCCTCCCTATTTCCCCCCCCGTCTAACCCCTCCCTATTTCCCCCCCCCCTGTCTAACTCCTCCCTATTCCCCCCCATCTAACCCCCTCACCCCCCCGATTATCCCCCCGTCTAACCTCCTCCACCTTTCAAAACATTTGCAGATCCCATCTTTTAGACCAGTTTCGGATAATCTCTCCTGACTCCCACATCTCGGCTCAGTGTCCACGCCTTTAATACAAGTGCAGGTTGTGACAGCTAAGTGGTGAGGAAACTGGGTTGTGTTTTGGTCGGAGCTACTGCGGGGGTTAAAATGAGAGCACATTTGTATTCAGGACTGTACACCCCGAGCACCTTGCTGGCATATTAACTCAAATGTATGTTTGAATTGTGTGCCCATTTTTGCAGAGTGGAGTATGCTGCACTACTGAAGGGCGTGATTGTCCTAGAGGAATTCTGTAAGGAACTGGCTGCAATATCATTTGTCAAATACCCATCGGAACCCGACTAAAGGCAGACTGGCCGGACTCGCAGTGCCTTTTATCAAGAGCTCATTGAACTGTCACTGGACATTGAATACGTGTTTCCAGCACACTGTGACTTGGACAACCCGTCCCCATCTTATTCTTCAATTTTATGTTTAGCAGTTGAACCGAGTGTAGCCTTTTCATCACGGTGGGCTTTTTGTAAACTTTCCTTCTCCCCGCTCTCTGATTCCCATCCTAAATTTGAGCCATGAAATAAGTTTGCAGCTGTGGATGGGACTGTGTGAGATGTGTTGCCCTGTTCCTCGTCCTCAGGTCAGTGGAACTCGATTCAGCTACGAATTCTCGCCAACAGCAAACGTCGGCCTCAGATCCTGACTGGTGCTCCCAATCCCCTGCCTCCCTCCCCACCGCCATTTCTCCCCCAATCCCCCCCGCTCCTATCCTGCACCATTACTGGCTATGGGTAAGGGCGCACAAGTTGTAAGATTATGTCCGTCACTGCTTCCGAATAATTCATTGGATGAAATGCTTTGAACGTTTCAAAGTGATAGTTTCTATATAAATGCAAGTGTTATTTATGTCTATAGAGATGATTATCATGTGAATGTATCCCAGGGTCTTGTGGTGCTGTTTGTAGATAGTTTCTGAGATAAACAGGTGAAAGTGACAGCCTTTTAATGAGGGCTGCCTGTTGTATAAAGAATGTCTCCTTGTCTGAGGACCGTGCTGGCCTGGTTTAATCACAGCCTGTATTACTACCTGCCAGCAGCTATTGGCATTTTGTTTTGTGCTTAAACGGAAAAGAATGAAATGTCCATCGCACTGTGTAAAGGTTGTTGTATTTATGGGATGTCTGCGCCGAGCAGGAACGAGAGCCTCCCCTGAATGTTCAGAGTGCAGGGCTACGTTGAGGGTGTCTCGCTGCGGTGCTGTTAGGGTTCTGAGGCTATGTCACCCCACTTATCTCATGTTCTGGGGGTTCATGCAAGGCTCAGGTAGGTGAGACATTGTCTTAACCTGCCAGAGATTTGAATGAGGGCATAAAGTAACGTGCAGAGTGTCTCCGTTACTGTTGACGAGGTCTCTGTGTTGCCGCTCTTCAAAGTGACAGCTCGGCAATCCCAGCACACCGCACAAAGCAGTCAACTAACCAGGTGGGGTCGAAACATACTTTATGCTAACAACTCGAAGAAAAGCCAGTTAAAACCCAAGCATTCCTGCAAACGTTTTAAAATTGTAGCTGGTGAGAAATACTCGGCAAAGCTGTTAATTAGTCTCTGGGATCTTGCTCTGTCATAAATTATCCATACATAGGAACAGGAGGAGACCATTTAGCCCCTCGAGCCTGCTCCGCCATTCAATGAGATCATGGCTGATCTGTGACCTACCTCCATATCCCTCAATACCTTTGGTTAACAAAAATCCATCAAGGTTTAAAATTAACAATTGGCCGAGCATCAACTGCCATTTGTGCAAGAGTTCCAAACCTCTACCGCCCTTTGTAGAAGTGTTTCCGAACTTCACTCATTTTTAGGGTATTTCCCCCAGTCCTAGACTCCCCAACCAGCGGAAATAGTTTCTATCTACCCTATCATTTCCCCTTAATAGCTTGAAAACTTCGATCAAATCCACTCGTCACATCCTGCCAATTATTAGAGATACATAGGAGCAGGAGTAGGCCATTCGGCCCCTCGAGCCTGCTCCGCCATTCAATGTGATCATGGCTGATCATCCAAATTCAGTACCCTGTCCCTGCTTTCTTCCCATATCCCTTGATCCCTTTAGCCTTAAGAAATATATCCAACTCCTTCTTGAATATATTTAATGTATTGGCCTCCACTGCCTTCTGTGGTAGAGAATTCCACAGGTTCACCACTCTCTGGGTGAAGAAATTCCTCCTCATCTCTGTCCTAAATGGCTTACCCCTTATCCTTAGACTGTGACCCCTGGTTCTGGACTCCCCCGCCATCGGGAACATCCTTCCTGCATCTAGTCTGTCCAGGCCTGACAGAATTTTATACATTTCAATGAGATCCCCCTCTCATTCTTCTAAACTCCAGCGAGTATAAGCCCAATCAACCCAATCTCTCCTCATACGTCATTCCTGCCATCCCAGGTATCAGTCTGGTGAATCTTTGCTGCACTCCCTCCATGGCAAGAACATCCTTCCTCAGATAAGGCGACCAAAACTGCACACAATACTCAAGGTGTGGTCTCACCAAGGCCCTGTACAACTGCAGCAAGAGTATCTGTCAATTATCCCTACTCTCTGTTACCTGGCGCTCAGCCAATTTCCTAACCAGGTCAATAATTTACTTTCAATTGCATGAGCTTCAACTTTAGCTAACAGACTCATATCAAATGCCTTCTGGAAGTCCATATAAATAACATCCATAGACATTCCCGTCTGCTACTTTAGTCACCTCCTCAAAAAATTCAATCAGGTTTGTCAAGCATGAACTATCTTTCACAAATCCACGCTGGCTCTCTGAAAACTGAAAATTTTCAATGTATTCAGTCGCTCTATCCTTAATTATAGACTCTAGTAATTTCCCGACAACAGATGTTAGGCGAACTGGTCTATAATTCCCTGGTTTCCCCCCTCACCATTTTTAAATAGCGGAGTGACATGCGCAATTTTCCAATCTAAAGAAACGGTCCTGAATCGAGAGAACTTTGGAAGATTATAGTTTGGGCCTCTGCAATGTGCTCGCCTACTTCCTTTAAAACCCTGGGATGGAAACCATCTGGTCCTGGGGATTTGTCACTCTTTAGTGCCATTATTTTCTTCATTACTGTTATTTTGCTGACATTAATTTTGTGGAGTCATGTCCCTGATTCAATATTAGTTTCCTTGGGATTTCTGACATGCGATCCTCTTCCTCCACTGTAAATACTGACGCAAAGTAATTATTCAAAATGTCTGCCATTTCCTTATTTTAATTTATAATATCAGTCTTCAAGGGGCCCACATTGCTCCTGACCACCCTCTTTTTCCTCACATAATTGGAAAAAAAAGTGTTGATTTTGATATCCCTTGCCAGTTTCTTTTCATATGCTCCCTTTTTGTAGCTCTTACTATCTGTTTCATCACCTTTTGTTGTTCTTTGTATCTTTCCCAGTCGTCAGGATCTGTGGTAATTTTTGCACTTTTGTATGTTTTATCTTTTAAATTTATGCTGTCCCTTACCTCTTTAGTCGTCCATGGCTGTTTTTTTGGCAAGTACAGCTCTTGCCCCTTAGGGATATAAACTGGTTCTGTATCACATTGAATTCTTTATTGAACACCTCCCACTGATGATCTTCTGATTTACCCATTAACAGATTTGTCCAGTTTACTGTGGACAGTCTCTGTCTCAATGCAAACTGTCATACTCGTGCAGTGTTGTAACAAATTCTTGTGCTGAAATTTTATGCGTATACAAATCCTTGAAAATAATTACTTTTGTGATCAGTAACTGTTCTGAGATAGGAACTTTTCTATCAGAGGCGTTCGCCGCGGCTCAGTAGGTAGCACTCTCACCTCGAGAGTCAGAAGGATGTGGGTTCACGCCCCACTCCAGGGACTTGAGCACAAAATCCAGGCTGACACTGCAGTGCAGTGCTGAGGGAGTGCTGCACTGTCTGAGGTGCCAAACCCAGGCCCCGTCTGCTCTCTCAGCCTGGCGTAAAAGATCCCACGCCACTACTTAGAAGAGATGGGGTGTTGTGGCCAACAATTATCCCTCAAACAACATCACTGAAACAGATTTATTTCAATGTCCCTCAGTGCCACTGGAAGTTTAATATCAGCTTCACCAACACTCGAATGAAGACAAGCACAGTACAAATAAACTCGAATCTGTCTAATTTATGTCTGTCAGCAGGGGGTGTTAGTGGCTGTGGAATGAGCCGATGGTTTAGGTTGAACAGGAGTGGGGATATTGCAGGTCCCACTGTCCTGAACAGTTATACCGAGACACGTGGCCATGTGCAGCTTTTACACCCTTTGGCTGGTTCAGCACTGGACTGTTCATCAACACGCCACTCCTGACACCGCATTTATTAACAGTCTCTAAACAACAGAAAGGCCTTATCCCTTCCTGTGCTTCAAACCATTTCAATCACATTTTTTATTGCACCAAGATACCAACCTCACTCCCCAAAAGGCTGTGGGTGCTGGGGGTAAATTAAAACATTCAAGACTGAGATTGGTAGATTTTTGTTGGGAAAGTGTATGAAGGGATTATGAATCAAAGGCAGGTAAATGAGTTAAGGTACAGATCAGCCATAATCTCACTGAACATTGGCGGAACATACTCCAGGGGCCCTGGTCCACAAGTTGAGCAGATTTTGTGAAAGCACTCACATTATGAAGGGGTGTTCAAGTTCATTCATCGCAGCTAGGGTACATTCCCTGCACCCACCCTCCTGGGGTACAGACGCTCCCTGCACCCACCCACCCTCCCTGGGGTACAGACGCTCCCTGCATCCACCCACCCTCCCTGGGGTACAGACGCTCCCTGCACCCACCCTCCCTGGGGTACAGACGCTCCCTGCACCCACCCTCCCTGGGGTACAGACGCTCCCTGCATCCACCCACCCTCCCTGGGGTACAGACGCTCCCTGCACCCACCCTCCTGGGGTACAGACGCTCCCTGCACCCACCCTCCCTGGGGTACAGACGCTCCCTGCACCCACCCTCCTGGGGTACAGACGCTCCCTGCACCCACCCTCCTGGGGTACAGACGCTCCCTACACCCACCCTCCCTGGGGTACAGACGCTCCCTGCACCCACCCTCCTGGGGTACAGACGCTCCCTGCACCCACCCTCCTGGGGTACAGACGCTCCCTACACCCACCCTCCCTGGGGTACAGACGCTCCCTACACCCACCCTCCCTGGGGTACAGACGCTCCCTACACCCACCCTCCCTGGGGTACAGACGCTCCCTACACCCACCCTCCTGGGGTACAGACGCTCCCTACACCCACCCTCCCTGGGGTACAGACGCTCCCTGCACCCACCCTCCTGGGGTACAGACGCTCCCTGCACCCACCCTCCCTGGGGTACAGACGCTCCCTGCACCCACCCTCCTGGGGTACAGACGCTCCCTACACCCACCCTCCCTGGGGTACAGACGCTCCCTACACCCACCCTCCCTGGGGTACAGACGCTCCCTGCACCCACCCTCCCTGGGGTACAGACGCTCCCTGCACCCACCCTCCCTGGGGTACAGACGCTCCCTGCACCCACCCACCCTCCCTGGGGTACAGACGCTCCCTGCACCCACCCTCCCTGGGGTACAGACGCTCCCTGCACCCACCCTCCCTGGGGTACAGACACTCCCTGCCATCTAACCCACACTTGACAAAAGTTTATACAAACACTCGGGAGAAAACAAAAGCAAAAAGGACAGTGCAACCCCGTCAGAACACGAAGTGTCCAGTCCAGGCACTGGTATCGCACAGGCCGAGGGAGACCTGGTTTGTCAGATACAAAAACCATCACATTTATCACTCAGGCTCCTCAAATAGATAATAGAAATTGATCATAGAATCCAACAAACGCAAGTTTAAACAACCAATACTAATTAAAATGTGAGACGAACACTGTTCTACAGATTGGACTATTCAATCTTGGGGGTATCACCTGCTGAGCACACACTTTCCAGCACGTCTTCCACTGGCTTAGCGACTCCGCACAGACCAGAGACTGAGAATAGGCCTTGAGGGTCACCGGCTCTACAGCAAGCAGTGCCAGGGTCACCGGCTCTACAGCAAGCAGTGCCAGGGTCACCGGCTCTACAGCAAGCAGTGCCAGGGTCACCGGCTCTACAGCAAGCAGTGCCAGGGTCACCGGCTCTACAGCAAGCAGTGCCAGGGTCACCGGCTCTACAGCAAGCAGTGCCAGGGTCACCGGCTCTACAGCAAGCAGTGCCAGGGTCACTGGCTCTACAGCAAGCAGTGTCACTGGCTCTGTATAGCCACCATCACTGGGTGAGTGGCAGAGCCCAGCGAGCAGCTCACAGGATGGCACTCGCTGCCTGGAACGCTGCCACCTCCTCGGGCGTCCTCAGGTACTGCTCGATTTCGCTGTCGGATATCTCCTCCTCTCCAGTGGTCGGCTCGGTACCACGGCTTCTCTCTGGCTCTGGGCTGAACTTTCTCTTCTTCCTTTCTGTGAGGCACGGAGGGAGGAAGATAGGCGCTGTGCGTTTACACCTCGACTCGATGTCGCCTGCCCCACGCGGCTGGTCCTGAAGTGAGCGCGCGGTCTCGCCGCCCCCACCCTCCCCCTCCTCGCTCCCGCACTCCTCGCTTCTGCCCGTTTCTGATTCCATTCCTTCGCTCAAGTCTGTTTGTCTGCCAGCACTTTCTCCCCAAGTGCTATTCAGCGCCTGTCTGAGTAACAAGGTGCGGTGGCAGAGAATATCAGCGGTGTATTTCACCACAGTCTTTGGGTCGACCCTCTGCACTGCCAGCCACGCCAGCTGCGATGCCAGTCTGAGCAGAACGCTAGTGATCTCCTTCACCCGTTGAGATGTGGGCGGAGGCTGCTTGATCCCGGCGAGCTTGCAGAACCTGCTCAGGCTGCACTTCAGGCGATGCCCGGGCAGCAGGGACTGCCAAGCCAGGTAAGCTGCTGCTGTGATGATGGGTACAGGGTGTCTCCCGGTCACCAGCCACGTCTCGCTGGCCAGCTCCACGAGCTGCGTGGCACGATCCACCACCTTGCCTTTATCCTCCAGAAACGTGGGCGGGATCGACTCGGAACTCTGGAACAAATTAAACCTGGAGAGGGGAAAAAAAAATCACAGTCACCGTGAGCAGGAAATACACAAGAGATCACGAGCCTGATACCCCCTCACCCGGGAATCATGATCAGGGCTCCCCTCACCCGGGAATCGTAATCCGGACACCCCTCACCCGGGAATCGTAATCCGGACACCCCTCACCCGGGAATCGTAATCCGGACACCCCTCACCCGGGAATCGTAATCCGGACATCCCTCACCCGGGAATCACGATCCCGACACCCCTCACCCGGGAATCACGATCCCGACACCCCTCACCCGGGAATCACGATCCCGACACCCCTCACCCGGGAATCACGATCCCGACACCCCTCACCCGGGAATCACGATCCCGACACCCCTCACCCGGGAATCACGATCCCGACACCCCTCACCCGGGAATCACGATCCCGACACCCCTCACCCGGGAATCACGATCCTGACACCCCTCACCCGGGAATCGTAATCCAGACACCCCTCACCCGGGAATCACGATCCCGACACCCCTCACCCGGGAATCGTGATCAGGACACCCCTCATCCGGGAATCGTGATCCCGACACCCCTCACCCGGGAATCACGATCCCGACACCCCTCACCCGGGAATCGTAATCCGGACACCCCTCACCCGGGAATCATGATCCGGATTGTATTCCGAGTGTATTTGTTAAGAAGTCACCAAGATGGTGGCTGAAGGAAACCCAGTAGATATGGTTTACTTAGACTTCCAAAAAGCTTTTGATAAGTTACCGCCCATGCTCCCTGTACGCTGCGTGGCCGCATGGCGATCTGCAGGTCCCACACAGCCGGTTCACGCCCAACACGCTCGGGCAGTGGGCACTGTGAGCCACACACGAGCAACAGGCCACACGTCAGCAGAGGGTCTCAGCGCCTCGGGCTGAATACCAAGTGGGGACAATGCCCGTGGCCTGGGGGGGCTCGGCAGGACACCAGCCTCAGCTCTCGGCTGTGGGGGGCACAAACCTCATTCTGCCCCGAATGCCAATCATTGTCTATGGCGAAGCGGCTTTATTTGACCTCACCAGGAGGAGCAAAGCTGTGAAGTGCTTTAAACAGGAGGATGAGAGTTGTCGACGGGAGGTCAGCGAGCATAAGAGAACGAGAGAAAGGACGAACCCGTCACAGTGGGTCTTCACCAGATCCAGCAGGCCGAGAGTGGGGATGTCCAGGTTCAGCTCTTTCACCAGGTGCAGGTAGACAGTTGAGAAGAGGGTGGTGTCCACGTGGAGCAGTGAGCAGACGGTGCCCATGGTCAGGGGCCAGTTGTGCTGGCGGCAGCAGACGTGAATGCAGCAGCCCACCAAGGCTTCCTTCTTCTCCAGGGTGGCGTGCAGGAAGCGGCGATGCTCGTACGCCCGCAGGTAAAGATTGCTGGCCGTGTCCTCAACAACCGGACGCACTCGGAGAATTCGGCACAGGTCACGGACCCGCTTCAGACCTGGGGGAGAATGAGAGAGACAACTGGAGTCAGCCACAGGAGACGGCCGAGGTCACTGAAGTGACTGCAGTGCCGCCGGCAATGCCGAGACTAAACGGAGACATTTTGTACTCAAGGCAATGGAATATAATCATTATGATACCCTCCAGAGACTTGAGCACATAATCCAGGCTGACCATTGCAGTACTGAGGGAGCGCTGCACTCTCGGAGGGGCAGTACTGAGGGAGCGCTGCACTCTCGGAGGGGCAGTACTGAGGGAGCGCTGCACTCTCGGAGGGGCAGTACTGAGGGACCGCTGCAGTGTTGGAGGGGCAGTACTGAGGGAGCGCTGCACTGTCGGAGGGGCAGTACTGAGGGAGCGCTGCACTCTCGGAGGGGCAGTACTGAGGGAGCGCTGCACTGTCGGAGGGGCAGTACTGAGGGAGCGCTGCACTGTCGGAGGGGCAGTACTGAGGGAGCGCTGCACTCTCGGAGGGGCAGTACTGAGGGAGCGCTGCACTGTTGGAGGGGCAGTACTGAGGGAGCGCTGCACTCGGAGGGGCAGTACTGAGGGAGCGCTGCACTGTCGGAGAGTCAGTACTGAGGGAGCGCTGCACTCTCGGAGGGGCAGTACTGAGGGAGCGCTGCACTCTCGGAGGGGCAGTACTGAGGGAGCGCTGCACTGTTGGAGGGGCAGTACTGAGGGAGCGCTGCACTCGGAGGGGCAGTACTGAGGGAGCGCTGCACTGTTGGAGGGGCAGTACTGAGGGAGCGCTGCACTCTCGGAGGGGCAGTACTGAGGGAGCGCTGCACTGTTGGAGGGGCAGTACTGAGGGAGCGCTGCACTCTCGGAGGGGCAGTACTGAGGGAGCGCTGCACTGTTGGAGGGGCAGTACTGAGGGAGCGCTGCACTGTTGGAGGGGCAGTACTGAGGGAGCGCTGCACTCTCGGAGGGGCAGTACTGAGGGAGCGCTGCACTCTCGGAGGGGCAGTACTGAGGGAGCGCTGCACTCTCGGAGGGGCAGTACTGAGGGAGCGCTGCACTCTCGGAGGGGCTGTACTGAGGGAGCGCTGCACTGTTGGAGGGGCAGTACTGAGGGAGCGCTGCACTCTCGGAGGGGCAGTACTGAGGGAGTGCTGCACTGTCGGAGGGGCAGTACTGAGGGAGCGCTGCACTGTCGGAGGGGCAGTACTGAGGGAGCGCTGCACTCTCGGAGGTTCCAACTTTCGGATGAGACGTTAAACTGAGGTCTGCTCTCTCAGGTGGGCATAAAGATCACATGTCACTATTCGAAGAAGAGCAGGGGAGTTTCTCCCCAGTGTCCTGCCCAATATTTATCCCTCAACCAACATCACTAAAAATAGATTATCTGATCATTATCACATTGCTGTCTGTGGAATCTTGCTGTGCGCAAATTGGCTGCTCCGTTTCCTACATTACAACAGTGACTACACGGCAAACGTGCTTCATTGGCTGTGAAGTCTTTACTGGATAAAAAGAGAGTAAACTCCAAAAAAAATGTAATTCCTTTTATGAACAGATATGCAAGTTTTGTGATTAATTACAAGTATTTGTCACAGGGTAAAAGACCCGGGCCCACTACTTGAACATTCCTGCCAGGTTGCAATGCAGCAGTAATGAGCCACTGATACCATAAGTCCCGGCCAGAATGGAGATGATCGGGTCATTCCATCGTCAATCACCCGTGGAGACCGCACTGCTGCAAGTGACTGGGAGTGATTTTACACACCTCTGTAACTACACTCCACTCACTGCATTTTGCTGGAAAAATCACCCTGCTTTTATCGGGAGACTTTGCTGTAGTTTCGGTCATGAGTTCGGTTTGCTGTCGTTCATGGAGACTCTTTTAAATAGACTCTGTAGACTGTTTGCTGCGAGTCCTGTCCCAAGCTCGCCCCACTTCCAACTCATTGGCTGAGACAGTGGAGTCAGTAAACACACTGGGCTCTGCCACCAGTCCATCTCCCTCCAGTGGGTAGAGAGCTGCAGCATTTCAATTTAATTCATAGCCCACACGGCCGGTGCAGCGCGTTGTCTCAGGGGTTACACAAGTGGAACTTTCCACTCCTGAACGGCAAGAGTAAGGAAGTCTTACTACAATTGCACAGGTCTTTGGTGAGACCACACCTGGAATACTGTGCACAGCTTTGGTCTCCTTATCCGAGAAAGGTCATACAGGAGACTTTGTTATATCCGGCACCGACGGGACCGAGCTGTCGCCGATCTATCAAAACTGCCGGACACACCAGCGTTAATGTTGAAGCATACGGAGGTTTTCATCTCCGTATCTGACAACAAACACCGTTGCTTAGCAACAGCTTCAAACAGTCGGCCCGTACCTTGGAAGCGTCTCTGTAGCTTAGCAACAGCTTCAGAGAGACTTACCAGAGCCTGACTGTTGGAAAAAAAAAGCCACGAGAAAAAAAAGCCACGAAAAAAAAAAGCCACGAGAAGAAAAAAAACCTAACGAAACGGCTCCTGATTTCTGCCGGTAGATCGAGGTTTCTGGACATACAACCTCCGGATAAACCAAAGTCTCCTGTACTTGCCTTGGAGGCGGTGCAACGAAGGTTCACTAGACTGATTCCTGGGATGAGAGGGCTGTCCTATGAGGAGAGATTGAGTAGATTGGGCCGATACTCTCTGGAGTTTAGAAGAATGAGAGGTGAGGGGGATTGACAGGGTAGATGCTGAGAGGCTGTTTCCCCTGGCTGGAGAGTCTAGAACTAGGGGGCATAGTCTCAGGATAAGGGGTCGGCCTTTGAAGACTGAGATGAGGAGGAATTTCTTCAGAGGGTTGGAATTCTCTACCCCAAAGGGCTGTAGATGCTCGGTCGTTGAGCATATCCAAGGCAGAGATAGCTCGATTTTTTGACTCGAGGGGCATCGAGGGATATGGGGATTGGGCGGGGAACGTGGAGTTGAGGTCGAAGATCAGTCATGATCTTATTAAGGTTCAAGGGGCCGTATGACCTACTCCTGCTCCTAATTCTTATGTTCTGATGTTATGTAACAAGTGGCTCATCTTCAAATCATGGCTTTACTCCTAATTCTTATGTTCTGATGTTATGTAACAAGTGGCTCATCTTCAAATCATGGCTTTACTCCCTTTGAAATACTTATCACAATGTCAATTAAAGATTGAATGACACGAAGAGTAACTAAAAGTACCAGTTCCGACAGATGGTCATCGACCTGAAAGGGTAACTCGGTTTCTCTGCCCGACCAGCGGAGTGTTTCCAGCAGTTCCTGTTTTGGTTATGAACGTATCTTACCTTGTATCTTATTGCGACAGGGCTTTTTCACCTCCGCTGTGCTCTCGGTGTATCTCACCGCTGTGGGAAAGGATTGAGATAGTGAACTTCCAACAGTGCAGTTTAACATTGAAGCAGAACCATGTAGACAGGGAAGGGGTGTGCAGCTTAAGCTGTGGGTAGAGTCTCCTGTGCAGCATTCCAACCAGCCACTGGGAGAAGTATTGGTTAGATTCTGCAATCCTGAAACATCCTAATGAGCGCACAGATTTAGAATCCATCTCCTCTCACATGCTGCCCCCCGCCGCAGTGCCTGACTTCCCCCTTATTCCCAGCTCCCCCACTGCCACCCACTCTGCACATCGTTCCCCCATCCCCCAGGACCCCTGCGCTCCCCCACCCCCCTGCCCAGACCCTCCCCAACCCCCGCCCCAGCCTCCTCCCCACCCCCCGCCCCAGCCTCCTCCCCACCCCCATGACCTTCCCCCCCCCCCCCCCTCCATTCGGTCACCGGACCCCTCCCCCATACACCTTCTCTCCCCTACCCCCCTAGGTCACTGGACAGTGATCAGGAGCAGGAACCCTGGCTGATTCCCTCTCTCTACCCCAGGGGTCACTGGGCAGTGATCAGGAGCAGGAACCCTGGCCGATTCCCTCTTTCTAACCCAGGGGTCACTGGACAGTGATCAGGAGTAGGAACCCTGGCTGATTCCCTCTCTCTCTACCCCAGGGGTCACTGGGCAGTGATCAGGAGCAGGAACCCTGGCCGATTCCCTCTTTCTAACCCAGGGGTCACTGGACAGTGATCAGGAGCAGGAACCCTGGCTCATTCCCTCTCTCTCTAACCCAGGGGTCACTGGGCAGTGATCAGGAGTAGAAACATGAGCAATCTTTTCCTCTCCCCAAGTCAGAGGCAGCGATGCGAGCTGTGAAACCCGAGCTCAGTGCACACCCAGTGGATTCCCCTGGTTGTTTCTCTCAGTTAGAAAAGACAATAATTTCACGGAGTCACCAGCTCAGAAAAAGAGGCTTGTACCTTGGAAGAATGTCTCCTCGGAGCGTGTAGTTGTCAGCAATCCCTCAGTCAACAGGAAGCCACATTCAGTGCACACGAGGTGGATTTGACTGTAGTGAGAATCTTCCTCCACCTCACTGGAGCCACACTCGGGGCACTTCGTCTGTCCGGGCATCTTCCTCATAGGACACCACTGATTCCCTTCCTCTCTACAACAGATATCAACGCAGAAACCGAAAAATGATTACACCCATAAAATTACAGAAAACAGAGTTAGAGGGTCGCTGATTCTCCCCCATCGCGTCACACTCCCGGGGACCCCCTGTAAATACGGACACACTCCCGGAGACCCCCTGTAAATATTGACACACTCCCGGGGACCCCCTGTAAATATTGACACACTCCAGGGGACCCCCTGTAAATACAGACACACTCCCGGGGATTCCCTGTAAATATTGACACACTCCTGGGGATTCCCTGTAAATACAGACACACTCCCGGGGATTCCCTGTAAATACCGACACACTCCCGGGGACCCCCTGTAAACACTGACACACTCCCGGGAACCCCCTGTAAATACTGACACACTCCCGGGGACCCCCTGTAAATACTGACACACTCCAGGGGACCCCCTGTAAATACTGACACACTCCAGGGGACCCCCTGTAAATACTGACACACTCCAGGGGACCCCCTGTAAATACTGACACACTCCCGGGGACCCCCTGTAAATACTGACACACTCCCGGGGACCCCCTGTAAATACTGACACACTCCCGGGGACCCCCTGTATATACTGACACTCTCTCGGGGACCCCCTGTAAATACGGACACACTCCCGGGGACCCCCTGCAAATACGGACACACTCCCGGGGACCCCCTGTAAATACTGACACACTTCCGGGGACCCCCTGTAAATACCGACACACTCCCAGGGACTCCCTGTAAATACTGACACACTCCCGGGGACCCCCTGTAAATACGGACACACTCCCGAGGACCCCCTGTAAATACTGACACACTTCCGGGGACCCCCTGTAAATACGGACACACTCCCGGGGACTCCCTGTAAATACTGACACACTCCCGGGGAGCCCCTATAATTACTGACACACTCCCGGGGACCCCCTGTAAATACAGACACACTCCCGGGGACCCCCTGTAAATACAGACACACTCCTGGGGACCCCCTGTAAATACTGACACACTATCGGGGACCCCTGTAAATACTGACACACTCCCGGGGACCCCCTGTAAATACCGACACACTCCCGGGGACCCCCTGTAAATACTGACACACTCCCGGGGACCCCCTGTAAATACTGACACGCTCCCGGGGACACCCTGTAAATACTGACACACTCCCAGGGACCCCCTGTAAATACTGACACACCCCCGGGGACCCCCTGTAAATACTGAATCACTCCCGGGGATTCCCTGTAAATACTGACACACTCTCGGGGACCACCTGTAAAGACAGACACACTCCCGGGGACCCCATGTAAATACCGACACACTCCCGCGGACCCCCTGTAAATACTGACACACCCCCGGGGACCCCCTTTAAATACTGACACACTCCCGGGGACCCCCTGTAAATAGTGACACACTCCCGGGGACCCCCTGTAAATACTGACACACTCCCGGGGACCCCCTGTAAATACTGACACACTCCCAGGGACACCCTGTAAATACAGACACACTCCTGGGGATGCTCTGTAAATACGGACACACTCACGGGGACACCCTGTAAATACTGACACACTCCCAGGGACCCCCTGTAAATACCGACACACTCCCGGGGACCCCCTTTAAATACTGACACATCTTCTTCTTATCGTGTCCACGGACAGTCTATACATAGCCCAGCCAGAACTGGACACATTTTTGCGCCTTGTTGTTGGATTCGGCAAGATCTGCAACAGTGCAGGGTTCCTCTAACGATGGGCATTGCAGGAGATGTTGCATAGTCTGTGCCTCAGTTCCACATTCACAAGTTGTCGGGCTGGTTGAATATCCCCATTTGCTTCGTGACACCTTTGAGCAACCTACACCGGTCCTAAGCCTGTTAAGGCACTTCCAGGTTGCCCAGTTGCAATTAGCTCCTGGGGGAAGGCTTTCGTCAGGTAAAATTTCCATCGCTGGGGGTTGTTCAAGACTGGCGAGCCGGTCTTTCCACAAGGCAATGCAGGCTTCAGATGAGGTTGATTGTAATGGAACAACACTGTTCATGAAGCTCTTTCTTGACTTTAGGCGGCTGGGTGTAGGTGTATGACAATGCAGAGGGTGCCTCTCATCTGATGTTTGACGGAGTCGCTCTTTCTTGCTGGCTACCGTTGTTCTTATATCAGGGGGAGCGATACCCGCCAGGATATATAGGCTGTTAGTGTTTGTTGGTTTTAAGCAACCTGTGATAAATCGGCAGCTTGCATTCAGAACGGCATCATCTTCTTGGCATGAATAGACCTTTCCCATGCAGGGCAGGCGTATTCGGCAGTGGAATAGCAAAGAGCAAGTGCACTGGTTCGCAATGTTTTCGGGCTTGTTCCCCATCTTGTGTTAGTGAGCTTATTCAGGATGTTGTTTCGTGCGCTCACTTTTGCCTTTGTCTTCTCGATGTGGTTCTTGAAGGTGAGGCATCGGTCAAGGGTGACTCCTAAGTAGATAGGGTGCTCGCAATGCGTCAGTGTTGCTCCACACCAGGTTACTTTCAGCTGGCGTTTGGCTTCACGGTTTCTGAGGTGGAATGCACAAACTTGCGTCTTTGCTGGGTTTGCGCGAAGATGGTTTTCTTCATAGTAGGATTTTAGTCCCTCCAAGGCCTCAGAAAGCGTTTTCTCCACACATAAGAACATAAGAAGTAGGAGCAGGAGTAGGCCATATGACCCCTCGGGCCTGCTCCACCATTCAATCGGATCATGGCTGATCTGAATCTAGACTCACGTCCACTTCCCTGCCCTCTCCCCGTAACCCCTAATTCCCTTATCAGCTAGGAAACTGTCTATCTCCATTTTAAATTTATTTAATGTCGCAGCTTCCACAACTCTCTGAGGTAGAAAATTCCATAGATTTACTACCCTCTGAGTGAAGAAGTTTCTCCTCATCTCAGTTTTGAAACGGCAGCCCCTTATTCTAAGATTATGCCCCCTAGTTCTAGTCTCACCCATCAGTGGAAACATCCTCCCCGCATGCACCCGATCAAGCCCCCTCAGAATCTTATATGTTTCGATAAGATCGCCTCTCATTCTTCTGAATTCCAATGAGTAGAGGCCCAACCTACTCAACCTTTCCTCATAAGTCAACCCCCTCATCTCCGGAATCAACCGAGTGAACCTTCTCTGAACTGCCTCGAGAGCAAGTATATCTTTTCTTAAATATGGAAACCAAAACTGCACGCAGTATTCCAGGTGTGGCCTCACCAATACCCTGTATAACTGAAGCAAGACTTCCCTGCTTTTATACTCCATCCCCCTTGCAATAAAAGCCAAGATTCCATTGGCCTTCCTGATCACCTGCTGTACCTGCATACTAACCTTCTGTGTTTCATGCACCAGGACTCCCAGATCCCTTTGTACTGTAGCACTTTGCAGTTTCTCTCCATTTAGATAATAACTTGCTCTTTGATTTTTTCTGCCAAAGTGCATAACCTCACACTTTCCAACATTATATTCCATCTGCCAAATTTCTGCCCACTCACTTAGCCTGTCTATGTCCTTTTGCAGGTTTTTTATGTCCTCCTCACTCACTGCTTTCCCTCCCATCTTTGTATCGTTGGCAAACTTGGATATGTTGCACTCGGTCCCCTCCTCCAAATCGTTAATATAGATTGTAAAGAGTTGGGGTCCCAGCACTGACCCCTGCGGAACACCACTAGTTACTGATTGCCAACCCGAGAATGAACCATTTATCCCAACTCTCTGTTTTCTGTTAGATAGCCAATCTTCCACCTATGCCAGTAAATTACCCCCAATCCCGTGATTTTTTAATCTTGTGCAGTTATCTTTTGTGTGGCACCTTGTCAAATGCCTTTTGGAAGTCCAAATGCACCACATCCACTGGTTCCCCTTTATCCACCCTGTTTGTTACATTCTCAAAGAATTCGAGCAAATTTGTCAAACATGACTTCCCCTTCATAAAACCATGCTGACTCTGTCCGATTAAATTATGCTTATCCAAATGTCCTGTTACTGCTTCCTTAATAATGGACTCCAACATTTTGCCAACCACAGATGTTAGGCTAACTGGTCTATAGTTTCCAGCCTTTTGTCTACCTCCCTTTTTACATAAGGGCGTTACATTAGCAGTTTTCCAATCTGCTGGGACCTTTCCTGAATCCAGGGAGTTTTGGAAAATTACCACCAATGCATCCGCAATCCCTACCGCTACTCTCTCAAGACCCTAGGATGTAAGCCATCAGGTCCAGGGGATTTATCCGCCTTAAGTCCCATTATCTTACCGAGTACCATCTCCTTAGTGATTTTAATCATGTTTAGCTCCTCCCCCCCATAGCCCCCTGTTTGTCCAGTGTTGGGATATTTTTAGTGTCCTCTACTGTAAAGACTGATACAAAATATTTGTTCAGCGTTTCTGCCATCTCCATGTTCCCCACCACTAATTTCCTGGTCTCGTCCTCTAAGGGACCAACATTCACTTTGGTGTGGAGATGCCGGAGTTGGACTGGGGTGGACAAATGTAAGAAGTCACACAACACCAGGTTATAGTCCAACAGCTTTATTTGAAATCACAAGCTTTCGGAGCGCTGCTCCTTCGTCAGGTGACGAAGGAGCAGCGCTCCGAAAGCTTGTGATTTCAAATAAAGCTGTTGGACTATAACCTGGTGTTGTGTGACTTCTTACAACATTCACTTTAGCCACCCTTTTTCTTTTTATAGAACTGTAGAAACTCTTGCTATCTGTTTTCATATTTTTTGCTAGTTTGCCTTCATAATCTATCTTCCCTTTCTTAATTAGTCTTTTAGTTATTCTTTGCTGGCTTTTAAATGCTTCCCAATCTTCTATCCTCCCACCAGATTTGGCTACTTTATATGTCCTTGTTTTCAGTCGGATACTATCCTTTATTACTTTACTTAGCCACGGATGGCTGTCTTTTCTTTTATGCCCCTTTTTCCTCAGTGGAATATATTTTTCTTGAAAGTTGTGAAATATCTCCTTGAATGTACACCACTTCTCATGTACCGTCTTACACCTTAATCTATTTTCCCAGTCCACTTTAGTCAACTCTGCTCTACCTTCATAGTCTCCTTTATTTAAGCTTAGTACGCTGGTTTGAGATCCAACTCTCTCACCCTCCAACTGAATTTGGAATTCAACCATGTTATGGTCACTCATTCCAAGGGGATCCTTTACTAGGACATTTTTTATTAATCATGTCTCATTACACAGGACCAGGTCTAAGATTGCCTGCCCCCTGGTTGGTTCAGTAACATACTGCTCAAGGAACCCATCCCTAATGCACTCTATGAACTCGTCCTCAAGGCTGCCCTGCCCAATTTGATTTGTCCAGTCAATATGAAAGTTAAAATCTCCCATGATTATAGCTGTTCCCTTATTACAAGCCCCAACTATTTCCTGATTTATACTCTGACCAATAGAGTTGCAACTGTTAGGACTATAGACTACGCCCACTAGTGACTTTTTCCCCTCTGCCCCGATTCTAGATGATGAATATCACCTCGATTTAATTGAACTTATCAACTTATAAAGGTTTAAAAGGGAAGGAAAAGTACTCACCAACCAGCCAATCACCTACCAGCTTGGCACACCCCCGGGGACCCCCTGTAAATACTGACACACTCCCAGGGATCCCTGATAAATACTGACACACTCCCGGGGACCCCCTGTAAATACTGACACTCACGGGGACCCCTTGTAAATACTGACACACTCCTGGACCCCCTGTAAATACTGACACACTCCCGGGGTCCTCCTGTAAATACTGACACACTCCCGGTGGCCCCCTGTAAATACTGACACACTCCCGGGGAGCCCCTGTAAATACTGACACACTCCCGGGGAGCCCCTGTAAATACTGACACACTCCCGGGGACCCCCTGTAAATACTGACACACTCCCGGGGACCCCCTGTAAATACTGACACACTCCCGGGGACCCCCTGTAAATACTGACACACTCCCGGGGACCCCCTGTAAATACTGACACACTCCCGGGGACCCCCTGTAAATACTGACACACTCCCAAGGACCCCCTGTAAATACTGACACACTCCCGGGGACATCCTATATATACTGACACACTCCCGGGGAGCCCCTGTAAACACTGGCACACTCCCAGGGACCCCCTGTAAATACTGACACACTCCCGGGGACTCCCTGTAAATACTGACACACTCCCGGGGACCCCTGTAAATACTGACAAACTCCCGTGGACTCCCTGTAAATACTGACACACTCTCGGGGACACCCTGTAAATACCGACACACTCCCGGGGATTCCCTGTAAATACTGACACACTCCCGGGGACCCCCCTGTAAATACTGACAAACTCCCGTGGTTTACCGTTTTGGGTACTGTTGGGGGAGATGACTTATCAGGGGAAGGCACCAGCAGCCAGGTTCAGGGCACCATGACTGGCTCTGCTGCACAGAAGGGCGGGAAAAAGAGGGATAGGGCTATAGTGATAGGGGATTCAATTGTAAGGGGGATAGATAGGAGTTTCTGTGGCCGAGACCGAGACTCCAAGATGGTATGTTGCCTCCCTGGTGCAAGGGTCAAGGATGTCTCGGAGCGGGTGCAGAGCATTCTGAAGGGGGAGGGGGATCAGCCAGTTGTCGTGGTACATGTAGGTACCAACGATGTAGGTAAAAAGAGGGAGGAGGTCCTACAAGCTGAATTTAGGGAGTTAGGAGCTAAATTGAAAAGTAGGACCTCAAAGGTAGTAATCTCTGGATTGCTACCAGTGCCACGAGCTAATAAGTTTAGAGAGAGTAAGATAGATAAGCTAAATACGTGGCTTGAGCAGTGGTGCAAGGGAGAGGGATTTAAATTCTTGAGGCATTGGAACCAGTTCTTGGGGAGGAGTGACCTGTACCAAGGGGACGGTCTACACCTGAACTGTGAGGGAGCCGATGTCCTCGGGGTAATATTTTCTAGGGCGGTTCGGGAGGATTTAAACTAATTTGGCAGGGGGATGGGAACCTAGGTAGTGGAAAAGAGGGAAGTCATATGAAGTTAGAAATAGATGGTAGAAAGGTGAGAAGCAATAAGCAAAGGAGAGAAACACAAAGGGCCAAACTAATTCATAATGAGAGTGTGAAAAAAGCAAGCCTGAAGGCTTTGTATCTTAATGCTAGAAGCATTAGGAACAAGGTGGATGAATTAGTTGTGGAAATAGAGGTAAACAAGTATGATTTGATTGGGATTACAGAAACGTGGCTGCAGGGTGGGCAAGGCTGGGAACTTAACATCCAGGGATATACAATATTTAGGAAGGATCGGCAAAAAGGTAGGGGAGGTGGGGTAGCATTGCTGGTAAAGGAGGGGATTAATGCAATGGAAAGGAAGGATATTAACTCGGAAGAAACGGAATCTGTATGGGTAGAAATGAGAAATAGCAAGGGGAGGAAAACGTTAGTGGGTGTGATATATAGGCCTCCAAATAGTAATATGGAGGTGAGGGAAGGCATAAAAAGGGAAATTAGAGAAGCGTGCGATAAGAGCACAGCTGTCATCATGGGTGACTTTAATTTACATATTGATTGGACTACCCAAATTAGTAAAAATTCTGAGGAGGAGGAATTCCTGGAATGTTTTCGGGACGGTTATCTGGACCAATATGTCGAGGAGCCGACTCGAGATCAGGCCATTTTAGACTGGGTATTGTGCAATGAGAAGGGACTTATCAGCAATCTTCTTGTACGAGGCCCCTTGGGTCAGAGCGATCATAATATGATCGAGCTCTCAGTCGAGATGGAGAGTGAGGAAATTGAATCAGAGACTAAGGTCCAGAACTTAAATAAAGGGAATTACGAGGGTATGAGACGGGAATTGGGTAAGATTGATTGGGTGGTGTTTCTGGGGGGATTGACAGTGGATAGACAATGGCAAGCATTCAAAGATAGAATGGAAGAATTCCAGAACATGTTTATACCGGTTTGGCATAAAAATAAACCTAAAAAGGTGACTCAACCGTGGATAACGAGGGAAATTAGGGACAGCATAAAATCAAAAAAAAGGGCATATCAACTGGCAAAAAAAAGCACCAGACCGGAAGATTGGGGGCAGTACAGGATACAGCAAAAGAGGACAAAGGGATTAATCAGGAAGGGGAAAATAGAATACGAAAGTAAACTTGCAGCAAACATAAAGACAGACTGCAAAAGCTTTTATCGGTATATCAGGAGGAAAAGACTGGTAAAATCCCAAGTCGGTCCCTTGCAGTCCGATTCGGGAGAATATATAATGGAGAATAAGGAAATGGCAGACCAATTAAACTCATACTTTGGTTCTGTATTCACAAAGGAGGACACAAATAACCTCCCAGGAATATCGACAAACATAGGGACTAATGAGAGGGAGGAGCTGACAGAAATTAGTATCTCTAGGGATATGGTGTTGGGTAAGTTGAGGGGACTGAAGGCCGACAAATCCCCGGGGCCTGATAAACTACATCCTAGGGTACTTAAGGAGGTGGCCCTGGAGATAGCAGATGCTCTAAGGATCATCTTCCGGAACTCCATTGACTCGGGAACAGTACCCGTGGATTGGAGGGTAGCTAATGTTACCCCAATATTTAAAAAGGGGGGTAGAGAGAAAGCAGGGAATTATAGACCAGTAAGCCTTACATCGGTTGTGGGCAAAATGCTAGAGTCCATTATTAAGGATAAAATAGCGGAGCACTTGACAAATGGGGAAAGGATCGGACAGAGTCAACATGGATTTACAAAGGGTAAATCGTGTTTGACTAATCTGCTGGAATTTTTTGAGGAAGTAACTGGTAAAATAGATGGGGGAGAGCCAGTGGATGTGGTGTACCTTGACTTCCAGAAAGCCTTCGATAAGGTTCCACACAAAAGATTATCATGCAAAATTAAGGCTCATGGGATTGGGGGCAAAGTATTAACGTGGATAGAGAACTGGCTGGCGGATAGAAAACAGAGAGTTGGAATAAACGGCTCGTTTTCGGAGTGGCAGGCAGTGACCAGCGGGGTGCCGCAAGGATCTGTCCTGGGACCCCAGCTGTTCACAATATATATATAAATGATCTGGATCAGGGAATTGGATGCAATATTTCCAAATTCGCTGACGACACTAAACTAGGAGGAGGGGTGGGCTCTGATGAGGATGTCAGGAGGCTACAGTGCGATTTGGACAGGTTGGGGGAATGGGCGGATACGTGGCAGATGCACTATAATGTGGATAAATGCGAGGTTATCCACTTTGGGGGTAAAAACAGGAGGGTGGATTATTATCTAAATGGCAATAGATTGGGAGATGGGGAAGTGCAGAGGGACCTGGGTGTTCTTGTGCACCAGTCACTGAAGGAGAGCATGCAGGTGCAACAGGCGATTAAGAAGGCAAATGGTATGTTGGCCTTCATATCAAGGGGGTTCGAGTATAGGAATAGGGATACCTTACTACAGCTGTACAAGGTGCTGGTGAGACCGCATCTGGAGTATTGTGTACAGTTTTGGTCGCCCCATCTGCGGAAGGATGTTCTTGCCATGGAAAGAGTGCAGCGGCGATTCACCAGGCTGATACCTGGAATGGCGGGAATGACCTACGAGGAGAGATTGAATAGTTTGGGCTTGTACTCACTGGAGTTTAGAAGATTGAGAGGGGATCTCATCGAAACATATAAAATTATGGCAGGCCTGGACAGGCTGAATTCAGAGAGAATGTTTCCAATGGCAGGGGAGCACAGAACCAGGGGCCACAGTCTAAAAATAGCGGGCAAATCATTTAAAACAGAGATGAGGAAGAATTTCTTCACTCAAAGAGTGGTGAGCCTGTGGAATTCCCTGCCACAGAGGGCTGTGAAGGCTAATTCAATAAATATTTTCAAGAGAGAATTGGATATATTTCTGAAGGCTAAGGGGATTAAGGGTTACGGAGAAAAGGCGGGGACGGGGTACTGAACTGGTAAGATCAGCTATGATCTCAGACGAAGATCAGCCATGATCTCATTGAATGGCGGAGCAGGCTCGAAGGGCCGAATGGCCTACTCCTGTTCCTATCTCTATGTTTTCTATGACTCCCTGTAAATACTGACACACTCTCTGGGACACCCTGTAAATACCGACACACTCCCGGGGATTCCCTGTAAACACTGGCACACTCCCAGGGACCCCCTGTAAATACTGACACACTCCCGGGGACCCCCCTGTAAATACTAACACACTCCCAGGAACCCCCTGAATTGAAACCCAAGACACACTTACATTTCTTCTGCAGCCTTCCGGACTCAATATAGAGATCAAAAATTTCAGATCATAACCTCGGCCCCGATTACATTTTTTACCTATATATTTTTTTTACCACCCCTTTGTTTTGGGTTTTCCCTCCCCCCTCCCCCCCCTTTCCTTTTTCTCTCTCTCTCCCACACGGCAGCTGTCTCTCATCCTGCCAGTACACTTCACACCTAATCTCAGCTGTCTTTTGTCTCCACTGGCCTATTACCATCTCGTCTGGTTTTGAATACCTCTCAATGTCTCTTTACTTCTCTTTTGTTCTATCGCAGCCCTGCCTTCGATCTATTTTATTTCCTTTCGTTTTGAAAAAGGGTTTCGACCCGAAACGTCGACTTTTAATTTCTCTCCACGGACATTGCCTGGCCTGCTGAGTTTTCCCAGCATTTTCTGTTGTTATTACACACTTACATTTCTTTGACGACTCACAGCCGGGAGGGAGATTTTGCGGCCCCGAGAGAAGCAGCAATGTGTGACTGACCCTTCACCCCTGACCCCGGGGACCCACCGCCTCCCCATTGGATGCAACGCGGCGAGCTCCCCAAACGTCACTTCCTGTCGGAAATAAATATCCCAATCTGGAGCAAAAGCTCTACAATGCCGCGATATACAATATATAAAAGTGCTTGGAAAGCTAGATACAAATAAAACACTTTCCGGCTTGATAGAATGAGGAAGATTACAAAGGGCAGGAGTAAAAACTGCATTAAGCATTGAAGTCGCAAAAACACAATAAAAGAAACGATAGGCAATGCGTCTAACGTAAAAATGGCGCCTGATCATTTCCCCATCACAAAGATGGCGGCGGGCCATTTCCCCATCACAAAGATGGCGGTGGGCCATTTCACCAGCACAAAGATGGCGGCGGGCCATTTCACCATCACAACGATGGCGGCGGACCATTTCACCATCACAAAGATGGCGCCGGACAATGTTCCCGTCACAAAGATGGCGCCGGACAATGTTCCCGTCACAAAGATGGCGCCGGACAATGTTCCCGTCACAAAGATGGCGCCGGACAATGTTCCCGTCACAAAGATGGCGCCGGACAATTTGCCAAGCGTCCAAATGGCGCCGGATCATTGTCCCAACTCAAAGATGGCGACGGAGGGTTTGCCACTCAAAAAGATGGCGCTGGACAAAGTTCCCCTCACAAAGATGGCGCCGCACCATTCCCCCATCACCACAGCCGGCGACAGTTTCCTCCCGCGCCCACAGTGCCTGCTGCGCGTGCGCCATGGCTCTAGTGCGGCGCGGCGGCTCGGGCCTGCTGTGGGTGGCGGCGGGCGGGAGGCGGCTCCGGGGCCGGGCTGAGGGAGGAGCGGGCGGAGGCCCGAGCCCGAGCGGGGCCATGAGCAACAACAGGACCAAGATTCCGGACAGGTCAGGCCCCGGGCCCCGCGGCCTCTGATTCTCATCCGGCGGGGAGCGAGTGCGGCCCAGCCCCGGGGCCTCGCCTCAAACTCCCCGATTTACCCCGACCCCGAGTCTCTCCCCACCCCCCACGGCCCTCTTTCCCCCACCCCCCCCTCCCCCCCACGGCCCTCTTCCCCCCTCCCCCCCACGGCCCTCTTTCCCCTCCCCCCACGGCCCTCTTTCCTCCCCCCACGGCCCTCTTTCCCCCCCCCACGGCCCTCTTTCCCCCCCCCCACGGCCCTCTTTCCCCCCCCCCCCCGGCCCTCTTTTCCCCCCCCCCCCGGCCCTCTTTTCCCCCCCCCCCCCGGCCCTCTTTCCCCCCCCCCCCCCGGCCCTCTTTTCCCCCCCCCCCCCGGCCCTCTTTTCCCCCCCCCCCCGGCCCTCTTTTCCCCCCCCCCCCCCGGCCCTCTTTTCCCCCCCCCACGGCCCTCTTTTCCCCCCCCCCCACGGCCCTCTTTTCCCCCCCCCCCACGGCCCTCTTTTCCCCCCCCCCCACGGCCCTCTTTTCCCCCCCCCCACGGCCCTCTTTTCCCCCCCCCCCACGGCCCTCTTTTCCCCCCCCCCACGGCCCTCTTTTTCCCCCCCCCCA
>NC_141016.1:29831755-29926018 GCF_052327205.1 Somniosus microcephalus
CCCTCCCGCGCCCCGTCTCTCCCCCCCCCCGGACCCTCGCCCCCGTCTCTCCCCCCCCACCCCGGACCCTCGCCCCGTCTCCACCCCCCCCCCCGGACCCTCGCCCCCGTCTCTCCCCACCCCCCCCGGACCCTCGCCCCCGTCTCCACCCCCCCCCCGGACCCTCGCCCCGTCTCTCCCCACCCCCCCCGGACCCTCGCCCCGTCTCTCCCCCCCCCGGACCCTCGCCCCGTCTCTCCCCCACCCACCCCGGACCCTCGCCCCGTCTCTCCCCACCCCCCCCCGGACCCTCGCCCCGTCTCTCCCCACCCCCCCCCCGGACCCTCGCCCCGTCTCTCCCCACCCCCCCCGGACCCTCGCCCCGTCTCTCACCCCCTCCCCGGACCCTCGCCCCGTCTCCCCCCCCACACCCCCCGGACCATCGCCTTGTCTCCCCTCCCCCCGGACCCTCGCCCCGTATCTCCCCACCCCCCCCCGGACCCTCGCCCCGTCTCTCCCCACCCCCCCCGGACCCTCGCCCCGTCTCCCCCCCACACCCCCCCGGACCTTCGCCTTGTCTCCCCTCCCCCCGGACCCTCGCCCCGTCTCTCCCCACCCCCCCCCGGACCCCTCGCCCCGTCTCTCCCCACCCCCCCCCGGACCCCTCGCCCCGTCTCCCCCCCCCCCGGACCCTCGCCCCGTCTCCCCCCCCCCCCCCAGACCCTCGCCCCGTCTCTCCCCACCACCCCCCCGGACCCTCGCCCCGTCTCTCACCCCTCCCCCGGACCCTCGCCCCGTCTCCCCCCCACGCACCCCCGGACCCTCGCCTTGTCTCCCCTCCCCCCCGGACCCTCGCCCCCTCCCCCCGTCTCCCCCCCCCACCCGGACCCTCGCCCTGTCCCCACCACCCGGACCCTCGCCCTGTCCCCACCACACCCGGAACCCTCGCCCCGTTCCCCCCCCCCCCCCCCGGACCCTCGCCCCGTCCCCCCCACCCCCCGCCCCCGGACCCTCGCCCCGTCTCTCCCCCACCCCCCCCAGACCCTCGCCCCGTCTCTCACCACCCCCCCCGGACCCTCGCCCCGTCTCCACCCCCCCCCGGACCCTCGCCCCGTCCCCACCCCCCCCCCGGACCCTCGCCCCGTCTCTCCCCCACCCCCCCCCGGACCCTCGCCCCGTCTCCACCCCCCCCCCGGACCCTCGCCCCGTCTCTCCCCCCCCCCCCCCGGACCCTCGCCCCGTCTCTCCCCCCCCCCGGACCCTCGCCCCGTCTCTCCCCCCCCCCCGGACCCTCGCCCCGTCTCTCCCCCCCCCCCGGACCCTCGCCCCGTCTTTCCCCCCCCTGGACCCTCGCCCCGTCTCTCCCCCCCCCCCCCCCCCGGACCCTCGCCCCCGTCTCTCCCCACCCCCCCCGGACCCTCGCCCCGTCCTCTCCCCACCCCCCCCGGACCCTCGCCCCGTCTCTCCCCCACCCCCCCCCGGACCCTCGCCCCGTCTCTCACCACCCCCCCCGGACCCTCGCCCCGTCTCCACCCCCCCCCCGGACCCTCGCCCCGTCTCCACCCCCCCCCCGGACCCTCGCCCCGTCTCTCCCCCCCCCCCGGACCCTCGCCCCGTCTCTCCCCCCCCCCGGACCCTCGCCCCGTCTCTCCCCCCCACCGGACCCTCGCCCCGTCTCTCCCCCCCCCCCCCCCGGACCCTCGCCCCGTCTCTCCCCCCCCCCCTCGGACCCTCGCCCCGTCTCTCCCCCCCCCCCCGGACCCTCGCCCCGTCTCTCCCCACCCCCCGGACCCTCGCCCCGTCTCTCCCCCCCCCCCGGACCCTCGCCCCGTCTCTCCCCCCCCCCCCCCGGACCCTCGCCCCGTCTCTCCCCCCCCCCCCGGACCCTCGCCCCGTCTCTCCCCACCCCCCGGACCCTCGCCCCCGTCTCTCCCCACCCCCCCCCCGGACCCTCGCCCCGTCTCTCCCCACCCCCCCCCCCGGACCCTCGCCCCGTCTCTCACCCCTCCCCCGGACCCTCGCCCCGTCTCTCCCTCACCCCCCCCGGACCCTCGCCCCGTCTCTCCCCACGCCCCCCCCCGGACCCTCGCCCCGTCTCTCCCCACCCCCCCCCCCGACCCTCGCCCCGTCTCTCACCCCTCCCCCCGGACCCTCGCCCCGTCCGGACCCTCGCCCCGTCTCCCCCCCCACACCCCCCGGACCATCGCCTTGTCTCCCCTCCCCCCGGACCCTCGCCCCGTCTCTCCCCCCCCCCCCGGACCCTCGCCCCGTCTCTCCCCCCCCCCCGGACCCTCGCCCCGTCTCTCCCCACCCCCCCCGGACCCTCGCCCCGTCTCTCCCCACCCCCCCCGGACCCTCGCCCCGTCTCTCACCCCTCCCCCGGACCCTCGCCCCGTCCGGACCCTCGCCCCTCCCCCGGACCCTCGCCCCGTCCGGACCCTCGCCCCTCCCCCGGACCCTCACCCCCGTCCGGGACCCTCGCCCCGTCTCCCCCCCCCCCACACCCCCCGGACCCTCGCCCTGTCCCCACCACCCGGACCCTCGCCCTGTCCCCACCACCCGGACCCTCGCCCCCCCCCCGGACCCTCGCGCCCCTCCAGATCGATCAATCTCAGTCTTGAAAGCTCCAACTGAGGACCCCCAGCAGCCACAACCTTTTGGGCGGGGGGGTGGGGGTGAAAGGAGAGTTGCAGATTTCCGCCACCCTTTGTGTGAAGAAGTGTTTCCTGACACCACCCCTGAACGGCCTGGCTCTAATTTTAAGGTTACGCCCCCTTTGTTCTGGACTCCCCCCACCAGAGGAAACAGTTTCTCTCTATCCACCCTATCAACTCCTTTAATCATCTTACTCACCTCGATTAGATCACCCCTCAATCCTCTACACTCAAGGGAATACAAGCCAAGTCTGTGCAACCTGCCCTCATCATTTAACCCTTTAAATGTTTTCACAGAATCCCCACAGTGCAGATAGAGGCCATTTCGGCCCATCGAGCCTGCACCGACACATATCCCACCCGATCCCCGTAATCCCTACACCAACACATATCCCACCCTATCCCTGTAACCCCACGTATTTAATCCCCCTAGCACTAAGGGTCAATTTTATCATAGCCAATCAACCTAACCTGCACATCTTTGGACTGTGGGAGCACCCTTTGAATAGTGTGACACAGAGCACACATTAATCGCATGGCATACTCACTCCCGGTACTTGGGTGAACAAACAATAGCGGATGGCCTCGGGAAGCATGATCTGGTACGAGCAGTGGGTGTGAAGATCCACGCTGGAGAGGAATGCAGTCCTGGGTTGGGTGTGTCTGGAAATGTACAAAACAAGATTACTCAGTGAAATATTCCACAGGATAAAAACATCATCATCATCACCTGACTACAGCAGGTGGTCACAGGTTCAATCACTTTACTCCAAGGAGATGCACTGATACAGGACAGTGTGTGGAGGGTTGGTGGCAAGCACAGGCCAAGGTATCTGCGTGACCCGAGTGTGCAATGGGCTAGTGCTCCCTGGTGCGCTATCAACAATACCAAAGACTACGAAATGGACTTATATGAAGTAGGCTTTTATTGACTAAGAACTAGAGCATGCCTCTGCTAGTGAATCCATCCTAAGAGCTCCCGGGGGAAGGGTGGTGAGTCACCTTTATACCCGGGCTTAGGGGTGGAGCCAGGGGCTGAGACATGCCTGGACTTGTACAGGGTTAACAGTGGTTTACCACACAGGCATGTACAGGGTTAACAGTGGTTCACCACATTCACCCCTCGTTTAAAAAAAGAGTCCGGCGGGTGTGAAGTGTTTCACAAAGTTCGTATACGAAAGTCTCTCCGGGGGTCTTGTCTGCCGTAATGATCTTCGTGGTGCCGGTTGCGGCGCTTCTTTGCCCGCGGCCGCTTCTCGCGTGGGACGGAGCACTGGCGTGTCGTCCTCTCGGGGTAGTGATGGCACCGGCATGTCGTCAGTTCGTGGTAGACACCCCGGTGGTGCGCCGTGGGTAGTGGTGGTGGGTGGAGGTAGTGGATTGGTGATCGATGGTGTTTCGGGTGGTACCTGAGGGTGCGAGGTCTCAAATTGAGACTGTGTCTTCCCGCCCGTCAGGATACGCCACGTAGGCGTACTGTGGGTTGGCGTGGAGGAGGTGAACCTTTTCGACCAGGGGGTCCGTCTTATGGCTCCTCACGTGTTTCCTGAGTAGGACGGGTCCCGGAGACGTCAGCCATGGCGGTAGTGATGTCCCCGAGGTGGATTTCCTGGGGAAGACGAACATCTTCTCGTGAGGGGTGGCGTTTGTGGCAGTACAGAGCAGTGATCGTATGGAGTGGAGCGCATCGGGGAGGACATCTTGCCAGCGGGAGATTGGGAGGCCCTTGGATTTTAGGGCGAGCATGGCGGTCTTCCACACCGTTGCGTTCTCCCTCTCTACCTGTCCGTTACCCCAGGGGTTGTAGCTGGTAGTCCTGCTCGTGGCTATGCCCTTCTCGAGCAGGTACTGGCGCAGCTCGTCACTCATGAACGACGAGCCCCTGTCACTGTGGATGCAATTGGGGAAGCCAAATATGGCGAACAGGTCGTGGAGGCACCTGATGACTGTGACGCTGGTCATGTCCGGGCAGGGGATGGCGAAGGGGGAACGGGAGTACTCGTCAATAATATTGAGGAAGTACGTGTTGCGGTCAGAGGAGGGAAGGGGCCCCTTGAAATCGACGCTGAGACGTTCGAAGGGGCGGGTGGCTTTAATCAGGTGTGCCCTGTCTGGCCTATAAAAATGCGGTTTGCATTCGGCGCAGACCTGGCAGTTCCTGGTCATGGTCCTGACCTCCTCGATGGAGTAAGGCAGGTTGCGAGCTTTAATAAAGTGGAAGAACCTGGTGACCCCCGGGTGGCAGAGATCATTGTGGAGGGTCCATAGCCTATCGACTTGTGCGTTGGCACATGTCCCACGGGATAGGGCGTCTGGGGGCTCATTAAGTTTCCCGGGCCGGTATAAGATATCGTAGTTGTAGGTGGATAACTCGATCCTCCACCGCAATATCTTATCATTTTTGATTTTCCCCCTTTGTCTGTTGTTAAACATAAATGCTACTGACCATTGGTCAGTGAGCAGGGTGAAACGTTTACCGGCCAGGTAATGCCTCCAGTGCCGTACAGCCTCCACTATCGCCTGGGCCTCCTTCTCGACTGAGGAGTGTCGAATTTCGGGGCCCTGGAGGGTCCGTGAAAAGAAGGCCACGGGTCTCCCCGCCTGGTTAAGGGTTGCAGCTAGGGCGAAGTCGGATGCATCGCTCTCCACTTGGAAAGGGATGGACTCATCCACTGCGTGCATTGTGGCCTTCGCAATGTCCTCTTTTATGAGGGTGAAGGCCGCACGGGCCTCTGCCGTCAGGGGGAAGGAGGTTGACTTGATGAGGGGCCGGGCTTTGTCCGCATAGTTGGGCACCCACTGGGCGTAGTAAGAGAAGGACCCTAGGCATCTCTTCAGGGCTTTTAGGCAGTGGGGGGGGGGGGTAGTTCCAGGAGGGGGCGCATTCGGTCGGGGTCGGGGCCGATGACTCCGTTTTCCACCACGCAGCCAAGAATAGCAAGGCGCGCGGTGCGGAACATACATTTTTCTCTGTTGTATGTCAGATTCAGCCGTTGGGCCGTACGGAGGAATTTTTCTAGGTTGGCGTCGTGGTCCTGCCGGTCATGGCCGCAGATGGTGACGTTGTCTAGATAGGGGAAGGTGGCCTGCAGCGCATTCTGGTCAACCATCCGGTCCATCTCCCTTTGGAAGACCGAGACCCCGTTGGTGACGCCGAAGGGGACTCGGAGGAAGTGGTAGAGGCGACCGTCAGCCTCGAAGGCCGTGTACTGGCGGTCCTCAGGCCTGATGGGGAGCTGGTGGTATGCCGACTTCAGATCAATCGTCGAGAATACCCGGTATTGTGCTATCTGGTTGACCATGTCAGATATGCGGGGAAGTGGGTATGCGTCTAATTGCGTGTATCGATTGATCGTCTGGCTGTAATCAATAACCTGGCGCTGTTTTTCGCCGGTCTTTACTACCACCACTTGGGCTCGCCATGGGCTGGTGCTGCCCTCGATAATCCCTTCCCTCAGGAGTCTTTGTACTTCTGATTTAATAAAGCTCCTATCCCCGGCACTGTACCGCCTGCTTTTAGTAGCAATTGGCTTGCAGTCTTTGGCGAGGTTAGCGAACAACGGGGGGGGTTTGACCTTCAGGGTCGACAGGCTGCATACTTTGCGCGGCGCCGTGTTTAAATTCTGCTGGCTGCAGACTGTAAGTGGGGGCAGGGGCCCGCCATATGCCATCGTGACGCTCTCCAGATGGCACTGGAAATCTAATCCTAGCAGTACGGGAGCGCAGAGCTGTGGCAGGACGAGGAATTTAAACTCTCTGTACTCCACGCCGTTCACTGTCAGAGTCGCTACACAGTAGCCGCCGACGTCCGCCGTATGGGACTTTGAGGCCATAAAGACCTGGTGGCGTGTGCGCATAACCGATAGGGAGTAGCGTTGCACCGTGTCGGGGTGGATGAAGCTCTCCGTGCTTCCGCAGTCGAAAAGGCAATTTGTGGCATGGCCATTTGCCTTTACGTTCATCATGGACCTGGCTAGTTGATGGGGCCTAGATTGGTCCAGGGTGATGGAGGCCATCGTCGAGGTCGGTGGGTCACTGTAGTATTCGCCCGCGCCGAGGGCCTGGTCCCGAGATGGTGTCCAAGATGGCGGCTCCCCCTCGGCTGGTGGTGTCCAAAATGGCGGCCCGCAATGCTCACACGTGGTTGGTGGGGTCCAAAATGGCGGCCTGTACGGTTCACACGCGACGCTGCTGGAATTGGGGGTCGATTTCGCCTTGCACACTCTCGCGTAGTGGCCTTTCTTGCCGCATTTGGAGCAGGTTGCGTCCTTTGCTGGGCATTGCTGTCTGGGGTGCTTGGCCTGGCCGCAGAAGTAGCATTTCTGGCCTCTGGTCATTGCAGCTGTAGTTGGGCTGCTGGCGGCTTGTGGCCTTACCGGGTCCCAAGATGGCTGCTCCCGTGGCATCCACGTGGCCATCCGGTCAGGGGTGTAGGCGTCCATGTTCTGGAGGGCCACGTCTAACGAGTTAGCGAGGGCCACCGTCTTCTGCAGGTCGAGCCCCCTCTGTTCCAGCAGCCTCTGCCGAGTATAGTTGGACCTGATGCCGGCTACGTAGGCGTCTCGGATCAGGTCTTCCGTGCATTCCTTGGCCGTCACCGCTTTGCAATTACAGTCCCGGCCGAGGACTCTCAGTGCCAGTAAATATTCAGCGCCCGATTCCCCGGGGCGCTGTTTTCGGGTAGCCAGGTGTCTGGCGTAGAACTCGTTAACAGGCCTCACGTATTGTTCCTTTAGCGTCGCGATGGCGGCCGCGTAAGTTGTGGCGTCTCGGATGATCGAGTAGACTCGGTGGCTCACCCGTGAGTTCAAGACAAGCCGTTTCGCGTCATCTGTAGTGACAGTAGTGCTGGAGGCCTCCAGGAAGGCTTCGAAACAGCTCAGCCAGTGTTCAAAGTTATTGGCTGCATCTGCTGCTTGAGGATCCAGGTCTAAACGTTCCGGCTTCAAGATTTGCTCCATGTTGAAAATTAGTCAATAAAATTGGTGCGCTATCAACAATACCAAAGACTCCAAAATGGACTTATATAAAGTAGGCTTTTATTGACTAAGAACTAGAGCATGCCTCTGCTAGTGAATCCATCCTAAGAGCTCCCGGGGGAAAGGTGGTGAGTCACCTTTATACCCGGGCCTAGGGGTGGAGCCAGGGGCTGAGACATGCCTGGACTTGTACAGGGTTAACAGTGGTTTACCACACAGGCATGTACAGGTTAACAGTGGTTTACCACACTCCCACACTGTGTGACCTGAGTGTGCAATGGGCTAGTGCTCCCACACTGTGACCCGAGTGTGCAATGGGCTAGTGCTCCCACACTGTGTGACCCGAGTGTGCAACAGGCTAGTGCTCCCACACGGTGTGACCTGAGTGTGCAATGGGCTAGTGCTCCCACACTGTGTGACCCGAGTGTGCAATGGGCTAGTGCTCCCACACTGCGACCTGAGTTTGCAATGGGCTAGTGCTCCCACACTGTGACCCGAGTGTGCAATGGGCTAGTGCTCCCACACTGCGACCTGAGTTTGCAATGGGCTAGTGCTCCCACACTGTGACCCGAGTGTGCAATGGGCTAGTGCTCCCACACTGCGACCTGAGTTTGCAATGGGCTAGTGCTCCCACACTGTGACCCGAGTGTGCAATGGGCTAGTGCTCTCACACTGTGTGACCTGAGTGTGTAACGGGCTAGTGCTCCCACACTGTGTGACCCGAGTGTGCAATGGGCTAGTGCTCCCACTGTGTGACCTGAGTGTGCAATGGGCTAGTGCTCCCACACTGTGTGACCTGAGTGTGTAACGGGCTAGTGCTCCCACACTGTGTGACCCGAGTGTGCAATGGGCTAGTGCTCCCACACTGCGACCTGAGTTTGCAATGGGCTAGTGCTCCCACACTGTGTCATAATGTGGGTCCAAAACACCACCTCTCTGCAGAAGTTTCTAATCCTGGCCTGGCTGCTATGAAGGATGAAATGGTGTGAGGGAAAGACATGAGGGGAAAACCCCAGGCTGACCCTGACGCACTCACTAGTGACCGATTACAGGCCAGCTTTCAGCCCACGGTCTAGGGCACACGAAAAAACAAAAAAAATAATCAAATGTAATACAATATCCCCCCTTTCTTCCTGAAAACACAGACTCCATTTGGTCACACGCCTACCGCCCCAGTGCCCCGCCGCCCCAGTGTCCCACTGCCCCGCCGCCCTAGTGTCCCACTGCCCCGCCGCCCCAGTGCCCCGCCGCCCCAGTGCCCCGCCGCCCCAGTGCCCCGCCGCCCCAGTGTCCCACTGCCCCGCCGCCCCAGTGTCCCACTGCCCCGCCGCCCCAGTGTCCCACTGCCCCGCCGCCCCAGTGTCCCACTGCCCCGCCGCCCCACAATTACCAGCCCCCGACACCTCACCCATTCTCCAGGTGTGAGCCTCGACAGCGAGCACTGGCAGGACATTTAACGGCGGGACATGTTGTTACAAAGTCCAGCCCTGTCCATTTCTAGGAAGGCACACTGGGTGGTGATCAGGACTGATTCAGCCTCCGCAAGGATACACAGGCCAGCTTGAACATCCGTTATGCCATCCTGCCTATGCTCGGACCAGGGACAATTAATTTGCTATATAACTCAGGATTATCTCGGCAGCCATCAACAGTTACAGGGCAAGAGCCCAACTCACGTGGATCCAGCCCAAGGTTATTAGGTCATCTCGGTCCTGAATAAGGAAGAGTTCCTCTTCATTCTCCGTGTTACAGTAATCAGGACCCGCACTTTGTTTAGGCATGATCACGTGGGTTATAGTAAACTCATTCTGCATCTGGAGGCACAATAAACAGATCAGATTACAGCACCAGTCCAGCCCTGCTAGGAATCAATGAGACGTCAGAGGGAGTGGAGCAATTACACGGCAGAGTGGCACCAATGCACAGCACCATGCAGGCAATCTGCTTTTTAAATTCATTCTCGGGATGTGGGCATCGCTGGCAAGGCCGGCATTTATTGCCCATCCCTTGTGGCCCTTGAGAAGGTGGTGGTGAGCCTCCTTCTTGAACCGCTGCAGTCCGTGTGGTGAAGGTGCTCCCACAGTGCTGTTAGGGAGGGAGTTCCAGGATTTTGACCCAGCGACAATGAAGGATCGGCGATATATGTCCAAGTCAGGATAGTGTGCGAGTTGGATGGGAACTAGGTGGTGGTGTTCCCATGCGCCTGCTGCCCTTGTCCTTCTAGGTGGAAGAGGTTGCGGGTTTGGGAGGTGCTGATGAAGAAGCCTTGGCGAGTTGCTGCAGTGCATCTTGTAGATGGTACACACTGCAGCCATGGTACGCCGGTGGTGGAGGGAGTGAATGTTTAAGGTGGTGGATGGGGTGCCAATCAAGCGGGCTGCTTTGTCCTGGATGGTGTCGAGCTTCTTGAGTGTTGTTGGAGCTGCACTCATCCAGGCAAGTGGAGAGTATTCCATCACACTCCTGACTTGTGCCTTGGTGGTGGCGAGGCTTTGGGGAAATCGGTAGTCCCCAATCTTCAGAAATGCACTAAATGGGCAATAGGGGCCAATACAGTGGCCATGGGTGGAGAATTGGGTTGCCGGGTTGTGGGGGAGGGGGACGAGATTGGGTCTCCCAGAGCTTTGGTGGGGGGGGGGGGGCAGGGGTACGAGTTCCCAGTAAGTTGTGTGGTGTAGGTATCCACCAGAGAGTTTTGGAGGGGTAGAGGACCCCCAATTCAGTCTGGGGCAGTAGGTGAACCCAAGTAAGCTGAGGGACGGGTGTCCCTCTGAGTAAGTGGAGGGGTGGGGGGGGTGGTAGACTCCAGGGGGCTCCTCAGGAGTTTAGAGCAGGCATGTATGTGTATTGAACATCTCAGGGCTGTACCAATCACCAATGAACCAACAAGTGAGAGGGAGCCAGTCTGGAGCTGCCTCACAGATCTCTAACCAGTTGGTTGCGGAACAGAAAGGCAAATCAATCATATTTGACAATTAGTTTCACAGAATCACAGAAGCCCCACAGTGCAGATAGAGGCCATTTCGGCCCATCAAGCCTGCACCGACACATATCCCACCCTATCCCCGTAACCCCACGTATTTAATCCCCCTAACACTAGGTCAATTTATCATAGCCAATCAACCTAACCCACACATATTTGGACTGTGGGAGGAAACCGGAGCACCCGGAGGAAACCCACGCAAACACGGGGAGAATGTGCAAACTCCACACAGACAGTCACCCGAGGCCGGATTCGAACCCGGGTCCCTGGCGCTGTGAGGCAACAGTGCTAACCACTATGCCACTGCCCAGTAAAGTGCCCACACCCATCACACCTCTTAATCATTTATCTCTGACCGTTCACTGTGCTTTGTCGGAGCGAACAAGCCTGACCTGCCCTGCGGATGAGAAGCAGGAACGCCTCCAGTTACAAAACCGAAGAGTTTGCCATTCAGACGCGGTCCTTACCAGCCTGCCGCAGAGAATCCCGCAGGTCTCCACGCCTCGGGCGGTGTTGGCCTCGGCGAGCTGCAGAAACTGCTGACACAGGCCTTTGGGAACCACCACCTTCCGAAGTCTGTCTGCAGAGAAGTCTGGAACAGAAGATATAAAAATTCCAGCTGTTATCAGCCCCGCGAACGAAGACAACCTCACTTCCTTTTCCAGTGCTGGATCTGCGTGCGCGAGCCGTTAGCTGAATGGGCAATGATCTATCTGCCTCTCTCCTGAAGATTTTTTTTTTAATTCATTCACGGGATGTGGGCGTCGCTGGCAATGCCAGCATTTATTGCGCATCCCTAAACCACCCTTCTGATGGTGCGCCGCCTTGTGGAACCACTGCAGTCCGTGTGATGAAGGATTGTACTTTTTTTTTATAGCGGTTTGATATAACGGAGAGGCTCAATCAGCCATTTCAGAGGGCAGTTAAGAGTCAACCACATTGCTGTGGGTCTGGTGTCTCATATCGGCCAGACCGGGTAAGGGTGGCAGATTTCCTTCCCTAAAGGACATTAGTGATCCAGATGGGTTTTTATGACAATCCGGTAGTTTCATGGTCACTTTAACTGATACTAGCTTTGTTTTTTAATTCCAGATTTATTTAAACAACTGAATTCAAATTCACAAAGTGCCGTGGATTTATACCAGATTATTAGTCCAGGCCTCTGGATCACGAGTACCAGAGCAGAACCACTTTGCTACCGTACCTCATGCAGACTGTTATTGGGCTACGGCTCCGTCAGTGCTGCCAGCCCTTCTTCCCGTGTGACCCGAGCCACAGCGTACTGGTGGACTATTAGACCATCACAGCCAGGTTGGACCTTGTCCTCAGCTGAACTCTCAGCACGCGGGTACACACAGGTGCTTCCCAGCAGGGGGTTGATCGAGAACGGGGAGCAGGAAACCTGGCCCCATCTCTCTGCCCACCCCCACTACCACCCCCCACCCCCACCACCCCCCCCCCCCCAGCTCGACGCCAACTGTGACTGAGCCTCTGTTGCTGTCTAGCCCCAGATCAACTAACTCATCGAGAGCAGGAATCAAACGAGGACTGCCCGATCGGTGTGGCTACAGACATTTTGACATGGTCTGCTTCCCATCTGGGAGAATGAGTGTTCTGTATGCTATTTTCAGCCGGGGTGAGGGGTGCGTGGGGAATGTGGAGACCCAGTCGCGTGGAACCGCAAAGGGACTGGCTGCCCACATTCACTTCACTGAAACCAGCTCCTGAACCTAATGGCACACTGCAGGGCTAATCTAGCTCCAACCTGCCCTCAAGCAAGCAAATGTTTTTGTACTCGGGTAACATTTTCAATTTTTAACAAAACACAATAACGATTCTCCCAGTCAGCATGGCGCGAACAAAAGTAGCCGCTGCCATTCGTTTTAGACCTATTTCCACACCCCACCCCACTCACCCAGGGGAGGGAGGGGGGGGGGGGGGCGGAGGGGGGCAGGGGCACGGGAGAATACACTAAATAAAAATCAGTCTTCACAATAGACTCTGCTGCCAGCATTAACTCTGCAAAGTGGAAGGTCAAATGAATGGAAGCCACTTCAATTTCAATACAAGAAATGGATTACACAGAATCTACAGCACAGAAACAGGCCAGTCGGTCCAACTGGTCCGTGCTAGTGTTTCTGCTCCACACGAGGCTCCTCCCACCCCTCTTCATCTCACCCCATCAGCACATCCTTCGATTCTTTTCTCCCTCATGTATTTATCTAGCCTCCCCTTCGCCTCAACCACTCCCTGTGGTAGCGAGTTCCACATTCTCACCACTCTCTGGGTGAAGAAGTTTCTCCTGAATTCCCGGCTGGATTTATTAGTGATTATCTTCTATTTATGGCCCCTAGTTTCAGACACCCCCACAAGTGGAAACCTCTCCTCTACGTCTACCCGTCATAATTTTAAAGACCTCTAGTCGGTCACCCTTCGCTTTTCTGGAGAAGAGCTTCTGCCTGTTGCTTTTCCCGACGGTTGTTAAACTGAACAAGCAAACCACTGAAAGTAGATTCTTCAAAAGACTAGTTTTGAGATGTCTGGCTGTAAATACGAGTAAATGGATCAGTCCTCACTGTTCCAGTTGGTTCCAAAGGCTCCGGGCTTCTTTGACCGATCTACGACAGGTGGCTCAGTGTTTGGGAGACCCACAGCGGGCGCGGGTGGACTAAGATTATTTGGCGGTGTCAGAACGCCCGCTATTAGGGAGCAGTCTTTGGACCCGGGGGAGTTTTCCGGTTTTGCGTATTCCTCCAGCACTTTCAGCCGTTCTTTCTCCAGCTCTTTCCGTCGCATCATCTCCTCGAAGGCGTGGAACTGCTCCTGCTCCGTTTGCTGCTGCCGCATTCGCGCCACCCTCTGCTTTTCATCATCCACCTGCTGCTGCCGGGCCAACTCCTGCGCAAATTCCTCATCTTCCCTCCGCTGTAAAGTGTAAGAAAGGCGTCAGCAACAGAGGGCACGTCGCTCGTGAACCGTCTCTGCAGTTTCCCGCTGCCGCGCAAAGCGGCCGCCACACGTTTACGTAGCTTACAACAGTGACTACACTTCAAAAAGTAATTCATTGGTTGTAAAGCGCTTTGGGACGTCCTGATAGAAAGAACAAACAAACTTTCATTTCTAAGAGCCAGAAACAGCTGGCAATCTGCAAACTTCCCTTAGCAACAGCAATTAATGTGCTATTAACCTCAGGACTGAGTTAGACCATTTCACCAGATAGGAGAGATTCAGAAAATCAGAAGCAAGCTCCTGACCCCCAGGTGATCTGTGAGCAATGCCACTGGTGATCAGCTAGTGCCAAGACATGCTTGCTGCAGTGAAAGCACTGTGGCCCTTTGGTCAGTAGCTGGGGCTCCCGGCTGTTACAGTGTTTGCCTGGGCTCCTCTACACAAAAGGCAACTGTTCTAGTAACTGGACTCGAGGGCAGGGCTACAGGTGGTCCAAAGCAAAGATCGGGACAGACTACCCGGTGATACAAAGCAGCAGCGGCTTGTGCAGAGACTTGAGCACAAAAATCCAGGCTGACACTCCAGTGCAGTGCTGAGGGAGTGCTGCACTGTTGGAGATGCTGTCTTTCGGATGAGACGTTAAACCGAGGCCACGTCTGCCCTCTCAGGTGGACGTAAAAGATCCCAAGGCACTATTTTCGAAGAGGAACAGGGGAGTTCTCCCCGGTGTTCTGGCCAATATTTACCCCTCACACAGATTATCTGGTCATTATCCCATTGCTGTTTGTGGGAGCTTGCTGTGCGCAAATTGGCTGCCGCGTTTCCTACATTACAACAGTTCAAAAGTACTTCATTGGCTGTAAAGGCGCTTTGGGACGTCCGGTGGTCGTGAAAGGCGCTATAGAAATGCAAGTCTTTTTCTTGTTGTGCTGCGCTGTGCTTACCCGTAGCTCCTGGTGTTCTGTGTACTCGGCCCCGTATCTGTTCAGAAGCTCACTCTTCAGTTGTTCGGCCCTCGGAAACGCAATCTCTTTTAGTTTCTACCACACACAGGAAAAGAAAAGCGAGAGTCTGATATCTGGCACTGTTTGGCATCCCCCTCTCAAAGCCTTACTCACTGCATTGCCACACACACTCGGCACTATGCACGCAGTGCTGTACTCAAAGCTGATGATGCAAACCCACAGCACAAACTAACATAAGAACATAAGAAATAGGAGCAGGAGTCGGCCATTCGAGCCTGCTCCGCCATTCAATGAGATCATGGCTGATCTTCTGCCTCAACTCCATTCACCGACCCTATCGCCATATCCCTTGATGCCCTTACTAGTCAGAAATCTATCGACTTCTGTTTTGAATATACCCAATGACTGAGCCTCCACAGCCCTCTGGGGTAGAGAATTCCAAAGATTCACCACCCTCTGTGTGAAGAAATTTCTCCTCATCTCAGTCCTGAATGGCCTACCCTTTATCCTGAGGCTGTGACCCCTGGTTCTAGACTCCCCAGCCAAGGGAAACATTCTCCCAGCATCCACCCTATCAAGCCCTGTAATAATTTTGTATGCTTCAATGAGATCCCCTCTCATTCTTCTGAATTCAAGAGAATACAGGACTAGTTTACTCATTAAAATGTATTTAATGACCCAGCCTCCACGGCTCTCTGGGGCAGAGAATTCCACAGATTTACGGCCCTCAGAGAGAAGAAATTCCTCATCTCAGTTCTAAAAGGGTGACCCTTTATTCTGAAACTGTGCCCCCGAATTCTAGATTTCTAGATAACACTTTGTTTACGGTCCCGATGCTCCAGGACGTATGGAATGACAGGAACCAGGTCTGTGCCTGGGATTCCCCCAAACAGTCAATTCCTCGTTTAATCACTGCCAGCGAGTGGAGGTACAAACAGCAGAGGGGCTACGGAGGGTCACAGGTGGAGGAAAGAGCCCGCGGGTCGCGTTACAAACATCGCTGCTAATGTCCCCGTTAAGCAGCGCGGCCGCACACCGCGCTCTGGAGGATCCGCGCGGGCTGGTCACCGGCTTTTGGATGGAAAAACCGTGCATGCGCGGAAAGTTGAACGGGCCGCGCAGCAACCTTAAAGGGGCCGCACACCCCAAAAAAAACCACACACCCCAAAAAAACCCACTAGAGCGAACATTTGACTGCTGTGACACAGCATTCTACAGATAGAATAGTAATGGGTGATCGGGGCAAGAACAGGGGTGAGCTGGCTTGGCCACCACCACTCTCACCAGGTGAAACTCCAGTACATCATCCCCTGATCCGTCCAGCATTACACACATCTAATACACGCTGCTGTCCTCATTGCTCTGAAGGCCCAAGTTAGCATCGTGTCGGGGTGAGTGACTGACCGGGAGACTCGCGAACATCCCGCTGTTTCAATCAAAGCCAAACACACCCAGACTTATAGAATCCATCGGACAGCGCTGCAACTCTCAAAGTAAACACCATACGTCTCGTCTAGATCATCAAGTGGCGAGACGCCAAAAGGATTTTCAAATTATTCCGACAGGTTTAACATTCTCTCTCTGACTGCTCATTTCCTGCGAGACTTACTTTGCAAATGCCGACCATCACCGTCAACAAAAGTCGTCAACCACACATCATCCGACTTCCTGCCTGTGTGCGGCAATTCTCTTCCCTCCAATCCCCGTTCTCCTTCGGCAGAAATAATGGGGTTGCGCGGGGTCATCTATACGCGGTGGGCAAACCTGCAGACTGGGTGCTGTCCCATCAGTGTTCTTTAAATCCCACCCCCTTCCCCACCACACCCTGTAGATGCTGACTCTTGTTGGGGGTTTGGTGCCACGGGTGCGGGCTGTGCAACTTCACCTATAACCCCATTCTTCAGGCAGTGAGTATCAGCGGGCTATTCGACTGTGCACAGCACCACAGGCAAGCCTGGTCCCAGCCAATCACGGATGGGATCTGTGCCCAATGTTCCCTCGAAGTTTTCTTTTGGACCGCGTGGTCCCTTTAATGGGCTGCGCGGCCCATTCGAACTTGCGCGCATGCGCGGCTTTTCCATTTAAAAGCCAGCTGCACAGGGGCTCCAGAGCGCTGCGTGGCTGCGCAGTTTAAAGGGAACACTGTCTGTGATGTCCTAGTGAAGAGTCCCAGTGTCCTGGCAGTTACTGTGCTGAGGATAACTGCACAGTGCCGACATTGTATTCCAGTCACGACACAAAAGCGCACTTTGTCCATCCTCCACTGGTTTCAACAAAAGACACCCGTTATTTCTGAATATAATCGACTGAGAAAAACTCAACCATTACACCACTGACCTATTGCATTATTCCCACTTCCTGCAAGTGCGATTTCAATGTGGGAATTCTTAACTGATCAAATGTATCGAGGCAGGAACTGCTTCCCCCACACTGTGGTAATCGCTGTCGGTCCGAGTGCTTGAACAGATCCTGCTGGTCCAGGCAGCACGATCCAATTAAACAGCAGCACGGAGAAAGAGAACCGCTGGAAACAGCAGGCGCGTGAGAGAGAACGTCGGGTAATGTCTAAGTGCTGTCTCTGGACACGCCGACACACACCTCACACCTGCCCACTATGCTGGGCCTTCTCTGCCACCAGACAGTCCTTTCGAGGGACGAGGGGCTCGGGGCTCAGGTCCAGGCCGGCAATGCTTTCTGCTCAGCAAACGTTCTCAGTCCACCCCACAACGTGAATGGAAGAAATCCCACACCGCCAGGAGCCCTGACATCGCAGCCAAACTGCAGGAGAAACTGGCTCTAATCGGAGAGGTTTAGACATACCCTACCCTACCGGGAGTCAGCCGGATCGACTGCGAGCACATCCCAAGCAGAGCGAGTGTTGCGGTGGTTGCAGTGAAACGCTAAACAAAGAGATTCTTACTTTTAATGTCTCCTTCTTTTCTGGTATTACACTGGTTTTATAATCCCGGTGCTTAGGCAACTTTTCCAAGAACAACCTGGGTAATAAGCAGAAAACAATAATGACACGCGGTACACGGGACAGAGTGAGACACACACGTGGCAAGCGTGCCAGGAACAGAGGCAGCTCTCGGACACAACACACACACAAGTTTCATTAAAACTGCCAAGGGAGTTAGACCAACAGGAAGTAGTGCAACCTGCACGCTAGGGACACCCAAGAGACTTGCATCAGGTGTTCTTATTTACAAAATGGCCATTGTACATACACTAAACCGGTAAAGCCAAATATCCCGGGATTGGCTGCATCTCCTGGAGCATTCCTTCTCTCTTCACCCTCACCTGGGATCATGCCTAATTCTGGAGCCCAGCCGGCGGGGTGACATTTCAGTTCATTTACTGTTCGGTGGGCTTCCCAGTTCATTGCCATCCTGGGGTCCTTCTCCATCGAGGTAGGAATGCCCTGATCTGGGATCTGCTACACTGGCAGGCTGCACAGCGCGCGGTGGCTGCTGTAGGTGCCTGGGAGATCCCAACCAAATTGGGGGGGGTGATTTGGGGAATTAATGTCTTGCAGACCCCTGTCCGGGACCCCCTCCCTCTGTGTGCTGCAGCTGCTAATGTTTGAAGTGCTGGGTGTGGGGGGGTAGGAGGCTGTTAGCACCTCAGTAGTACCTGCTGTACTGGTGGAGTGAGATGTCAAGTGTTGGCAGCTCTGGTTGGCGGCATTCCTGGAGGTTTGATCACATGATCTGACCACGACACCTGACCATGAACCCCCATTGCTCCCCCATTCCCCCGTCTCCCACTCCCCCGCCCCCCCACTCTCGCGCCCCCGCTCCCGCCCCCCCACTCTCCCGCCCCCCGGCCCCCACTCTCCCGCCCCCACTCTGACCCCCATTCCCTAGTCTCATCTCCCCCAGGCCCCACCGTTTCCCCCATTCCTCAGTCTCTTGCCCTCCCCCCAAATCCCCCACTCTCTTCCCCAGTCTCCCACTCTCCCCCACCCCGTTCCCATTCCATTCCCCAGTCTCCCGCTCTCCCCCAGCCCCCACTCCCTTCCCATTCCCCACTCTCTGTCGCCAGTCTCCCGCTCTCCCCCAGCCCCACTCTCTCCCCCATTGACCCAGGGCCCTGTGACCATTCAATCCTGGGACAGAGCCCTGTGAGCATTCAATCCTGGGACAGGGCCCTGTGAGCATTCAATCCTGGGACAGAGCCCTGTGAGCATTCAATCCTGGGACAGAGCCCTGTGAGCATTCAATCCTGGGACAGGGCCCTGTGAGCATTCAATCCTGGGACAGAGCCCTGTGAGCATTCAATCCTGGGACAGGGCCCTGTGATCACTCAATCCTGGGACAGGGCCCTGTGACCATTCAATCCTGGGACAGAGCCCTGTGAGCATTCAATCCTGGGACAGGGCCCTGTGACCATTCAATCCTGGGACAGGGCCCTGTGGCCATTCAATCCTGGGACAGGGCCCTGTGAGCATTCAATCCTGGGACAGAGCCCTGTGAGCATTCAATCCTGGGACAGGGCCCTGTGAGCATTCAATCCTGGGACAGGGCCCTGTGAGCATTCAATCCTGGGACAGGGCCCTGTGAGCATTCAATCCTGGGACAGAGCCCTGTGAGCATTCAATCCTGGGACAGGGCCCTGTGAGCATTCAATCCTGGGACAGGGCCCTGTGAGCATTCAATCCTGGGACAGGGCCCTGTGGCCATTCAATCCTGGGACAGGGCCCTGTGAGCATTCAATCCTGGGACAGAGCCCTGTGAGCATTCAATCCTGGGACAGGGCCCTGTGAGCATTCAATCCTGGGACAGAGCCCTGTGAGCATTCAATCCTGGGACAGGGCCCTGTGACCATTCAATCCTGGGACAGAGCCCTGTGAGCATTCAATCCTGGGACAGAGCCCTGTGAGCATTCAATCCTGGGACAGGGCCCTGTGAGCATTCAATCCTGGGACAGGGCCCTGTGACCATTCAATCCTGGGACAGAGCCCTGTGAGCATTCAATCCTGGGACAGGGCCCTGTGAGCATTCAATCCTGGGACAGGGCCCTGTGACCATTCAATCCTGGGACAGGGCCCTGTGAGCATTCAATCCTGGGACAGAGCCCTGTGACCATTCAATCCTGGGACAGGGCCCTGTGACCATTCAATCCTGGGACAGGGCCCTGTGACCATTCATAGAGCCAGAGTGTCATAACGGCACAGGAGGAGGCCATTTGACCCATTGAGTCCGTGCCGGCTCTCTGTAGAGCAATCCAGTCAGTCCCATTCCCCCGCTCTATCCCCGTAGCCCTGCAAGTTTATTTCCCTCAAGTGCCTATCCAGTCTCCCCTTGAAAACATTGAGTGTCTCCGCTTCCACCACTTCCATTGGCAGCGAATTCCAGGTCCTCACCACTCGCTGCGTAAATTTGTTTTTCCTCACATCCCCCCTGTATCTCTTGCCCAAAACCTTAAATCTGTGTCCCCTAGTCCTTGTACCATCAACTAGTGGGAACAGCCTTTCCCCGTCTAGCCTATCCAAACCCGTCATAATCTTGTACACCTCTATCAAATCACCCCTCAACCTCCTTTGCTCTAATGAAAACAAATCCAGCTTCTCCAACCTGTCCTTGTAGCTAAGATCCCCCATCCCCGGAACCATTCTGGTAAATCCCCTCTGCACCCTCTCAAGGGCCTTCACATCCTTCCTAAAGTGTGGTGACCAGAACTGGACACAATACTCCAGTTGTGGCCTAACCAGCACTTTATAAAGGTTCAGCATAACTTCTCTACTTTTGTACTCAATACCTCTATTTATGAATCCCAAGATCCCATATGCTTTGTTAACCACTCTCTCAATATGTCCTGCCACCTTCAGGGACCTATGCACATTAACTCCCAGGTCCCTCTGTCCCTGCACACTCTTTAAAACTGTGCCATTAAGTGTATATTGCCTCTCCCTGTTCCTTCTGCCAAAATGTATCACCTCACACTTCTCTGTATTAAATTCCATCTGCCACTTGTCTGCCCATTCTGCTAGCCTTTCCATGTCCTGTTGCAGTCGATTGATATCATCACTGTTTGCTACACCTCCAAGTTTGGTGTCATCGGCAAATTTAGATATTCTACTTTGTATTCCAATATCCAGGTCATTTATATGCCCCAGCACTGACCCTTGGGGAACACCACTGTCTACCATCCTCCAGTCTGAACAACAGCCATTTACCACAACTCGCTGTTTTCTGTCCTTAAGCCAATTCCTTATCCAAGCTGCCACTGATCCACCTATTCCATGAGCCTCAATTTTGTAAACCAGCCCTCTATGTGGTACTTTGTTAAACACCTTCTGAAAATCCATGTAGACAACATCCATTGCATTCCCTTCACCAATCCTCTCTGTTACTTCATCAAAAAATTCAATTAGATTACTCAAACATGATCTGCCTTTTACAAATCCATGTTGGCTCTCCTTAATTAGCTTAAACCTCTCCAACTGCCTGTTAATTTTTTCTTGATTATTGTTTCTAAAACTTTACCCACCACTGATGTTAAACTGACCGGCCTGTAGTTACTAGGATTGTCCTTACACCCTTTCTTGAACAATGGTGTCACATTTGCCACTTTCCAATCCTCAGGCACCTCCCCCGCATCTAGGGAAGATTGGAAAATTATGGCAAGCCCTTCCGCCATCTTCTCCCCCAATTCCCTTAGCAACCTGGGATGCAAGCCATCTGGACCAGGCGTCTTATCCACTCATAGAAGATAGGAGCAGGAGTAGGCCATTCGGCCCCTCGAGCCTGCTCCACCATTCAATGCGATCATGGCTGATCATCCAAATTCAGTACCCGGTCCCTGCTTTCTCCCCATACCCCTTGATCCCTTTAGCCTTAAGAAATATATCCAACTCCTTCTTGAATATATTTAATGTATTGGCCTCTACTGCCTTCTGTGGTAGAGAATTCCACAGGTTCACCACTCTCGGTGAAGAAATTCCTCCTCATCTCTGTCCTAAATGGCCTACCCCTTATCCTTAGACTGTGACCCCTGGTTCTGGACACCCCGACCATCGGGAACATCCTTCCTGCATCTAGTCTGTCCAGTCCTGTCAGAATTTTATAGGTTTCAATGAGATCCCCTCGCATTCTTCTATACTCCAGCGAGTACAAGCCCAATCGACCCAATCTCCCCTCATACGTCATTCCTGCCATCCCAGGTATCAGCCTGGTGAATCTTCGCTGCACTCCCTCCATGGCAAGAACATCCTTCCTCGGATAAGGCGACCAAAACTGCACACAATACTCAAGATGTGGTCTCACCAAGGCCCTGTACAACTGCAGCAAGACAGTTCCTGTACTCAAACCCTCTCGCTACGAAGGCCAACATACCATTTGCCTTCTTAACCGCCTGCTGCACCTGCATGCTTACCTTCAGCGACTGGTGCACAAGGACACCCAGGTCTCGTTGCACTTCTCCTTCTCCCAATCTATTGCCATTCAGATAATAATCTGTCTTCCTGTTTTTGCCACTCTAAGCATACCCAGCCTTTCTAGTACATCCTGTCTATCAATTTTCACCCCTTCCATTGCTTCTACCTTTTCCACTTCTACTGATATTTTGTCAGCATCCACCTCCTTAGTAAACACCGATACAAAGTACTTATTGAGTATTCTAGCCTTGCCCTGCAACTCTAAGCATACATCACCTTCTTTGTCTCTAATAGGCCCCACCCTGCCTCTTACTACCCGCTTACTGTTTACATGCCGGTAGAAGATTTTTGGGTTCCCTTTTATGTTAACCGCCATTCTACTCTCATATTCTCTCTTTGCCAATCTTATTTTCATCTTCACTTCCCCTCTCAACTTATTGTTTGGTCTGGTTCTCCGTTGAATAATTCACCTGACATACACCATACACCCTCTTTTTTGTTTCATCATCTTCTCTATCTCCCTCGTCATCCAAGGAGCCCTTGCTTTGGTTCCCTTACCCTTCCCTCTTGTTGGAATGTACCTAGCCTGTACTTGGAACATCTCCTCCTTAAAGATCACCCATTGTTCTGTTACAGTTTTTCCTGTCAGTCTTTGGTTCCATTTTACCCTGGCCAGATCCTTTTGCATCCCATTGAAGTTAGTCCTATTCCAGTTTAGAAGTTCCACTCTGGATTGTTCCTTGCTCCTCTCCATTGCTAATCTAAATCTTATGATACGATGATCACTCGTGCCCAAGTGTTCTCCCACAGACACTTGGTCAACCTGGCCCACCTCATTCCCCAGCACCAGATCCAGCAATGCCTCCTTCCTAGTTGGGCCAAGAACATACTGGTCAAGGAAATTCTCCTGAACACATTTCAGAAATTCCTCCCCCTCCTTTCCCTTTACCCTAGCATTATCTCAATCGATATTTGGGTAATTAAAGTCCCCCAATATCACCACTCTATAGCTCTTGCATCTCTCTGCGATTACCCTGCAGATTTGCTCCTCTACCCACCTCTCACTATTTGGAAGCCTATAGAATACCCCCAATAGTGTGATCAGACCCTTTTTGCTCAACTCTAACCAAATGGATTCTGTCCTTGTCCCCTCAAGAACATCCTCCCTTTTCAACACTGCAATGTCTTCCTTAATCAGCACTGCCACCCACCTCCCTTTTTCCTTCCCTATCTTTTCTCAACACCTTGTACCATGTCCTCACCGTTTTTAAGCCACGTTTCCGTTATTGCCACAACATCATATTGCCACACTGCTAATTGTGCTTGTAGCAACGTTATTCACCACACTTTCTGCGTTTACATACATGCATTCTAAACACATTTTTGAATTTTTCGGAGTCATTCATTCCTGGGACAGAGCCCTGTGAGCATTCATTCCTGGGACAGGGCCCTGTGACCATTCAATCCTGGGACAGGGCCCTGTGACCATTCAATCCTGGGACAGAGCCCTGTGACCATTCAATCCTGGGACAGGGCCCTGTGACCATTCAATCCTGGGACAGGGCCCTGTGACCATTCAATCCTGGGACAGGGCCCTGTGACCATTCAATCCTGGGACAGGGCCCTGTGACCATTCATTCCTGGGACAGGGCCCTGTGACCATTCAATCCTGGGACAGGGCCCTGTGAGCATTCAATCCTGGGACAGGGCCCTGTGACCATTCAATCCTGGGACAGGGCCCTGTGACCATTCAATCCTGGGACAGGGCCCTGTGACCATTCAATCCTGGGACAGGGCCCTGTGACCATTCAATCCTGGGACAGGGCCCTGTGACCATTCAATCCTGGGACAGGGCCCTGTGAGCATTCAATCCTGGGACAGGGCCCTGTGAGCATTCAATCCTGGGACAGAGCCCTGTGACCATTCAATCCTGGGACAGAGCCCTGTGAGCATTCAATCCTGGGACAGAGCTCTGCGACCATTCAATCGTGGGACAGGGCCCTGTGACCATTCAATCCTGGGACAGAGCTCTGCGACCATTCAATCCTGGGACAGGGCCCTGTGACCATTCAATCCTGGGACAGGGCCCTGTGAGCATTCAATCCTGGGACAGGGCCCTGTGACCATTCAATCCTGGGACAGAGCCCTGTGAGCATTCAATCCTGGGACAGAGCCCTGTGAGCATTCAATCCTGGGACAGAGCCCTGTGAGCATTCAATCCTGGGACAGGGCCCTGTGAGCATTCAATCCTGGGACAGGGCCCTGTGAGCAATCAATCCTGGGACAGTTCACTGTGAGCATGACATTTAGGAAGGACAGGAAGCTAGGAAAAGGTGGAGGGGTGGCCGTTAATTAATGATGGTATTAGCACAATAGAGAGGGATGACCCAAGTTCAGGAAACCAGGATGTAGAAGTAGTAGAGATGAGAAATGATAAAGGCAAGAAGTCACTTGTGGGAGTGGCGTACAGGCCCCCTAACAGTAACCACACGGTAGGATGGAGTATAAGGAAAAATAATGGGAGCTTGTCAGAAAGATATGGCAATAATCATGGGGGATTTTAATCTACATATAGACTGGAAAAATCAGATGGGCAAAGGTAGCCCAGATGAGGTGTTCATAGAATGTTTTCGGGATAGTTTCTTACAACAGCACGTGCTGGAGCCAACCAGAGAGCAGGCTATACTAGACCTGGTATTGTGCAACGAGATAGGATTAATTAATGACCTCATAGTGAAGGCGCCCCTAGGTAGCAGCGATCATATGATTGAATTTTACATTCAGTTTGAGGGAGAGAAGAGTGGGTCCAAGACTAGTATTTTAAACTTAAATAAGGGCAATTATGAGGGCATGAAAGCAGAGCTAGCTAAAGTGAACTGGCAAATTAGGTTAAGGGATAGGCCAATGGAGTTGCAGTGGCAGACATTTAAGGGGATATTTCAGAATACACAGAATATATACATTCCAATGAGAAAGAAACATTCCAAGGGGAGGACCCACCATCCATTAACTAAAAAAGTTTACGATAGTATCAAACTTCAAGAAAAAGCATATAATTGCACAAAGATGGGTGGCAGGTCAGAAGATTGGACCGAATATAAAAAACAGCAAAGAATGACTAAAAGATTAATAAGGAGAGGAAAAATTAGAGTACGAGAGATAACTAGCTATAAATATAAAAACAGATAGTAAGAGTTTCTATAGATATTTTAAAAAGAAGAGTTAACAAAGTGAGTGTTGGTCCTATAAAAAGTGAGTCTGGGGAATTAATAATGGAAGATAAGGAGATGGCAGTTGAATTGAACAGGTATTTTGCATCGGTCTTCACTATAGAGGATTCAAGTAACATCCCAGAAATAGCTGTAAATCAGGAAATGGAAGGGAGGGAGGGAGGAGCTCAAGAAAATAACAATCACCAGGGAAGTGGTACTGAGCAAATTGTTGGAGCTGTGGGCTGACAAGTCCCCGGGTCCTGATGGGCTTCATCCTAGGGTCTTAAAAGAAGTGGCTAGTGAGATAGTTGATGCGTTGGTTTTAATTTTCCAAAATTCCCTAGATTCGGGGAAGGTTCCATTAGATTGGAAAATAGTGAATGCAACTCCTTTATTCAAAAAGGGAGACAGAAAGCAGGAAACTACAGGCCAGTTAGCTTAACATCTGTCATAGGGAAGATGTTAGGAGCTATTATTAAAGACGTTATAGCAGGGCACTTAGAAAAGTTTAAAGTAATCAGGCAGAGTCAACATGGTTTTGTGCAAGGGAAATCATGTTTAACCAATTTATTGGAGTTCTTTGAGGAAGTAACATGTGCTGTGGATAAAGGGGAACCGGTGGATGTACTGTACTTAGATTTCCAGAAAGCATTTGATAAGGTGCCACATCAAAGGTTATTGTGGCAAATAAAAGCTCATGGTGTAGGGGGTAACATATTCACATGGATAGAAGATTGGCTAGCTAACAGGAAACAGAGAATAAGCATAAATGGGTCATTTTCTGGTTGGCAAGATGTAACGAGTGGTGTGCCACAGGGATCAGTGCTGGGGCCTCAACTTTTTACAATTTATATAAATGACTTGGATGAAGGGACCGAAGGTATGGTTGATCAATTTGCTGATGACACAAAGATAGGTAGGAAAGTAAATTGTGAAGAGGACATAAGGAGGCTACATAGGGCTACAGATAGGTTAAGTGAGTGGGCAAAGATCTGGCAAATGGAGTAGAATGTGGGAAAATGTGAAGTTGTCCATTTTGACAGGAAGAATAAAAAAGAAGCATATTACCTAAATGGTGAGATTGCAGAGAGATCGGGGTGTCCTAGTGCATGAATCACAAAAGGTTAGTATGCAGGTACAGCAAGTAATTAGGAAAGCTAATAGAATGTTATAGTTTATTGCGAGGGGGAATTGAATACAAAAGTCGGGAGGTTATGCTTCAGTTATACAGGGCATTGGTGAGACCATATCTGGAGTACTGTGTACAGTATTGGTCCCCTTATTTAAGGAAGATGTAAATACGTTGGAAGCAGTTCAGAGAAGGTTTACTAGACTAATACCTGGAATGGGCGGGTTGTCTTATGAGAAAAGGTTGGACAGGCTAGGCTTGTATCCGCTGGAGTTTAGAAGAGTAAGAGGTGACTTGATTGAAACATGTAAGATCCTGAGGGGTCTGGACAGGGTGGATGTGGAGAGGATGTTTCCTCTTGTGGGAGAATCTAGAACTAGGGGTCACTGTTTAAAAATAAGGGGTCGCCCATTTAAGACAGAGATGAGAGGACATTTTTTCTCAGAGGGTCGTGAGTCTTTGGAACTCTCTTCCTCAGAGGGCGGTGGAAGCAGAGTCTTTGAATATTTTTAAGGCAGAGGTAGATAGATTCTTGATAAGCAAGGGGGTGAAAGGTTATCGGGGGTAGGCGGGAATGTGGAGTAATCGGATCAGCCATGATCTTATTGAATGGCGGAGCAGGCGCGAGGGGCCAAGTGGCCGACTCCTGCTCCTAATTCGTATGTTCGTATGATCATTCAATCCTGGGACAGGGCCCTGTGACCACTCAATCCTGGGACAGGGTCCTGTGACCATTCAATCCTGGGACAGAGCCCTGTGATCATTCAATCCTGGGACAGGGCCCTGTGACCATTCAATCCTGGGACAGAGCCCTGTGACCATTCAATCCTGGGACAGGGCCCTGTGACCATTCAATCCTGGGACAGGGCCCTGTGACCATTCAATCCTGGGACAGGGCCCTGTGACCATTCAATCCTGGGACAGGGCCCTGTGACCATTCAATCCTGGGACAGGGCCCTGTGACCATTCAATCCTGGGACAGGGCCCTGTGAGCATTCAATCCTGGGACAGAGCCCTGTGACCGTTCAATCCTGGGACAGGGCCCTGTGACCGTTCAATCCTGGGACAGGGCCCTGTGAGCATTCAATCCTGGGACAGGGCCCTGTGACCATTCAATCCTGGGACAGGCCCCTGTGACCGTTCAATCCTGGGACAGAGCCCTGTGAGCATTCAATCCTGGGACAGGGCCCTGTGAGCATTCAATTCTGGGACAGGGCCCTGTGACCATTCAATCCTGGGACAGGGCCCTGTGACCATTCAATCCTGGGACAGGGCCCTGTGACCATTCAATCCTGGGACAGGGCCCTGTGACCATTCAATCCTGGGACAGAGCCCTGTGACCATTCAATCCTGGGACAGGGCCCTGTGACCATTCAATCCTGGGACAGGGCCCTGTGAGCATTCAATCCTGGGACAGGGCCCTGTGAGCATTCAATCCTGGGACAGGGCCCTGTGACCATTCAATCCTGGGACAGGGCCCTGTGAGCATTCAATTCTGGGACAGGGCCCTGTGACCATTCAATCCTGGGACAGGGCCCTGTGAGCATTCAATTCTGGGACAGGGCCCTGTGACCATTCAATCCTGGGACAGGGCCCTGTGACCATTCAATCCTGGGACAGGGCCCTGTGACCATTCAATCCTGGGACAGGGCCCTGTGACCATTCAATCCTGGGACAGGGCCCTGTGACCATTCAATCCTGGGACAGGGCCCTGTGACCATTCAATCCTGGGACAGGGCCCTGTGAGCATTCAATCCTGGGACAGGGCCCTGTGAGCATTCAATCCTGGGACAGGGCCCTGTGAGCATTCAATTCTGGGACAGGGCCCTGTGACCATTCAATCCTGGGACAGGGCCCTGTGAGCATTCAATTCTGGGACAGGGCCCTGTGACCATTCAATCCTGGGACAGGGCCCTGTGACCATTCAATCCTGGGACAGAGCCCTGTGAGCATTCAATCCTGTGACAGGGCCCTGTGACCATTCAATCCTGGGACAGGGCCCTGTGACCGTTCAATCCTGGGACAGGCCCCTGTGACCGTTCAATCCTGGGACAGAGCCCTGTGACCATTCAATCCTGGGACAGGGCCCTGTGACCATTCAATCCTGGGACAGAGCCCTGTGACCATTCAATCCTGGGACAGGGCCCTGTGAGCATTCAATTCTGGGACAGGGCCCTGTGACCATTCAATCCTGGGACAGGGCCCTGTGACCATTCAATCCTGGGACAGGGCCCTGTGACCATTCAATCCTGGGACAGGGCCCTGTGACCATTCAATCCTGGGACAGGGCCCTGTGACCATTCAATCCTGGGACAGGGCCCTGTGACCATTCAATCCTGGGACAGGGCCCTGTGACCATTCAATCCTGGGACAGGGCCCTGTGAGCATTCAATCCTGGGACAGAGCCCTGTGACCATTCAATCCTGGGACAGGGCCCTGTGACCATTCAATCCTGGGACAGGGCCCTGTGAGCATTCAATCCTGGGACAGGGCCCTGTGAGCATTCAATCCTGGGACAGGGCCCTGTGACCATTCAATCCTGGGACAGGGCCCTGTGAGCATTCAATCCTGGGACAGGGCCCTGTGAGCATTCAATCCTGGGACAGGGCCCTGTGAGCATTCAATTCTGGGACAGGGCCCTGTGACCATTCAATCCTGGGACAGGGCCCTGTGACCATTCAATCCTGGGACAGGGCCCTGTGAGCATTCAATCCTGGGACAGAGCCCTGTGAGCATTCAATCCTGGGACAGGGCCCTGTGAGCATTCAATCCTGGGACAGGGCCCTGTGAGCATTCAATCCTGGGACAGGCCCTGTGACCATTCAATCCTGGGACAGGGCCCTGTGAGCATTCAATCCTGGGACAGGGCCCTGTGACCATTCAATCCTGGGACAGGGCCCTGTGACCATTCATTCCTGGGACAGAGCCCTGTGACCATTCAATCCTGGGACAGAGCCCTGTGACCATTCAATCCTGGGACAGGGCCCTGTGACCATTCAATCCTGGGACAGGGCCCTGTGACCATTCAATCCTGGGACAGGGCCCTGTGACCATTCAATCCTGGGACAGAGCCCTGTGAGCATTCAATCCTGTGACAGGGCCCTGTGACCATTCAATCCTGGGACAGGGCCCTGTGACCGTTCAATCCTGGGACAGGCCCCTGTGACCGTTCAATCCTGGGACAGAGCCCTGTGACCATTCAATCCTGGGACAGGGCCCTGTGACCATTCAATCCTGGGACAGAGCCCTGTGACCATTCAATCCTGGGACAGGGCCCTGTGAGCATTCAATTCTGGGACAGGGCCCTGTGACCATTCAATCCTGGGACAGGGCCCTGTGACCATTCAATCCTGGGACAGGGCCCTGTGACCATTCAATCCTGGGACAGGGCCCTGTGACCATTCAATCCTGGGACAGGGCCCTGTGACCATTCAATCCTGGGACAGGGCCCTGTGACCATTCAATCCTGGGACAGGGCCCTGTGACCATTCAATCCTGGGACAGGGCCCTGTGAGCATTCAATCCTGGGACAGAGCCCTGTGACCATTCAATCCTGGGACAGGGCCCTGTGACCATTCAATCCTGGGACAGGGCCCTGTGAGCATTCAATCCTGGGACAGGGCCCTGTGAGCATTCAATCCTGGGACAGGGCCCTGTGACCATTCAATCCTGGGACAGGGCCCTGTGAGCATTCAATCCTGGGACAGGGCCCTGTGAGCATTCAATCCTGGGACAGGGCCCTGTGAGCATTCAATTCTGGGACAGGGCCCTGTGACCATTCAATCCTGGGACAGGGCCCTGTGACCATTCAATCCTGGGACAGGGCCCTGTGAGCATTCAATCCTGGGACAGAGCCCTGTGAGCATTCAATCCTGGGACAGGGCCCTGTGAGCATTCAATCCTGGGACAGGGCCCTGTGAGCATTCAATCCTGGGACAGGCCCTGTGACCATTCAATCCTGGGACAGGGCCCTGTGAGCATTCAATCCTGGGACAGGGCCCTGTGAGCATTCAATCCTGGGACAGGGCCCTGTGACCATTCATTCCTGGGACAGAGCCCTGTGACCATTCAATCCTGGGACAGAGCCCTGTGACCATTCAATCCTGGGACAGGGCCCTGTGACCATTCAATCCTGGGACAGGGCCCTGTGACCATTCAATCCTGGGACAGAGCCCTGTGACCATTCAATCCTGGGACAGGGCCCTGTGAGCATTCAATCCTGGGACAGGGCCCTGTGGCCATTCAATCCTGGGACAGAGCCCTGTGAGCATTCAATCCTGGGACAGGGCCCTGTGAGCATTCAATCCTGGGACAGGGCCCTGTGACCATTCAATCCTGGGACAGGGCCCTGTGACCATTCAATCCTGGGACAGGCCCTGTGACCATTCAATCCTGGGACAGGCCCTGTGAGCATTCAATCCTGGGACAGAGCCCTGTGAGCATTCAATCCTGGGACAGGGCCCTGTGACCATTCAATCCTGGGACAGAGCTCTGTGAGCATTCAATCCTGGGACAGGGCCCTGTGAGCATTCAATCCTGGGACAGAGCCCGGTGAGCATTCAATCCTGGGACAGAGCCCTGTGACCATTCAATCCTGGGACAGGGCCCTGTGAGCATTCAATCCTGGGACAGAGCCCTGTGACCATTCAATCCTGGGACAGGCCCTGTGACCATTCAATCCTGGGACAGGGCCCTGTGAGCATTCAATCCTGGGACAGAGCCCGGTGAGCATTCAATCCTGGGACAGAGCCCTGTGAGCATTCAATCCTGGGACAGGGCCCTGTGAGCATTCAATCCTGGGACAGGGCCCTGTGAGCATTCAATCCTGGGACAGGGCCCTGTGAGCATTCAATCCTGGGACAGGGCCCTGTGCCCATTCAATCCTGGGACAGGGCCCTGTGAGCATTCACTCCTGGGACAGGGCCCTGTGACTATTCAATCCTGGGACAGAGCCCTGTGACTATTCAATTCTGGGACAGGGCCGTGACCGTTCAATCCTGGGACAGGGCCCTGTGATCACTCAATCCTGGGACAGGGCCCTGTGACCATTCAATCCTGGGACAGGGCCCTGTGATCACTCAATCCTGGGACAGAGCCTTGTGACCATTCAATCCTGGGACAGGGCCCTGTGAGCATTCAATTCTGGGACATGGCCCTGTGATCACTCAATCCTGGGACAGAGCCCTGTGAGCATTCAATCCTGGGACAGGGCCCTGTGACCATTCAATCCTGGGACAGGGCGCTGTGAGCATTCAATCCTGGGTCAGGGCCCTGTGAGCATTCAATCCTGGGACAGAGCCCTGTGAGCATTCAATCCTGGGACAGAGCCCTGTGAGCATTCAATCCTGGGACAGGGCCCTGTGAGCATTCAATCCTGGGACAGGGCCCTGTGACCATTCAATCCTGGGACAGGGCCCTGTGACCATTCAATCCTGGGACAGAGCACTGTGAGCATTCAATCCTGGGACAGGGCCCTGTGACCATTCAATCCTGGGACAGAGCACTGTGAGCATTCAATGGGATGACAGGAATGACGTATGAGGAGAGATTGGGTCGATTGGGTTTATACTCGCTGGAGTTTAGAAGAATGAGAGGGGATCTCATTGAAACATAAAATTCTAACAGGACTAGACAGACTAGATGCAGGAAGGATGTTCCCGATGGCGGGGGAGTCCAGAACCAGGGGTCACAGGATAAGGGGTAAGCCATTTAGGACAGAGATGAGGAGGAATTTCTTCACCCAGAGAGTGGTGAACCTGTGGAATTCTCTACCACAGAATGCAGTGGAGGCCAATTCATTAAATATATTCAAGAAGGAGTTAGATATATTTCTTAAGGCTAAAGGGATCAAGGGATATGGGGAGAAGGCAGGGACAGGGTACTGAATTTGGATGATCAGCCATGATCGCATTGAATGGCAGAGCAGGCTCGAGGGGCCGAATGGCCTACTCCTGCTCCTATCTTCTATGTTTCTAGGCAAGAGAGAGAGCTGCTAGGGATGCTGGGTAGAGAGATCGCCATTGCACAAAAGCCGTTTCTTTCACCTCGCGGAGACCTCGCGGTGACCTGCGAGGCCCGGGTTTTAAGTTGTAAATGGATGAGGGGCATCAAAGGCGGTTGGTAGTTTGTAATATGAGGGTGTCCATGGTTTCACGGCACAGTACTCAGTACAGCCCCTCCGACAGTGCGGCGCTCCCTCAGTACTGCCCCTCCGACAGTGCGGCGCTCCCTCAGTACTGTCCCTCCGACAGTGCGGCGCTCCCTCAGGACTGCTTCTCCGACAGTGCGGCGCTCCCTCAGTACTGCTCCTATGACACTGTAGCAGAGGCTCCCTCAGTACTGTCCCTCCGACAGTGCGGCACTCCCTCAGTACTGCCCCTCCGACAGTGCGGTACTCCCTCAGTACTGCCCCTCCGACAGTGCGGTACTCCCTCAGTACTGCCCCTCCGACAATGCAGCGCTCCCTCAGTACTGACCCTCCGACAATGCAGCGCTCCCTCAGTACCGGCCCTCCGACAATGCAGCGCTCCCTCAGTACCACACCTCCGACAATGCAGCGCTCCCACAGTACCGCCCCGACAATGCAGCGCTCCCACAGTACCGCCCCGCCGACAATGCAGCGCTCCCTCAGTACTGCCCCTCCGACAGTGCAGCGCTCCCTCAGTACTGTCCCTCCGCCAGTGCAGCGCTCCCTCAGTACTGCCGCTCCGACAGTGCAGCGCTCCCTCAGTACTGCCCCTCCGACAGTGCAGCGCTCCCTCAGTACTGACCCTCCGACAATGCAGCGCTCCCTCAGTACCGGCCCTCCGACAATGCAGCGCTCCCTCAGTACCGGCCCTCCGACAATGCAGCGCTCCCACAGTACCGCCCCGACAATGCAGCGCTCCCACAGTACCGGCCCGCCGACAATGCAGCGCTCCCTCAGTACTGCCCCTCCGACAGTGCAGCACCCCTTCAGTACTGTCCCTCCGACAGTGCAGCGGTCCCTCAGTACTGCCCCTCCGCCAGTGCAGCGCTCCCTCAGTACTGCCGCTCCGACAGTGCAGCGCTCCCTCAGTACTGCCCCTCCGACAGTGCAGCGCTCCCTCAGTACCGCACTGGGAGTGTCAGCCTAGACATTTTGAGCTCAGGTTTCTGGAGCGGGACTTGAACCCACGACCTTCTGGCTCCGAGGCGAGTGCACGACCACTGAGCCATGGCTGACCCCTCCACAAACTCAAGCCCATGTTTGAACAGTGCCACCCAGTTCGGTGATGTCTGGGCACTTACGTTATGTACTTGTTGTAAAGAACAAATGCACTTTCCAGGTTGCCTTCATCCACATAAACGGAGGCCATTCGAATCATTTCGACTCCGGACCGGAAGTACCTCCGCGGAGGGACGTCGTCGTTTACGTCCACAGAACTCCCTTTCTTGGTGAGAGCCCGCACACGCTCCTCGGGAGACAAGCTGACATCAGAGTGTTCCGGCATCGCGAGCAGCCCAGTCTAGCCAAGGGAAAGAAACGCTCAGTGCCACGTCACAACACAGCAACTCGCACACAATTATAGCTCATTTCATTGACCCAGAAAAGCCAGTCACTGTTACTGCTCTCAGACTGACTGATGATAGAGGCACCGGTCTGGGCACCTCTGGGGAAATTAGCCAGGGTTTCGGATCCTGAGCACTCTCTCCGTGGCCCCGTACCCCAGGCTCAGCTGTGATGGTCCCACGGTTAAATGTCTGGTTGACATTCGTTGCTGAGAATCACACATGAAGGCTGGCCACTTGGGAGGGGGACGAGAGAGTGATCATCGCCTGTGGAGCTGAACCCCAGCGGGGGCAGCATCCTTAGGAAGGACAGAAATGGGGCAGGAAAACAAAGACCGACATTTCTCTGGCAGGATGTAATTAGACGACATTATCTACCCTAAGGTATGCTGTGATAGGAACACAGGAGGAGGCCATTCAGCCCCTCGAGCCTGTTCCGCCATTTAATGAGATCATGGCTGATCATCCAAACTCAGTACCCGGTCCCTGCCTTCTCCCCATAGCCTTTGATCCCTTTAGCCTTAAGAAATATATCCAACTCTTTCTTGAATATATTTAATGAATTGGCCTCCACTGCCTTTTGTGGTAGAGAATTCCACAGGTTCACCACTCTCTGGGTGAAGAAATTCCTCATTTCAGTCCTAAATGGCTTACCCCTTATCCTTATACTATGACCCCTGGTTCTGGACTCCCCCATCAATTCCGTTCAAAGTCTTAAAAATCTCAATCAAATCACCCTTAACCTTCTATATCCCAGGGATTCCAAGCCTAGTTAGTGTAATGCCTCCTCATAATCTAACCCTTGGAGTCCGGGTATCATTCTGGTAAACCTACGCTGCGCTCCCTCCAAGGCCACTATCTCCTTCCTAAGGTGTGGTGCCCAGAACTGCTCCCAGTGCCCCAGGTGTGGTCTAACCCAGGCTGTGAACAGCTGCAGCACAACTTCCGGGGACAGGCCGGGCAACGCCCAGGTTCACTTCACTCCCGGCCGGCCGGCCGGAATCAGCGGCCTGAGGCGCGGTGACCTCAGCCCCGGGGGCCGCACTCACTCACCCGCGGTCACTGGAGGCGGAATCAGCGACAAGGCCGCAGCCCCGCCCCTCCGCGCTGCTCCACCGGAAACTCCCGGGACCGGAGGGAAGCCCCGCCCTCCGACCAATCACAGCGCCCGCCGGCCAGCCCCGACCAATCACAGCGCCCGCCGGCCAGCCCCGACCAATCACAGCGCCCGCCGGCCAGCATCGACCAATCACAGCGCCCGCCGGCCAGCATCGACTAATCACAGCGCCCGCCGGCCAGCATCGACTAATCACAGCGCCCGCCGGCCAGCATCGACTAATCACAGCGCCCGCCGGCCAGCATCGACTAATCACAGCGCCCGCCGGCCAGCCCCGCCCTCCGACCAATCACAGCGCCCGCCGGCCAGCCCCGACCAATCACAGCGCCCGCCGGCCAGCCCTGACCAATCACAACGCCCGGTGGCTAGCCCCGCCCCCGACCTATCAAAGCGCGATAATTGCAATCCCCGCCCATTGACCAATCACATCGCTCGGACTTCAAGCTCCGCCTGCCGACCAATCACAGCGCTACACTTGCAAGCCCCGCCCATCGCCCAATCAAAGGCCCGCCCAGCTGTCAATCTCAGCGCTCGGGCCTTCTCTTCACCCCTCACTTCCTGTCAAAATCTTAAAAATCTCAATCACGGGCATCGTTTTCAAGACTGTCACTGACCTCATCTCCTCTGGAGATCTTTCCCCCCACGGCCACCAACCTCATAGTTCCCCAACCCCGCACAGCCCGCTTCTACCTCCTTCCCAAGATCCACAAACAGGACTGCCCTGGTAGACCCATCGTTTCAGCCTGTTCTTGCCCCACGGAACTTATCTCTTCCTATCTCGACTCTATTTTTTCTCCCCTTGTCCAGTCTCTTCCCAGCTACATCCGCGACTCTCCGGACGCCCTCCGCCACTTTAACAGTTTCCAGTTTCCCGGCCCCAACCGCCTCCTTTTCACCATGGACGTACAATCCCTCTACACCTCCATCCCCCACCAGGGTGGCCTGAGGGCGCTCCGCTTCTTCTTTGAACAGAGGCCCGACCAGTCCCTATCAACCACCACCCTCCTCCGCCTGGCTGAACTTGTTCTCACATTGAACAACTTCTCCTTTGACTCCACTCATTTCCTCCAAATTAAAGGTGTTGCTATGGGTACCCACATGGGTCCTAGCTATGCCTGCCTGTCCATGGGATATGTGGAACACTCTTTGTTCCAGTTCTACTCGGGTCCCCTCCTTCACCTCTTTTTCCGCTACATTGATGACTGTATCGGTGCCGTTTCCTGCTCTCGCCCGGAACTAGACAATTTCATTTACTTTGCCTCCAATTTCCACCCTTCCCTCACCTTCACATGGTCCATCTCCGACTTTTCCCTTCTCTTCCTTGCCTTCTCTGTCTCCATCTCTGGGGATAGGTAATTGACAAACATTCACTACAAGCCCACTGACTCCCACAGCTACCTGGACTACACTTCCTCCCACACCGCCTCCTGTAAGGACTCTATTCCATTCTCCCAGTTTCTCCGTCTCCGCCACATCTGCTCCGACAATGCCACCTTCCATACCAGTGCTTCCGACATGTCTTCCTTTTTCCTCAACCGAGGATTCCCCTCTACCATGGTTGACACGGCCCTTGATTGTGTCTGTTCTACCTCCCGCACTTCTGCCCTCACCCCTGCCCCTCCCTCCTGGAAGCACGATAGGGTTCCCCTTGTCCTCATCTTTCACCCCACCAGCCTCCACATTCAACGGATCATCCTCCGCCATTTCCGCCACCTCCAACGTGATCCCACCACCAAACGCATCTTCCCTTCCCCTCCCCTTTCAGCATTCCGTAGGGACCGCTCCCTCTGAGACACCCTAGTCCACTCCTCTACCACCCCCAGCACCCCTTCCCCTTCACCCGGCACCTTCCTGTGCAAGCGCAGGAGATGCAACACCTGTCCTTATACCTCCCCCCTTCCCACTGTCCAGGGCCCCAAACACCCCTTCCAGGTGAAATAGCGATTTACTTGTACTTCTTGCTATCTAGTATACTGTATTCGCTGCTCACGATGCGGTCTCCTCTACGTTGGGGAGACCAAACGCAGATTGGGCGACCGCTTTGCAGAACACCTCCGTTCAGTCCGTAAGGGTGACCCCGAGCTTCCGGTCCCTGTCATTTTAATTCAACGCCCCATTCCCACTCAGACCTCACTGTCCTCGGCCTCTTGCATTGTTCCACGGAAGCTCAATGTAAACTCGAGGAACAGCACCTCATCTTCCGATTAGGCACTTTACAGCCTTCCGGACTCAATATCGAGTTCAACAATTTCAGATCATAACCTCGGCCCCTATTATATTTTTATATTTTTTATCCACACTTTTGGTTTGTGCCTTTTCCTTTTTTCTCTCCCCCACATGGCAGCTGTCTCTCACTCTGCCAGCGCATTTCACACTTCATCTAGAGCCATCCTTTGTCTCTTTACCTGTCCTATTACCATCTCGTCTTGCCTTGAATATCTCTTAATGTCTCTTCACCCCCCACAGACCTTCCCTTTTGTTCTCTCACCCCCTCCCCCATTTCCCAGCCCCCAAACTTGCTTTTTAATCTGTTTCATTTCCTGCTTTTTTCCAGTTCTGACGAAGGGTTTCGACCTGAAACGTTGACTCTGTTTCTCTCTCCACGGATGTTGCCGGGCCTGCTGAGTTTTTCCAGCGTTTTCTGTTGTTATTTCAGGTTTCCAGCATCTGCAGTATTTTGCTATTGTATCAGCGCACGGGCTGTAAGCCCCGCCCCCGACCAATTACAGCGCCCGGCCGGCAAGCCCCGGCCAGCAGCCAATTATTGTTCCGGGCGGAGCCCCGCAGCCACTCTCAGCCTCTGCTCCTACAATCATAGAATCATAGAAAGTTACAGCACAGAAGGAGGCCATTCCGGCCCATCGTGTCCGTGCCGGCCAACAAAGAGCTCTCCAGCCTAACCCCACTGTAAAGTCTGTGGGTTGTATTGCAAATAATACACAGACTCCAAGATTAACAAATAAAACAGGTCTTTACTATTCAGAGGTTCGGGCGAATCTGCCCTAGTTAACGTATCACAACCCTTATATACTGGTGTGGTCACTATCGGTATTACAGTATACATGAGCCAACAAATAGTGCCACACCTAAAGTAGTGCTCTTAAAGGCGAACGGTTACATTCTATAGTTCCCTTAAAGGTAAACGGGTACATACACTACAATCCTCCCTTTTTAGCTTTTTACTTACAGAATCCCGTTAAACATACAATCTTCAACTTTATATAAACAGTTTGCAGATATACTCTCGATGGAGTCAACGTCATATAACAGTTTACAAACATACTCTCAGTGGAAACAGTTTACAGGTTCAGTCTCTGTGGGAACAGTTCATAAATTCAGTCTCTGGTATTAATTCGTCCCAGACAGCATCTTTTTGGTGTAGCCGGTTCACCTGGTAACGTGACTCCTCCATAGCCTTTTTAACAGCTTGTACTTTCGTCCTGTTGAACCAGCAGTGCGGACTTATACAACCCACTGGCTGTCTTGATAATGTCCCTGGATTTTTTTTACAAATTTAGCACCTTTCGTAGTGTTCGGACTGAGGTAGTAGAAGTAATAATATTTTAAACAGTTATTATTTTCTGCTTCTTCTTTTTCTTTTCTGCCTTTTTGAAACTCTCCGAGCTCCTTTCTCGGCTGCCATCTGTAGCGCCACCAACTCTCTATGTTCCTTAGACCTTAAGTGCTTCATCCGGATTTCAGCACTTTGAGAGTTTTCATCACAAGCTGGGCAGACCACATCCTCATAATATTCAGTGTCACTCAACAGGTCATGGTCACATTCGGGGTCATCCTGAGTTAGTCCATCGAGAGGCCCTTCTACTTCTTCCTTACCCAACTGGACGCTAGCCGACTGCTGTTCCTTCTCTATCTCTCTTTCTTTAAAAGACTTCCTCATGCGTTCATATTCATTCCACTCCTCCAGGGTTGTCTGCCATTCCTTCACTACTGACCTCAATACCTCCCCTTCCATCGAGGATTGAGTTATCAGGTGATTTAATCCTTCTATCACAGCAGCTGTTTCCACATCCAGACATCTCTCCTGAAGAGACTTCTTCATGTGTTCAGCTTCCTCCAGCTTTTTCTGCTCCAAACCCCTCTCCTTTGACGATTTAAGCTCATGTTCAGGGCCCATTCTTACGATCTCTGTGTTTCTTACAGTTCCCTTTTCTTCCACTGAAAAGATTCCCAGTTGAATCTGTTCTTCAAGTCGTTGGACCTCGGCCATTGCCGCTTCATATTTATTTTGTGTTTCCTTTAATAATTTAACGAGTTCTTGGACATCCTGTATTCCCTGTTCTGTTATGTCTTCCACCACTAATTTTTCCTCTATGGATTGAATCCCTAACGATGAGTCAGCCTTGGCCTGGAGCTCATCAAACATCTCCTGCAGTCTTTGTAATTCTTGCTCCTGTTCAGACTTTTGTTGTTCATATGCTTCCAGTAAAACTAGCTTTTCGGAGGTTGCCAAGTTAACCCCTTCCAGGATTGTAGTCTGAGCCTGTTCATACTGTTCTTTCAACTCGTTACACTCTGCTTGCAACAAGTCGTAGAGATGAACTGGAATACCATCCTGACTTCCTGAAGATTCCTCTTCCTTTGGATCGTTCTGTGCATATTCTAGTTCCTGAACAGCCTCAGGGAGATGTGATTGATACTTGGCCACGATGGCTCTATGGTCGCTCTCTGCTTGAGCTAGCTGTCTCTGTTGTCTTTCCAGGGTCTCCCATTCGGTGTCCCAGAACTTTTTCATCTTTTCCATCTCTTGTACGAGACGGGCACTCAACTGTTCTAATTGTCGTTGTACTTTGACATAAGTTTGGGACCGAGCTCGGTGTTCTTCTGTCGTGGATGAATCCTTAGCTTGAGCAGGCTCAGAATTCTCTGTCAACCTGGGGTTCTGCTCTACAGCTTGATTTTGCTTGGTAACATGGGCCTGCCTGCCTGTCTTCGTTTCCTTTCCCCTCATCAGCAATTCCCTTTTTGCCTTGTCTTCCATGTTTACATTGGTCGTCACGTCATCCATTTCAGAATCTGAGCTGATAGCTTGCACCGAGTCCTCCTTCCCTATGGCTTTTAGGTAGTGCCATTCTATGTTTATTTTCTGCATCCACTCCCGCCCTAGGAGTGGTGGTCCTCCCTCAGGTAATACGTACAGATTCATTCGTGGGTGTTCTTTGCCCCTATCTCTCACTTTGACTCGTATTTTCCCCATGGGGTATACATTATGCCCCATGTATGTCTGTAATACGAATTTAGTATTTCTTAAGGGTATGTGAGAGAATAGCCGGTGGTAGTCCTTTTGGTTGATGACTGATACAGCTGATCCCGTGTCCAGCTCCATTCGTACTTGGACTCCAGCTATTTTTAGTGTGACCCAGATCGTCTGTAGATCAGTTACTTTACCCACATTGTGGATTCTCAGACTATCCAGCTCCTGGCTGTTTGGGTCTGAGTCTGAATTTTGTTCGTCTGAACTCTTTTCAGCCACCTGATGCACCTTGTTGTACTTTCCTTGTGGTGGTGGCTTCCTTTGCTTGTTGGTCTTCTTTCCGGACCTGCATACCTTCGCGATGTGACCCAGTTTGCCACATTTCCTGCACTCTTGGTTCTTAAACCAGCACTGATTCTGGTCGTGCGTTGTCTTTCCACAACGGTAGCATTTGGAAGTGCTTGCAGTAATTTGGTCCACCCCGAGTGCCGCCGCCTTTAGCTGCATTTCCGCCGTTCCTTTCGCTGCGGCTTCGTGCGATGAAGCTATGAGGACAGCCCTGTCCAGTGTGAGGTCGTTTTCTTCCAGAAGTCGCTTCTGCGTTCCTTCTTTGGCCAAGCCGCATACGAACTTGTCCCGCAGCGCCTCTGTCAAATTCCCTCCAAACTGGCAGTATTTCGCTAGCTTACGCAGTTCGACTAAGTATTCTGCATTGCTTTCATCTTTCCTCTGGGTTCTTGCGTAAAATTTAAATCGTTCAGCCAGCATCAACGGTGTGGGGTTCAAGTGATCCTTCAGCACTGCTACGATCTCTTCGAAGGTCTGGTCCACTGGTTTAACTGGTGCTATTAGATGTTTCAAGAGCCCGTATGTTTTTGCTCCCATCGAATTTAACCAAGTTATTGCCTTGTCGTCATCCTCAATTTCGTTGGCTTTGCAATATATTTCTATGCGTTCCACATACGTGGCCCAGTCCTCTATCTCAACATCAAAATCATTAATATTTCCTCGCTTAGGCATCTTCTTCTCTTCTCGAGAACAACACAAGTATTTCTTTACTTATTATTATTTTTCCTCTCTTCTTGAGAACAACACCAGTATTTCTGTAAATTCTTATTATTTTTCTAAGATGGCGGTTTCCCGCTTCTGTCTTCTTCCCCGGCGGTTTTCCCGCGAAAAATGGCGGCTTTCCCGCGCTTCTCGGCTCTCCCCGCCCACTTTAATGGCGGTTTTCCCCGCGCTTTTCTGTTCTCCCCGCCCACGGCAATGGCGGTTTCCCGCTTCTTCCCCTGGCGGGAGGGGTACACTTTCCCCCGCGGGCGACGGCCGCTGGCTACCGGTCCCCAGCCTGTGCGTCGGCTTCAGCGCTCTCCGCTGGCTTTCAGACCCCCAGCCCGCGCGTCGGCTTCAGCGCTCTCCGCTGGTTTTCAGATCCCCAGCCCGCGCGTCGGCTTCAGCGCTCTCCGCTGGCTTTCAGACCCCCAGCCCGCGCGTCGGCTTCAGCGCTCTCCGCTGGCTTTCAGATCCCCAGCCCGCGCGTCGGCTTCAGCGCTCTCCTTCCCGCGGCAGGCAACCGGCTCCGGGCACCCCCGATGACGGCGGACAGTTACAGCCTCTGAACTGGCTCTCGGCCAATTCCCGATTTCTCGGCTCTGTCTCACCCGGCCTGCTCCCGGTCTCAGCGCCTCTGGACCCGACTTTGTCTGGCTCCTTTCCCCCTCGACTGTGGTCGAGTGTACCGCCCTTATCCTCTGGTTTTACTCCTTCCTTATTTTCTTTTACTGTTCCCTTACTCACAGTCCGTGGCAGCCTTGCCTCTCTTGTCGATCGGCTCGCTCCTCACTGTGGCAGAAGGGACCGTCAGCGCCTGTTGCAGATGGAAGTTTTCAATGCCAAAATCTTCCTCTTTGCTATCGCTGCAGCCTCGAGTTTTCACCCAGCAGAACGACGAGGGCGGGTGCCTCACTTCGACGCTCCTTAGTTGCTTAGGAACTACTGTTGCCGCAGGGTACGATCGGCCTTGTCGCCATTGTAAAGTCTGTGGGTTGTATTGCAAATAATACACAGACTCCAAGATTAACAAATAAAACAGGTCTTTACTATTCAGAGGTTCGGGCGAATCTGCCCTAGTTAACGTATCACAACCCTTATATACTGGTGTGGTCACTATCGGTATTACAGTATACATGAGCCAACAAATAGTGCCACACCTAAAGTAGTGCTCTTAAAGGTGAACGGTTACATTCTATAGTTCCCTTAAAGGTAAACGGGTACATACACTACACCCACTTCCCAGCTCTTGGTCCGTAGCCCTGCAGGTTAGAGCATCCCAAGTGCACATCCAAGTACTTTTTAAATGTGGTTAGGGTTCCTGCCTCTACCACCCTTTCAGGCAGTGAGTTCCAGACCCCCACCACCCTCTGGGTGAAGAAATTTCCCCTCAAATCCCCTCTAAACCTTCCCCCAATTACTTTAAATCTGTGCCCCCTGGTTTTTGACCCCTCTGCTAAGGGAAATAGGTCCTTTCTATCCACTTTATCTAGGCCCCTCATAATTTTATACACCTCAATAAGGTCTCCCCTCAGCCTCCTCTGTTCCAAGGAAAACAGACCCAGCCTATCCAGTCTTTCCTCATAGCTAAGATTCTCTACTCCCAGCAACATCTTTGTAAATCTCCTCTGTACCCTCGCTAGTGCAATCACATCTTTCCTGTAATGTGGTGACCAGAACTGCACGCAGTACTCTAGCTGAGGCCTAACTAGTGTTTTATACAGTTGAAGCATAACTCCCCTGCTCTTGTATTCTATGCCACAGCTAATAAAGGCAAGCATTCCGTATGCCTTCTTAACCACCTTATCTACCTGGCCTGCTACCTTCAGGGATCTGTGGACATGCACTCCAAGGTCCCTTTGTTCCTCTACACTACTCAGTGTCATACCATTTACTGTGTATTCCCTTTCCTTGTTAGCCCGCCCCAAATCCATTAACTCACACTTCTCCAGATTGAATTCCATTTGTCAATGTTCTGCCCACCTGACCAATTTATTGATATCTTCCTGCAGTCTACAGCTTCCTTCTTCAGTATCAACCACACAGCCGATTTTAGTATCATCGGCAAACTTCTTAATCATACCCCTTATATTCAAGTCTAGATCATTGATATATACCACAAAAAGCAAGGGACCTAGTACTGAGCCCTGAAGAACCCCACGGGAAACAGCCTTCCAGTCACAAAAACACCCATCAACCATTACCCTTTGCTTCCTGTCTCCGAGCCCGTTTTGAATCCAACTTGACACTTTGCCCTGGATCCCATGGGCTTTTAACTTTGTGACCAGTCTGCCATGTGGAATCTTATCAAAAGCCTTGCTGAAGTCCATATACACTACATCAAACGCACTACCCTCATCTACCCTCCTTGTTACCACCTCAAAAAATTCAATCAAGTTTGTCAGACAAATCCGTGCTGACTATCCTTGATTAATCCGTGTCTTTCTAAATAAAGATTTATCCTGTCCTTCAGAATTCTTTCCAATAATTTTCCCACCACCGAGGTTAGGCTGACTGGCCTGTAATTACTCAGTCTATCCTTTTCTCCCTTTTTAAACAAGGGTACCACATTAGCAGTCCTCCAGTCCTCTGGCACCACACCTGAAGCCAGAGAGGATTGGAAAATGATGGTCAGGGCCTCTGCTATTTCCTCTTTTGCTTTGCTTAACAGCCTGGGATACATTTCACACGGGCCTGGGGATTTATCCACTTTTAAAGCTGCTAAACCCCTTAATACTTCCTCTCTCACTATGTTTATTTCATCTAATATTTCACACTCTTGCTCCAGCCTTTCCTTTCCTCAAAGATGTATTTATTCTTCCTGCATCAATTCTCAAACTCTAACATATTCATTCACAAGCCTCAAAACTAAGGAAGTCTTTACCCGATCACTGGAGCTGTTCTCTGCCCTTTAGGCAGCTGTGGGCCACTCTCTTCCCTCCTTGCATCAGTCTGTAGAATCATAGGATGAGCCATTCGGCCCATCGTGCCTGTTGCCGGCTCATTGAAAGAGCTGTCCAACCAGTCCCCCTGCCCTGCTCTTTCCCCATCGCCCTGTGAATGTATTCCCTTCCAGTATTTATCCAATTACCTTTTGAAAGCCATGATTGAATCTGCCTCCACCACCCTTTCAGGCAGTGCATTCCAGATCACAACCACTCGCTGCGTAAAAAAGTTTTCCCTCACGTCGCCTTTGGTTCTTCTGCCAATCACCTGAAATCTGTGTCCTCTGGTTCGCGACCCTTCTGCCAATGGGAACAGTTTCTCTCTATCTACTCTGTCCAGACCCCTCATGATTTTGAACACCTCTATCAAACCTCCTCTCAACCTTCTCTGCTCCAAGGAGAAAAACCCCAACTTCTCCAGTCTGGCCACGTAACTGAAGTCCCTCATCCCTGGAATCATTCTCGTAAATCTTTTCTGCACTCTCTCTAAGGCCTTCACATCCTTCCTAAAGTGCGTTGCCCAGAATTGGACACAATACTCCAGTTCAGGCCGAACCAGTGTTTTATAAAGGTTCATCATAATTTCCACGCTTTTGTACTCTATACCTCTATTCATGAAGCCCAGGATCCCGTAAATTTATTGAATTTTTTGAAGAGGTAACAGAGAGAGTAGACAAGGGTAATGCAGTAGATGTAATTTATCTAGATTTTCAAAAGGCCTTCGATAAGGTATCACATAATAGACTGATGAACAAGGTCAGAGAATGTGGAGTCAGGGGACAACTAGCAGAATGGATAGCTGGCTGGCTTCAGGACTAAAGCAGAGAGTGGGGGTAAAGGGTAGCTATTCACAGTGGCAGAAGGTGGGAAGTGGTGTTCCACAGGGATCAGTGCTGGGACCACTGCTGTTCACAATTTACATTAACGATTTAGACTTTTGAATCAAAAACACAATTTCTAAATTTGCAGATGATACCAAATTGGGGGGGGATAGTCAATACTGAGGAGGACTGCAACAAATTACAGGAGGACATTAATAAACTTGCAGAATGGGCATATAATTGGCAAATGAAGTTCAACACAGATAAATGTGGGTTATTACATTTTGGTAGGAAGAATAGGGAGGCCACTTATCACTTGGAGGGTGCGAGTCTAGGTGGGGTAGAGGAACAAAGGGATCTCGGAGTACAAATACACAAATCACTAAAAGTTGCGCCACAGGTTAGCAAGGCCATAAAAAAGCAAACCAAGCACTAGGGTTTATTTCTAGAGGGATAGAATTGAAAAGTAGGGAAGTTATGCTAAACCTGTATCGAACCTTGGTTGGACCACACTTGGAGTACTGCGTACAGTTCTGGTCGCCATGTTATAAAAAGGATATACAGGCACTGGAGAGGGTGCAGAGAAGATTTACAAGGATGATACCAGAAATGCGAGGGTATACATATCAGGAAAGGATGAACAGGCTGGGTCTCTTTTCTCTTGAAAAAAGAAGGCTGAGGGGTGACCTAATAGAGGTCTTTAAAATTATGAAAGGTTTTGATAGAGTGGATACAGAGAGAATGTTTCCACTTGTAGGGAAGAGCATAACTAGAGCCCATCAATATAAGATAGTCACCAAGAAATCCAATAGGGAATTCAGAAGAAACTTCTTTACCCAAAGAGTGGTGAGAATGTGGAACTCGCTACCACAGGGAGTGGTTAAAGCAAATAGTATAGATACATTTAAGGGGAGGCTAGACAAGCATATGAGGGAGAAGGGAATAGAGGGTGAAGGGATAATTACTAGTCCTAGCCCCTTTAGGGCTACCCTGGATCAAGCATATTCCTCAGACGTTCACTTTCAACTAAAGTTTGAGGTAGCCGAATCCTAAAGCTGCTTAATTAGGTCTAAAGGTCCGGACTATCTCTCCCTAAAGGAACGGAACAACCTGAAAATGTTACTGTCCTCCAGATAGCACTTTAAATAAGTTTAGCTAGACTGTAACATTCCAGATATTATGAGGGTCCGGAAAACTCCCCCAGAATTCTGCAACACCTCACCATAGAGTGTACAGAGATTGAGTTTGTGAGTTTGATACAGAAGTTTTGAGAGACAATTCTAAAAATATACAGATTTATTAAAGACCCGACATGTAATTTACAGTTGGTGAGTCAACTGCAACATTAACAGTTCCAAAAAGAGAAAGCTTACAATTCTATTACCAGTGAGCCTTTCTTTCAAATCTTAACTTCGCTACAGTTTAAAGTTCTATTCAGGATATCCACCAAAATCAAATACCTTTGATCCCCGAGGTACAAAGAGTTGGAGATTTACAGAGCCACCTCTGAAGCTGAGAATCACTTTGCCCCTTTAAAGCGAGTCTGTTATCCCATTTGCGAGTTTAATATTTATACCCTTTTCCAGTGGTATTCCCTTTAAGGTTTTCTGCTGATGTAAGCTCATTATCTCTAGTCATTTTTCTGCTGGCCCCTGCAATTCTTACAGTCACCTCAGCTGGTAGCACTACAGAATTACGTCTCTCCTCTAGGTGTTCTAAGTTTACCATAAAAAATAGTGTAACAGCAGGTGCATTTTACTTGTTGTCATTTTTACGAAGGCAGATGTTTGTTACTTTTAATTGCTTCTTTACGAAGTGTAAATTAGAACACCTTAACCAGGGTGAACCATTGTTTAATTCCCAAAGGTTCAGCCTGCCGGAGCCTTCTGTTTCAATAAGGTTATTGATTCAGGGTCAACAACTATTTTATCTCTATAGCCAGAATGCTTTCACAGCTTTTCATAGTTCGGTTTCTAAATTTCCAAACCCAGTTTGTCATGTGTTAATAAGCCCAGAATTCTTTCATAGAATGGTGTATTTTTCTCAATAGGCTATATGGCTTATTCCTTCACACCCCCCTCTTGACCAAAAAATGAGCTCAAACATCAGGGCAGAGTTTGGTCTATAAGGTTACAATAGTACATTAAAGTCATGAGATTCACAAGAGCCCAATCATGTGCTACATAAAAATTCCTTTGAGTCATCCCAGGACAATATTTTGCCTTATTTTAAATTGAACACAAATTAAAAGGATGATAAAGTACATTATCATGCATTAGCGAAACAACATGTACTTAGAATGTCCAATTGGCAGATGTACATTCCGTAGAGGTGAGTTATTCATACGAGTCAAGGAGACATCATTTGGAACTGGCTGAAGCTTGACATGCCGTTCCATTGATCCAACGTGAGGACAGATTCTTGTTTTTGTAAAGGCCTTGCCAGAAGCTCAGTTAGTTCCTTCTCCATCCGCAGTGTTTTCCTCCTTTGTTGAAGTAACTTGTTGATCTTTGCATGTTTTGGTTGTGGCTTTTTGCAAATCCAATTCCTGAGGCGTTGCCAAGCATCGTGTGGAGGAGTCAGCGGCACCGTTTGGCTGACCGTCGTCAGCAGTTCGATCGCATCCATTTCCTGTGTCGTGCTCCAAGCTGGGTCTTGAAAGACAGTGTACGACTGCGCCTTGTATTGTTCCTCCATTCCGGTTTCCCGCAGGACATCTTTTGAGATTGTCTACGGAGACAGTTTTAAGAATATGCTTGCCATTCGGCTGATTAATATGTATTTTAACTGTTCTTTCATTAATAACGGAACGTATTTGAACAGGTTTTTTCCACTTAGGTCTTAAACCAGGTTTTTGCTCAAACTTCTTTTCCTGTACCCATTCTCCTGCTAGGGGTTGCTATGCTTTGTTTGTCAATTTTTTCTGCCTATTTGCCTCCCTTATCCTCTGATCAATTTGCTGTATCTCCTCTGTTACTTCTTTTTAAAAATTTAACTGTCGCTGTCGGGTCAAGGAATCAGAGAGTGTAGAGGCAATAAACGAACCATGGGTAAGCGGTGTATGCATCTCAACCCCATACATCAGATAATATGGAGTTTTAGGGGACATTGTCCCTGATGCAGATGTGGGCATATTATTAAGTGATAGTTGCACCTCCGGAATGACGGTCCACTTATTTCCCCTGATTCTCAACAGTTTGACCAATAGCTTTTTTACTTCCTGGTTTTTACGTTCCACCAGCCCCGCTGATTGCGGAAGACGTGGTGTGCTGTGCTCTAAGCCAACCCCCCTTTGTTCGCAGTAGCCTTTGAAGACCTTGGAGACAAAGGCTCCGCCTTGATCGGAGTGTAAGGTTTTGGGTGCACCAGCTACAGTAATTATGTCAGTACTAGCATTGGCGAGTGCGTTTTCCCAAACAGTTTTTGTGGGGACCAGCCAGCATAAATGCCAGCATGGACTGGCTGGGCCGAATGGCCTGTTTCTGTGCCGTATATCCTATGTAATTCTATGTAAGCTTTTTTAACTGCTTTCTCCACCTACCCTGCCACCTTCAATGATTTGTGCACATATACCCCTAGGTACCTCTGTTCATGCACCCCCTTTAGGATTGTACCCTTTAGTTTATATTTCCTCTCTTCATTCTTTCTACCAAAATGTATCACTTCGCACTTTTCTGTGTTAAATTTCATCTGCCACGCGTCCGCCCATTCTACCAGCCTGTCTATGTCTTCTTGAAGTCTATCACTGTCCTCCTCACTGTTCACTATACTTCCAAGTTTTGTGTAATCTGCAAATTTTGAAATTGTGCCCTGTACACTTACATCCAAGTCATTAATAAATATCAAGAAAAGCAGTGATCCTAGAACCGACCCCTGGGGAACACCACTGTTTACCTTCCACCAGTCCGAAAAACAACTGTTCACTATTACTCTCTGTTTCCTGTCACTTAGCCAATTCCGTACCCATGCAGCCACTGTCCCTTTTATTCCATGGGCTTCAACTTTGCTGGCAAGCTGAGTATGTGGCACTTTGTCGAAAGCCTTTTGGAAATCCATGTTCACCACATCAACCGCATTGCCCTCATCAACCCTCTCTGTTATCTCATCAAAAAACTCAATCAAGTTGGTTAAACACGATTTGCCTTTAACAGATCCGTGCTGGCTTTCCTTAATTAATCCACACTTGTCCAAGTGACTGTTAACTTTGTCCCTGATTATCATTTCTAAAAGCTTCCCCACTACCGAGGTTAAACTGACTGGCCTGTAAATGGTGTAACATTTGCAATTCTCCAGTCCTCTGGCACCACCCCTGTTTGAAAGGAGGATTGGAAGATTATGGCCAGTACCTCCGTGATTTCTTTCTTCACTTCCCTCAGCGTCCTGGGATGCATCCCATCTGGTCCTGGTGACTTATCTACTTTAAGTACAGCCAGCCATTCTAGTACCTCTTTATCAATTTTTATCCCATCCAGTATCTCCTCTGCCTCCTCCTTCACTATGTCTATGGCAGCATCCTCTTCCTTGGTGAAGACCGATGCAAAGTACTCATTTAGCACCTCAGCCATACCCGCTGCCTCTATGTGTAGGTCTCCTTTTTAGTCTCTAATTGGCCCCACCCCTCCTCTTACTACCTGTTTACTATTTATATGCCTATAGAAGACTTTTGGATTACCTTTTATGTTGGCTACCATTCTATTCTCATACCCTCTCTTTGACCCTCTTATTTTCTTTTTCACTTCTCCTCTGAGCTTTCTATATTTAATCTGATTCCCAGATGTATTCTCGACCTGACATCTGGCAGCGTAAAAAAAAATCCTCGTGTCGCCTCTGGTTCTTTAGCCAATCACCTTAAATCTGTGTCCTCTGGTTACTGACAATTTTGCCACTGGAAACAGTTTCTCCTTATTTACTCTATCAAAACTCTTCAAAATTTTGAACACCTCTATCAAATCGCTCCTTAACCTTCTCTGCTCTAAGGAGAACCCAAGGTTCTCCACATAACTGAAGTCCCTCATCCCTGGTACCTGGTGTGAGGTATTACATTTTGGTAGGAAGAATAGGGAGGTCACTTATCACTTGGAGGGTGCGAGTCTAGGTGGGGTAGAGGAACAAAGGGATCTCGGAGTACAAATACACAAATCACTAAAAGTTGCGCCACAGGTTAGCAAAGGCCATAAAAAATCAAACCAAGCACTAGGGTTTATTTCTAGAGGGATAGAATTGAAAAGTAGGGAAGTTATGCTAAACCTGTATCAAACCTTGGTTAGACCACACTTGGAGTACTGTGTACAGTTTTGGTCGCCATATTATAAAAAGGATATAGAGGCACTGGAGAGGGTGCAGAGAAGATTTACAAGGATGATACCAGAAATGCGAGGGTATACATATCAGGAAATGATGAACAGGCTGGGTCTCTTTTCTCTTGAAAAAAAGGCTGAGGGGTGACCTAATAGAGGTCTTTAAAATTATGAAAGGTTTTGATAGAGTGGATAGAGAGAGAATGTTTCCACGTGTGGGGAGCAGCATAACTAGAGGCCATCAATATAAGATAGTCACCAAGAAATCCAATAGGGAATTCAGAAGAAACTTCTTTACCCAGAGAGTGGTGAGAATGTGGAGCTCGCTACCACAGGGAGTGGTTGAAGCGAATGGTATAGATACATTTAAGGGGCGGCTGGATAAGCATATGAGGGAGAAGGGAATAGAGGGTTATGCTGATAGATTTAAATGAGGAAAGACGGGAGGAGGCTCTAGTGGACCATAAACGCCGACATGGACTGGTTGGGCCGAATGGCCTGTTTCTGTGCCGTATATCCTAAGTAATCCTGTGTACCATTCTGGTAAATCTCCTCTGCATCCTCTCCAAGGCCTTGACATCCTTCCTAAAGTGTGGTTTCCAGAACCGAACACAATACTCCAGTTGAGGCCTAACCAGTGTTTTGTAAAGGTTTGGAATAACTTCCTTGCTTTTATATTCTATTCCTCTATTAATAAAGCCAAGGATCCCATAGGCTTTTTAACAGCCTTCTCAACTTGTCCTGCCACCTTCAAAGATGCGTGCATACACCCCCAGTTCTCTGTTCCTGCACCCCCTTTAACATTGTACCTTTTAGTTTATATCGCCTCTCCTCATTCTCCCTAACAAAATATATCACTTCACACTTCTCTGCGTTAAATTGTATCTGCCATGTGTCTGCCCATTTCACCAGTCTGTCTGTCCTCCAGTCTGTTGCTATCTGTTGGACATCGTGGAGAGTTAAAAGTTTAACAGCCGAACTTCTTTGAATCTCGGAACAATATAAATAGGATGACTTTGAAGTATCGTGAGAGGAATGCAAACCTTGTCTTCTGATGCGAAAAGTGCTTGTGTAAGGAAATAAAAGTTAGTGATGAGTGACGAAGTCAGCCATGAGTGCTTAAAGTGCAACTTACGGGGCCAGGGTAATAAACATAGGTAGAGGTATTTATCAGCTATTGCATGGAAAGATGATGGTTGATAAAACCTATTCTTCAAAGGGTTTAAGGACAGTTAAATCAGTCATGAATAGACTGTCTTCAAAGGATTTGGGAACAGATAAGTCATGCAGTCTTAGCTGACGTGTACCTTTGATGTAGACAAAATATGGTTCATAAAGGAGCATGGTTTTCAACAGTAATTCAGAGGGCTTGGAAGATAGATTTGAAGCTGAAAAGCCACTCTCTGTATACACTTAGACTGATCACCTGTACTGTATATCAATAAAGTCTGTTCCATATACTACACTATGAAGTGTATCGTGTTTACTCAAAATGTACTGTTGTGAACCAGGGGAGGAAGGAGGTTGGCTGCTGGCACTGTCCTCTCATTGTTTACTACATCTGAGCTATGTGTCATCTGCAAATTTTGAAATTATGTCCTGTATACCCAAGTCTAGATCATTAATATATATCAAAAAGATCAGTGGTCCTAATACTGACCCCTGGGGAACACCACTGTATACTTCCCTCCAGTCTGAAAAACAACTGTTCACCACTATTACGATAGCAAAATACTGCGGATGATGGAAACCTGAAATAACAACAGAAAATGCTGGAAACACTCAGCAGGCCCGGCAACATCCGTGGAGAGAGAAACAGAGTCGACGTTTCAGGTCGAAACCCTTCGTCAGAACTGAGGAAGCACAGGAAATGAAACAGATTAAAAGGCCAGTTTGGGGGCTGGGAAATGGGGGAGGGGATGAGAGAACAAGAGGGAAGTGAAGAGACATTAAGAGGTATTCAAAACCAGACGAGATGGTGAGAGGACTAGTGGAGACAAAAGACAGCTCTAATTAGGTGTGAAATGCACTGGCAGAACGAGAGACGGTATAAACGGGTCCTTTTCCGAGTGGCAGGCAGTGACTAGTGGGGTACCGCAAGGATCGGTCCTTGGACCCCAGCTATTCACAATATATATTAATGATCTAGACGAGGGAACTAGATGTAATATCTCCAAATTTGCAGACGACACAAAGCTGGGTGGGCGTTTGTGCTGTGAGGAGGATGTCAAGAAACTCCAGGATGATTTGGACATGTTGGGTGATTGGGCAGAAACATGGCAGATGCAATATAACGTGGATAAATGTGAGGTTGTCCACTTTGGTGGCAAAAACAGGAAGGCAGATTATCTAAATGGCAATAGATTGGGGGAAGTGCAACGAGACCTGGGTGTCTTTATGCACCAGTCGCTGAAGGTAAGCATGCAGGTGCAGCAGGTGGTTAAGAAGGCAAATGGTATGTTGGCCTTCATAGTGAGAGGGTTTGAGTACAGGAACAAGGATGTCTTGCTGCAGTTGTACAGGGCCCTGGTGAGACCATATCTCGAGTATTGTGTGCAGTTTTGGTCGCCTTATCTGAGGAAGGATGTTCTTGCCATGGAAGGAGTTCAGCGAAGATTCATCAGACTGATACCTGGGATGGCAGGAATGACCATGAGGAGAGATTGGGTCGATTGGGCTTGTTTTCACTGGAGTTTAGAAGAATGAGAGGGGATCTCACTGAAACTTATAAAATTGTCAGGACTGGACAGACTAGATGCAGGATGTTCCCGATGGTCAGGGAGTCCAAAACCAGGGGACACAGTCTAAGGATAAAGGGTAGGCCATTTAGGACAGAAATGAGGAGGAATTTCTTCACCCAGAGAGTGGTGAACCTGTGGAATTCTCTACCACAGAAGGCGGTGGAGGCCAGTTCATTAAATATATTCAAGAAGGAGTTGGATATATTTCTTAAGGCTAAAGGGATCAAGGGATATGGGGAGAAGGCAGGGACAGGGTACTGAATTTGGATGATCAGCCATGATCTCATTGAATGGCGGAGCAGGCTCGAGGGGCCGAATGGCCTACTCCTGCTCCTATCTTCTATGTTTCTACGAGACAGCTGCCATGTGGGAGAGAAAAAAAAGGGGGGAAGGGCACAAAACAAAGGTGTGGATAAAATATATATAAAAATGTAATAGGGGCCGAGGTTATGATCTGAAATTGTTGAACTCGATATTGAGTCCGGAAGGCTGTAAAGAGCTTAATCCTGCCCTTATACCTCCCCCCTTCCCACTGTCCAGGGCCCCAAACACCCCTTCCCGGTGAAACAGCGATTTACTTGTACTTCTTGCAATCTAGTATACTGTATTCGCTGCTCACGATGCGGTCTCCTCTACATTGGGGAGACCAAACGCAGATTGAGCGACCGCTTTGTGGAACACCTCCGTTCAGTCCGTAAGGGGGACCCCGAGCTTCTGGTCACCTGTCATTTTAATTCACCGCCCCATTCCCACTCGGACCTCACCATCCTCGGGCTCTTACATTGTTCCACTGAGGCTCAGCGTAAACTCGAGGAACAGCACCTCATCTTCCGATCAGGCACTTTACAGCCTTCCGGACTCAATATCGAGTTCAACAATTTCAGATCATAACCTCGGCCCCCATTACATTTTTATATATTTGTTATCCACACCTTTGTTTTGGCCCTTTCCCCCCTTTTTTTCTCTCCCACATGGCAGCTGTCTCCCATTCTACCAGCGCATCTCACACCTAATCTGGAGCCGTCTTTTGTCTGCACTAGTCCTCTCACCATCTCGTCTGGTTTTGAATACCTTAATGTCTCTTCACTTCTCTTTTGTTCTTTCATCCCCATTTCCCAGCCCCCAAACTGGCCTTTTAATCTGTTTCATTTCCTGTGTTTCTTCAGTCCTGACGAAGGGTTTCGACCCGAAACGTTGACTCTCTTTCTCTCTCCACAGATGCTGCCTGGCCTGCTGAGTTTTTCCAGCATTTTCTGTTGCTCACCACTACTCTCTGCTTTCTGTCCCTTAGCCAATTTTGTATCCACACTGCCGCTGTCTCTATAATCCCACGGTCTTTAATTTTGCTACAAGTCTATTATGTGGTACTTTGTCAAACATCTTTTGAGAGTCCATATACACAACATCAATTGCAGTACCCTCATCAACCCTCCCTATTACTTCATCAAAGAGCTCAATCAAATTAGTCAAAGATGATTTTCTTTTAACAAATCTGTGCTGTCTATTAAATGTCTCCATTGCACAATCTGAACATGGGGCAGATTGCTGCTTATAACGACCCCACACTCATTTTTAAATAGCAAGCTGCTCGGGTGTGTTTGTCCGATGGATTTGCAATGAAGCAGAGATTTCAATTCATGAATATCGATCGAGGAGCTCAGGGGGTTGGATGGGAGGTGGGAAAGGGTGTCTGGGTTTGTTGTACAGCACCCATCACTTCCCCAACCTGAACAGGAGCTCAATGAACCTGGGCTCCCGCTGCTGATTGCTAGCCAGTGACTCCAGCAGCTAAATGCTGTCTACTCGACAGCGGCAAGGCTCCCATGTGAACAGCGGTCACTTGGGTAAATTATCATCATGTGCCCACGGAACCAAAGCCCTGGTAAGGAGTCAGTACGTGGAGGGAGGAGAGATGGAAACTTGCAGGTGAACATATAAACTCAGCACAAAGTCCTCTGGCACTTGAGTATCTGCAGCAGCAACCCGCTGGAATAAATCACTCAACTACCACACTTAAACACAATTTCAAACTTTATTTATTACAAAGCAGATTAGTGAAGCGTGGCAACACCCAAAGTTATTGTATGTCAAATTGTTTACCTTTTGAGATACCGACTGCATAGCTTGTACAAACATCTGCTCATCACCAGCTCTGTGAAGTTGCTCCTGTCCAAAGTGGGTATAAACAGTGTGCATCATAAACAGAGTGTAAAAGTTGGGAATTTGGTACGGGGGGGGGGGGGGCGAAGGAGGTGCCGAGGGGGCGAAGGCTGTTAAATACAACTAGAACACACAGACTTAAGATTAATTACTTGACACAGACTACAAGAATAACGTTTCAACAGGTCTTTACTAGTTGGAGGTCAGGGCTATACTAACAGCAATATCACTACACAGTACTTATATACCGGTGGTCACCACCGGTATTACGTATACAGCAGCCAGAGAAAGTAGTACATCTCAAGGTGGAACAGACTTAAGTTCTCTTAAGGTGGAACAGGTTACATACACCACAATCCTCCCTTTTTAGCTTAACAGTCATATCCCCATTTAACATAACAAATACATATATAACTTCAGGTATAAACAGTTCAAAGGTTCAGTCTCTCAGGAGGCCTTCTGATTCGGGTTGGATAACGCCTTTCAGTGGTCTCTGATTCTTGTTGCTGAGGTGACTCCTCTAGTTGGTTTCCTATGTATTGGACGTCATCATCAGGTACATTCCCTGCCGAGGTAGATGCTTCAGGTTCATTAACGTCTTCCACAGTTGTCTCTGTCGCAACCATGGGTTCGACCCTTGCTCTCGATTCTACCAGTTGATCCGCATGACGCCTTATCACATAGTTACCAATATCTACTGTGTACATCAGAGGTCCTTGTCTGGCCCGAATTGTTCCGGACTGCCATTTTTCGTTTCCATAGTCCCTTGCCAACACTGGTTGTCCTACGTCAAAACTTCGAGTGGTCTTGTTATTAATATGCCGGAACTGTTTGTTTTCCACTTCCCTCCGCACATTTGGTTTTAACAAGTCCAACCTGGACCGCAACCTCCTGTTATAAAACATCATGGCAGGACTTTGGTTAGTTACTGCATGAGCGGCGTTTCGATATGCCATTAGGAAATTGTCCACCTTGTGTTGTAGCGGAATCTGATCATCGTTCATGGCCTTTATTGCCTTTTTGAATGTTTGGACAAATCTCTCGGCCAACCCGTTTGTCGCCGGATGATATGGGGCAGAGGTATAATGTTTCACCCCATTCTTCTTTAAGAATTTTTGGAATTCTTCCGACACGAACTGTGGTCCGTTGTCCGAACATATCTGTTCTGGCAATCCGTTCCTTGCGAATATTGTTCTTAACACCGCAATTGTCTTTTCTGAAGTAGTGGTATTCATCTTGATCACTTCTGGCCATTTGGAATGTGCGTCCACCGCAATTAGGAACATGGAGTCCATGAATGGACCAGCAAAGTCAATATGTACGCGTTGCCATGGGGCTGAAGGCCATTCCCATGGGTGTAGCGGTGCGATCGGAGGTGCACTTTGCACTTTTTGGCACCCAGCGCAGCTTTTCGTCAACTCCTCTATCTGTTGGTCAATACCCGGCCACCATACATAAGCCCTAGCAAGATTTTTCATCTTAACTCCCCCCAGATGACCTTCATGCAGTTCCTTTAGAACTCTTTCCCTTAACTTGGGAGGAATAATCACTCTTGTCCCGTACATCAAAGTACCATGGCAGACGGACAGCTGGTCTCGCCTTGCCGAGAATGCCGGTAACAGAGGATCACCATGTGTTGGCCATCCCTTCACTGTCACCTCGTAGACTCGGGACAGTGTCGGGTTGTTCCTGGTTTCTCTTTCAATACTTGCATTGGTGACTGGTAAACACTCGATGATGGTCGAATGAAATAACTCAACAGGGTCAACTTTCCTCGTCTCTTCTTCTTCAGGTAGTGGCAGGCGCGACAGCCCATCAGCATTGCCATGCTGCTTTGTACCTTTGAATTCTATTTCATATTGATGTGCCCCTAGGAAAAGGGACCATCTCTGGAGTCGCTGTGCTGTCATCACCGAAACACCCTTCTTAGGGTTAAAAATGGATACCAACGGCTGATGGTCTGTCAGAAGTGTGAATTTTTGGCCCTGCAGGTAATGATTAAACTTCTTCACTCCCCATACAAGGCGGAGAGCCTCCCTATCGATCTGCGCATAGTTGCGCTCAGCAGAGGTCAATGATCTGGATGCAAACGCGACTGGCCTTTCCGTGCCATTTGGCAACTTGTGTGAGAGTACTGCCCCAATACCATATGGAGAAGCATCACAAGCCAACCAAATAGGCAGTGTCGGGTTGAAGTGAGCCGACACTTCCTCTGAGGTGATCAATTCTTTGCTTTTGCGAAATGCCTTCTTACAGTTTTCGCTCCATTCCCATGGTACCCCCTTCTGTAAAAGAGCGTTCAGCGGGTGCAGTACCGTGGATAGATTCGGTAGAAACTTATGGTAATAGTTAATCAATCCTAGAAACGACCTCAACTGAGAGACATTATCCGGAGTGGGAGCCTTTACAACTGCCTCTATCTTGTCAGGAGACTTATGAAGCCCCTCCCGGTCAATGACATGACCACAGTACGAGATCCGCTTCTGAAAGAACTCACATTTCTGCCGATTAACTCGAAGTCCATACTCTTTCAGTCTGTTGAGCACCAGTTCCAAGTTTGCGAGGTGTTCTTCATCACCATCTCCTGTAATCAGAATATCGTCCAGGTAACATTGTGTGCCTGGAATTCCCTGTAATACCTGCTCCATGGCCCTCTGCCAAATTGCTGGAGCCGATGCCACTCCAAAAACCAGCCTATTACACCGGTACAAACCTCTATGCGTGTTGATCGTGAGGTACTGGCGTGACTGTTCTTCAACCTCCATCTGCAAGTACACCTGCGCTAGGTCTATCTTGGTGAAGTGTTTCCCGCCAGACAACGAAGCAAAAATATCCTCAATCCGCGGAAGCGGATACTGCACCGTGTGAAGCACTGGATTAACGGTGATCTTGAAGTCTCCACAGATGCGAACCTTCCCTGGTTCCCCTGGCTTGTTGCTCGAAGGACGTTTCATAACGGGAACAATGGGCGTAGCCCACTCACTCCAATCTACCTTAGACAGTACACCTGAACATTCTAGCGCTTCCAGTTCCGCTTCTACAGCAGGTCGTATTGCATAGGGTACCGGTCTGGCTTTGAAAAATTTTGGGTGTGCATGTTCATCAATCTTGATGTTTGCCGTAATTCCTCTCAGTGTTCCCAGTCCCTGCTGGAACACCTCTTTAGCATCATCCAATATTCTGGACAATCGTTTAGGTTTGACATCTGTTTCCCCGGAATCTACCGTTAGTGCCTTTAAGGAGTGCCAGTCCATATTCATTTTCCTAATCCACTCCCGTCCCAGTAGTGGTGGACCTCCTTCAGGTAGCACATATAAGTCCATTACTTGGCTTTCTTTGCCCTTGTGGACCACTTTTACCTCTATCTTTCTGATGGGGTACACTCTTTGCCCCATGTATGTTTTCAATATAATCTCCGTATCCCGTAGGGGAATATGTTGGAATAACCTTTTGTAATCTTTCTTATTCATGACCGTCAATGCCGATCCAGTATCCAATACCATCTTTTCTTGGACTCCTGCTATCTGAAGTGACCCAAATTGTCTGGAGATCTGGATCCTTACCAACGTTGTGTACTCTTAAGCTACCCAGTTCATTACTGCTGGCGTCTGAATCTGACTTCTGTTCGTTCGAACTGTTCTTTGTCACCTTGTGTACCTTTATGTATTTGCCTTGCGGTGACTTTTTGTTGCTGGTCTTTCCTGACTGGCATACTTTAGCTATGTGGCCAAGCCTGCCACACGTTCTGCATTCTTGGTTTTTAAACCAACACTGGTTCTGATCGTGCGTTGTCTTTCCACAACGATAACATTTTACAGTACTCAAAACCAATTGATTTGTACTGAGTTCCGGTGACCGTAGCTGCATTACTGCCGTGCCTCTCGCTGCGGCTTCGTGTGATGCTGCCATAGTGACCGCTTTCTCAAGCGTCAGCTCATTCTCCTCGAGCAGTCGCTTTTGTGTATCTTCTTTTAATAATCCACACACAAATTGATCTCTTAGCACATCTGTTAGTCCCGTTCCAAACTGACAATACTTTGCTAGCTTACGCAATTCCATTAAATATTCAGCATTGCTTTCATCTTTCAGCTGCTTTCTGCTGTAAAATTTAAATCGTTCCGCTAGCATCAGCGGCGTGGGGTTTAGATGATTTCTCAGGACAGTAACAATCTCCTCGAACGTCTTCTCCGCCGGTTCATCTGGTGATAAAAGGTGTTTCAATTGCCCGTATGTCTTCGCACCCATTAAGTTTAATAAAGTTAGTGCTTTCTCATCATCTGGGATTTTATTTGCTTTACAATAATTTTGTATGCGTTCTACATACGTGGCCCAATCTTCGATGTCGCTATCAAAGGTATTAATGTTCCCATGTTTAGGCATCGTTGCAATTTTTTTAGTGATTTCCCTTTTTCCAAGATGGCGGCTTCCCGCTCTTGTCTTCGTCCTCCGCCTACAAAATGGCAGTTTCCCGCGCTTGGCGGTCTTTCCCGCGCTCGCCTTCTTCACCCGCTGGCTGCAATGGCGTTTGGCGTGCCACTGCTGCTCCCCTTTCCCAGCGGTTAGTAACTCCCCCGACGCTGTCTCCGCTTCACCGCGGCTCCCTCGGGCATTCACACTTCCCCGATGTCGCGCCTCGCAGCCCTTCTTGCAGCCCGGTTATTAGCACCAGCTGCGTTCGCCTTCACCGCGGCTCTCGCGCCTTCAGTCGCCCCAGACGCTGCGCCTTTTTGGCCCGGCCCTTATCTCCGGCCGACTTTCTGCTCGCGTCGCTGACCGGCTTACCCACCACCGAGGTAGAAGGAAGATAGCTGACTGCCGCTGATGGAGGCTTCGAGTTCAGGATATCCTCTGCACTCCGGGTTCTCGATGCCTGCCGCGCGATGTGTCTTCCAGCAGGGTGATGAGGGTGGATGCCTCTCTTCGACGCCCGTTCTGTGGACAAAGCCGCCGTGGATATAAACTGCCGCAGGGTAAGAATCGGACTCGTCGCCACTGTTAAGTCTGTGTGTTCTAGTTGTATTTAAGATTAATTACTGACACAGACTACAAGAATAACGTTTCAACAGGTCTTTACTAGTTGGAGGTCAGGGCTATACTAACAACAATATCACTACACAGTACTTATATACCGGTGGTCACCACAGGTATTACGTATACAGCAGCCAGAGAAAGTAGTACATCTCTTAAGGTGGAACAGGCTTAAGTTCTCTTAAGGTGGAACAGGTTACATACACCACAAAGGCGGTGCTGCTTTTTGCCTCCAATACTTGCAGTGGTTCATGTTACAGGTAAATATTTAATTTAATCTACCTAACGTAAACTAGATCAATTCGTTAAAAAACTAAAAACTGTAAGCTCAGTTGATCAAATCCATAAATTGAATTCATTAAATAAATAAAACTATGTTAGATAGTGATGGCAGCGCAAGAGGTATGTCGCAACTGCAGTAGGTGGGAGTTTGTGGAGAGCATCGCGATCCCGGACAACCACATCTGCAGTAAGTGTCTGCATCTCGAGGAACCTCAGCTCAGAGTTTTTGGAGTCTGAGTTGCAGACATTGCAGGGCATCGGGATGGAGAGTGTTCGCTGGACGCTTTGCTCCAGGAGGCAGTCACATCCCTTAGGTTAGGTAGTGGTACAGGTCTGGTTAGTGGTCAGAGACAGGAGAGTGTGACTGCAACTCAGGCAGGTAAGGGGACCCCACGTGCAGTACTGGAGGAGGCTCAGCCTTTGTCCTTATCCAACAGGTACGAGGTTCTTGCTGCCTGAGGATGAGGGCAGAGTCTGCAGGGTGGATAAGCAAACTGACCGCGGCACCATGGTACAGGAGGCTATTCAAGTGGAGGGAGCAAAAAGGAATGTGGTCGTGGTAGAGGACAGTATAGTCAAGGATAGATACTGTTCTCTGCAGCCACAACTGGGAGTTCTGAAGGTTGTGTTGTCTGTCTGGAGCCAGGGTTAAGAACATCTCGTCATGGCTGGAGAAGAGTGGGAGTGGGAGGATCCAGTTGTCGTGGTCCACATAGGAACCAACGACAGGTAGAACTAGGATGAGGTTCTGCTGAGGGGGGTTTGAGGAGCTAGGGTCCAAATTAAGAAACAGAACCTCAAATCTCTTACTACCTGAGCCACGGACAAAATGGTATAGGGTCAAGCAGATCAGGGGGTTGAATGTGTGGCTCAAAGAGTGATGTGGGAGGAAGGGGTTTCAATTCATGGGGCACTGGCATCAGTACTGGGGAAAGAGGGAGCTGTTCCATTGGGACGGGTGCCACTTAAACTGGGCTGGGACCAGTGTCCTGGCGAACCAAATAATTAGGACAGTAGACAGGGCTTTAAACTAAAAAAGTGTGGGGGGGGGAAAGAGAAAGAGGAGGAGGGGGTTCAGGTGAGGGGAAATGTATAAATCTAGAGAGAAAAGTCAAGGCCATAGAGCAGTGTAGTGATTTGGATAAACAGAAGCAGTGTGCGACAGGAAGGGTCAGAAAATTTAATGGTAATAGTGCATCAGAGAATAAGGTCAAATCAGGGAAAAATGGTAAAAAGTGAAAATTAAAGGCACTTTATCTGAATGCACGAAGCATTGGTAACAAGATTAAAAATTAATGGCACAAAGAGATAAATGGGTTTGATCTAATAACCATTAGAGATGTGGTTGCATGGTGACCAAGGTTGGAAACTAAATATTCCAGGGTACTTGACATTTCGAAACTTAAGGTAGAATGAAAGCGGGGGGGGGGGGGGGGGGGGGTAGCCCTGATAATGAAGGATGACATACGGACAGTAGCGAGAAAGGATCTCAGCTCCAAAGAGCAGGAAGTAGAATCAGTACGGGTGGAGATAAGAAATAACATGGGGCAGAAAACACTGGTAGGAGTAGTTTATAGGCCCCCTAATAGTAGCTATACTGTTGGACAGAGTATTGACCAAGAACTAAGAGGAGCTTGTAACGATGGTAATGCAATAATTGTGGGCGACGTTAATCTTCACATAAACTGGACAAATCAAATTGGCAAAAGTAGTTTGAAGGACGAGTTCATGGAATGCATTTGAGACAGTTTCCTAGAACAATGAGTCATGGAACCAACCAGGAAAGAGGCTATTTTAGATCTCTTGTGTAATGAGACAGGATTAATTAGTAATCTCATAGTAAGGGATCTTTTGTGGAAGAGTGATATGATAAAATTTCAAATGGAGTTTGAGTGTGACATACTTAAATCCGAAACTAGAGTATTAAACTTAAATAAAGCCAATTACATAGGTATGGGGTTGAGTTGGCTAAGGTAGATTGGAAATTAGATTAAAATGTATGACAGTAGATAAACAATGGTGAACATTTAAAGAAATATTTCATAATTCTCAACAACAAATTCCATTGAGAAATTAAAATTCCACAGGGAAAGTGATCCATCCATGGCTAACTAAAGAGGTTAAGGGTAGTATTAGATTAAAAGAGGCTAATAATGTTGCCAAGAAGAGTGGTTAGCCTGAGGATTAGAAGAGTTTTAGAAACCAGCAAAGGATGACCAAAAGCAGGAGACAATAGGAGAGTAAACTAGCAAGAAATATAGAGACAAATAAGAGCTCATACAAGTATGTAAAAAGGAAGAGTAGCAAAAGTAAATGTGAGTCCCTTAGAGGCTGAGACAGGTGAAATTATAAAGCGGAATAAGGAAACGGGTAAGACGTTAAACAAATATTTTGTATGTCTTCACAGTAGAAGACACAAAAAACATACCAGAAATAGTGGGGAGCCAAGGGGCTAATGAGAATGAGGAACTTCAAGTAAATATTAGTAAAGAAGTAGTACTGGAGAAATTAATGGGACTAAAAGCCGACAAATCCCCATGACCTGATGGCCTACACCCTAGGGTTCGAAAAGAGGTGGCTGCAGAGATAGTGGATGCATTGGTTGCGATCTTCCAAAATTCCCTAGATTCTGGAATGGGCCCAGTGGATTGGAGGATAGCAAATGTAACCCCGCTATTCAAGAAAGGAGGGAGAGAGAAAACAGCGAACTACAGGCCAGTTAGCCTGACATCAATCGTCAGGAAAATGCTGGAATCCATTATCAAGGAAACAGGGCACTTAGAAAATCATAATATGATTAGGCAGAGTCAGCATGATGTTATGAAAGGGAAATCATGTTTGACAAATCTATTCATTTTTTGAGGATATAACTAGAACATAAGAACATAAGAAATAGGAGCAGGAGTAGGCCAATTGGCCCCTCGAGCCTGCTCCGCCATTCAATAAGATCATGGCTGATCTGATCCTAACCGCCGATCCACTATCACAGAACCATCTCCTGATTCTAACAGAATTAGACACACGAAATAGGAGCAGGATCAGGCTACACGGCCCCTGGGCCCGCTCGGCTACCCACAGGGCCATGACCGATCCGAACCTAGACTCATGTCCAAATTCCTGCCCGCTCCCCGTAACCCTTAATTCCCTTTACTTCTAGGAAACTGTCTATTTCTGTTTTAAATTTATGTAATGATGTAGCTTCTACAGCTTTTTGGGGCAGCATATTCCATGGACCTACCACCCTCTGAGTGAAGTAGTTCGTCCTCATCTCAGTTTTGAAAGAGCAGCCCCTTATTCTAAGACTATGCCCCCTAGTTCCAGTTTCACCCATCATCGGGAACATCTTCCCCACATCCACCCGATCCAACCCCTTCACAATCTTATATGTTTCAATAAGATCGCCTCTCATTCTTCTGAACTCCAATGAGTAGAGTCCCAATCTACTCAACCTCTCCTCATATGTCCATCCCCTCGATTAACCGAGTGAACCTTCTTTGTACTGACTTGAGAGCAAGTATGTCTTTTCTTAAGTATGGACACCAAAACTGTACGTAGTATTCCAGGTGCGGTCTCACCAATACCTTGTACAACTGAAGCAATACCTCCCTATTTTTATATTCTATCCCCCTAGCAATGAAAGCCAACATTCCATTGGCCTTCTTAATCACTTGCTGCACCTGCATACTAACCTTTTGAGTTTCGTGCACCAGGACCCCCAGATCCCTTTGTACTTCAGTACTTTCCAGTTTCTTGCCATTAAGATAATAACTTGCTCTACGATTGTTCCTGCCAAAGTGCATAACCTCACACTTTCCAGTATTGTGTTCCATCTGCCAAATCTCTGCCCACTTACTTAGCCTGTCTATGTCCCCTTGCAGGTTTTTTATGTCCTCCTCACTCACTACTTTCCCTCCCATCTTAGTATCATCTGCAAACTTTGATATGTTACACTCGGTCCCCTCCTCCAAATCGTTAATATAGATTGTAAAGAGTTGGGGACCCAGCACTGACCCCTGCGGAACACCACTAGTTACCGATTGCCAGTCTGAGAATGAACCATTTATCCCAACACTCTGCCTTCTGTTAGATAGCCAATCCTCTATCCATGCCAGAATATTACCCCCAATCCCATGATTTTTTATCTTAAGCAATAATCTTTTGTGTGGCACCTTGTCAAATGCCTTTTGGAAGTCTAAATACACTCCGTCCACTGGTTCCCCTTTATCCACCCTATATATTACTTCCTCAAAGAACTCCAGCAAATTTGTCAAACATGACTTCCCCTTCATAAAACCATGCTGACTTTGTCCTATTAAATTATGATTATCCAAATGTCCTGTTACTGTCTCCTTAATAATGGACTCCAAAATTTTACCTACCACAGATGTTAGGCTAACCGGTCTATAGTTTCCAGCCTTCTGTCTACTGCCCTTTTTAAATAAGGGTGTTACATTAGCAGTTTTCCAGTCTGCCGGGACCTTTGCCGAGTCCAGGGAGTTTTGGAAAATTACCAATGCATCCACAATCCCTACCGCCACTTCCCTCAAGACCCTAGGATGTAAGCCATCAGGTCCAGGTGATTTATCCGCCTTGAGTCCCATTATTTTACCGAGTACCACTTCCTTAGTGATTTTGATCGTGTTTTAGCTCCTCCCCCCCCTTTAGCCCCGTTTGTCCAGTGTTGGGATATTCTTAGTGTCTTCTACTGTAAAGACTGATATAAAATATTCATTCAATGTTTTTGCCATCTCCATATTTCCCACCATTAATTTCCCGGTCTCATCCTCTAAGGGACCAACATTTACTTTAGCCACCCTTTTTCTTTTTATATAACTATAAAAACTCTTACTATCTGTTTTTATATTTTTTGCTAATTTACTTTCATAATCTATCTTCCCTTTCTTAATCAATTTTTTTGTTATTTTTTGCTGTCTTTTAAAGTTTTCCCAATCCTCTATCCTCCCACTAGATTTGGCTACCTTATATGCCCTTGTTTTTAGTTGAATACTATCCTTAATTTCTTTACTTAGCCACGGATGGCTGTCTTTTCTTTTACACCCTTTTCTTCTCAGTGGAATATATATTTTTTGGAAGTTGTAAAATAACTCCTTAAATGTACACCACTGATCATGTATCGTCTTACCCTTTAATCTATTTTCCCAATCCACTCTACTCAATTCCGCTCTCATACCTTCATAGTCTCCTTTATTCAAGCTTAGCACGCTTGTTAGAGATCCAACCTTCTCACCCTCTAATTGAATATGGAATTCAACCATGTTATGGTCACTCATTCCAAGGGGATCCTTTACTAGGACATTTTTAATTAATCCTGTCTCGTTAACACAGGACCAGATCGAAGGTTGCTTGCCCCCTGGTCGGTTCGGTTACATACTGCTCAAGAAACCCATCCCTAATACACTCAATGAACTCATCCTCAAGGCAGCCCTGCCCAATTTGATTTGTCCAATTAATATGATAGTTAAAATCCCCCATAATTATAGATGTTCCCTTATTACAAGCCTCAACTATTTCCTGATTGATACTCCGTCCAACAGAATTGCCACTGTTCGGAGGCCTATAGACTACGCCCACTAGTGTTTTTTTCCCCTTATTATTCCTTACCTCCACCCAAACTGTTTCATTATCCTGATCTTTTGACCCAATATCATTTCTCTGTATTACAGTGATTCCTTCCTTTATTAACATAGCCACCCCACCTCCCCTTCCTTCCTGCCTGCCCTTCCTGATCATTAAATAACCTGGTATGTTTAATTCCCAGGCATTGTCACCCTGCAGCCATGTTTCTGTAATGGCCACAAGATCATACCCATATGTAGTTATTTGTGCCATTAACTCGTCTATTTTGTTACGAATGCTACGTGCATTCAGATAGAGAACTTTCAAAGATGTTTTGTGACACTCAGTTCCTGCTTTTGCCCTTTTTATTACTTTACCTTTTACTCCATACCTTCTGCCCCTTCCTGACACGCTCTGGTTTTTAATTTCCCCACTGCTACCTAAGTCTATGACCTTCTCTGTTGTCATTTTTATTATTTGCTCTCTAGGAACCTCCCCCCGACTAGTTAGTTTAAAGCCCTCTCTACAGCCCTAGTTATATGATCCGCCAGGACTCTAGTCCCAGCACTGGCCAAGTGAAGCCCGTCCCAACGGAACAGCTCCCTCCTGCCCCAGTACTGGTGCCAGTGTCCCAGGAAGCAAAACCCATTTCTCCCACACCAGTCTTTGAGCCACGCATTTAACTCTCTAATTTTATTTGTCCTAGCCAAATTCGCTCATGGCTCAGGTAATAATCCAGAGATTATTACCCTTGTGGTTCTGCTTTTTAATTTGGCCCCTAGCTGCTCAAACTCCCTCAGCAGAACCTCCTTCCTTGTCCTATCTATGTCGTTGGTACCAACATGGACCATGACAACTGGATCCTCCCCCTCCCACTCCAAGTTTCTCTCCAGTCCAGAGGAGATGTCCTTAACCCTGGCACCGGGCAGGCAACACAGCCTTCGGGACTCTCGCTCTCGGCTGCAAAGAACTCTATCTAACCCCCTAACGATACTATCCCCTACCACTACAACATTTCTTTTAACTCCCCCCACTTGAATGGCCCCCCGCTCCACGGTGCTGTGGCCAGGTTGCTCATCCTCTCCGCAGTCCCTGTTCCCATCCTCACAGGGAGTAAGAGCCTCGAACCTGTTGGACAAGTGCAAGGGCTGCGGCTCCTCCAACACTGCCTCCTGGATCCCCGTACCTGCCTCACTTCTAGTCACACCATCCTGACCCTGGCCACGGACTACATCTGAATTAATTAATCTAATTGGTGTGACTACCTCCTGATACAGAGTCCAGGTAACTCTCCCCCTCCCTGATGTGTCTCAGTGTTTGAAGCTCGGATTCCAGCTCATCAACACGGAGCCGGAATTCCTCGAGCAGCCAACACTTACTGCAAATGTGATCACCGTGAGCATCAATGGTGTCCACCAGCTCCCACATATTGCAGCAGCAACACATCACCTGATCTCCCATTCTATGTAATTAATTAAATTTATTATTCTTAAATACCCTCTGCCCCGATTCTAGATGATGAATATCGCACCTTAGAAACTATAAACCACAGAGTTTAAGCTTAAAAAAGAGAGAAATACTCACCAACCAATCACTTACCCGCTTTCTGGTGACGTCACACTTGGATTACTTTACACCTCGCTCCTTCCATCCGAGTTCCAAGATTGGAGATTGGTACGCCTTACCTGGGTCTCGGGAGCCTTTATACAGCCGCTCAGCCCGCGATTCTCGCACTGAGGCCTTACCTGGTCTCTGGGGCCTTTATACAGCCGCTCAGCCCGCCGATTCTCGCACTGAGGCCTTACCTGGGTCTCGGGAGCCTTTATACAGCCGCTCAGCCCGCGATTCTCGCACTGAGGCCTTACCCGGTCTCTGGGGCCTTTATACAGCCGCTCAGCCCGCGATTCTCGCACTGAGGCCTTACCTGGGTCTCGGGAGCCTTTATACAGCCGCTCAGCCCGCCGATTCTCGCACTGAGGCCTTACCTGGGTCTCGGGAGCCTTTATACAGCCGCTCAGCCTGCGATTCTCGCACTGAGGCCTTACCTGGTCTCTGGGGCCTTTATACAGCCGCTCAGCCCGCGATTCTAGCAGGGTAGATAAAGGGGAACCAGTGGATGTAGTATATTTGGATTTTCAAAAGGCATTCGATAAGGTGCCACACAAGAGAGCTCATGGGGCTGGGGTAATATATTGCTAGAGGATTGGTTAAAGGACAGAAAACAGTAGGAATAAACGGGTAATTTTCAGGTTGGCAGGCTGTAACTAGTTGGGTGCTGCAAGGATCAGTGCTTGGGCCTCAGCTATTTACAATCTATATTAATGATTAGATGAAGGGACAGAGTGTAATGTATCTAAGTTTTCTGTCAATACAAAGCTAGGTGGGAAAGTAAGCTGTGAGGAGGACATAAAGAGGCTGCAAAGGGATATAGACAGGTTAAGTGATTGGGCAAGAAGGTGGAAGATGGAGTACAATGTGCAGCAGTGTGAAATTATCCACTTTGGTAGGAAAAATAGAAAAACAGACTATTTTTAAATGGTGCGAAACTATTAAATGTTGGTGTTCAGAGGGATTTGGGTGTCCTTGTACAGGAAACACAAAGTTAACATGCAGGTACAGCAAGCAATTAGGAAGGCAAATGGTATGCTGACCTTTATTGCAAGGGGGTTGGAGCACCAGAGTAAGGAAGTCTTGCTGCAATTATATAGGGTTTTGACGAGACCACACCTGGAGTACTGTGCACAGTTCTGGTCTCCATACCGAAGGAAGGATATACTTACCTTAGAGGAGGTGCAACGAAGTTTCACTAGACTGATTCCTGGGACGAGAGGGTTGTCCTAGGAGCAGAGTTTGAGTAGAATGGGCCGATACTCTCTGGAGTTTTGAAGAACGAGAGGTGGCCTCATTGAAAGATACAAGATTCTGAGAGGGCTCGACAGGGTAGATGCTGAGAGGCTGTTTCCCCTGGCTGGAGTGTCTAGGCTGAAATGATAGATGTTTGGACTCTAGGGGAATCAAGGATTATGGGGATCGGGCAGGAAAGTGGAGTTGAAGTCAAAGTTCAGCCATGATCTTATTGAGTGGCGGAGGAGGCTCGAAGGGCCTACTCCTATTTCTTATGTAACCCAGAATATTCTCTGTTTGTGCCACTGTTCTCCCTCTCCTCGTCTCAAGGCATCAGGTCAATAAGAAGCGGTCACTTTTGTCACTGTGCGAGAAGCTGGCTGGGGAACAAGGTAACCAGACTACCTCCTGCAGACAGCTAGCACCACAGCGATACAGCCTGCGGAGCCCCCTGCACCCTCAGAACCCAACCCCTGGCACAGTGGGCGGCAGCGGAGGAGCAAAGAATGGACCGCGCTGCTTGAAACAAAGAGGCAGAGTAAGGCAGCATAACCACCAGATCCACAGGCAGGAGCAATTACTGGTGAATTCCCTGCTGGGATCACTCGCACACGCCCAGCAATGTCCTGTGCACATTCAGGTGGATCTCACAGCACCAGCACAAAGACAAGTTTAAAAGGCATGATTGAGAAGGGACAGTCCAACATCCAAAGGCCACATTCCTGGCTTGCACTGGCAGGGAGAAAGGAACACAGTCCCCTCCAGATGTGCTTGCAGAAGCCTCATGTTCACCTCTGATTTGGGGGGGGGTTCCCTGTTGTTGGAGGCATCAGTGCTTCCTCATTTATATTACAGATGGAGAGGGAGCAGTCTCTGCTGATGGCAGCTTACTTAACTTATATATTTATATGGCGCCTTTAATGTAATAAAACGTCCCAAGGCGCTTCAAAGGAGTGTTATCAAAAATAAAACATTTGACAGCGAGCCACATTGAGATGTTAGGGCAGATGACCAAAAGCTTGGTCGAAGAGGTAGGTTTTTTTAAGGAACGTCTTAAAAGAGGAACGATAAATGGAGAGACGGAGAGATTTAGGGAGGGAATTCCAGAGCTTAGGGCCTAGGCAGCTGAAGGCACGGCCGCCAATGGTGGAGCGATTAAAATCAGGGATGTTCCAAAGGCCAGAATAGGCAGGGCGCAGAGGTCTAGAGGGATTACAGAGATAAGGAGGGGCGAGGCCATGGAGGGATCTGAAAACAAGGGTGAGAATTTTAAAATCCAGGCGTTGCTTAACTGGGAGCCAATGTAGGTCAGCGAGCACAGGGGTGATGGGTGAATGGGGCTTGGTGCGAGTTAGGACATGGGCAGCAGAGTCCTGGATGACCTCAAGTTTATGGAGGGTAGAACTAGGTCGGCCGGCCAGGAGGGCGTTGCAATAGTCAAGTCTAGAGGCGATAAAGGCATGGATGAGGGTTTCAGCAACAGGTAAGTTGAAGTGCGGAGATGGGCAATATTATGAAGGTGGAAATGGGCAGTCTTAGTGATAGAACGGATATGAGGTAGGAAGCTCAATTCGTGATCAAATTCTTTCTCCATGGACAAATTACCAGTGAAGAGGAGAAGAAAGCCCTTATCGACTTCTATTAATGGGTTTCACAGATTGGGGGTAGGGGGAGCGTCACTCTGAACGCACAGAGTATTCAAAGTATAACAGCAAACATTTCATCCTATACACCTGCTCCAAACTACAGCCCGTGGGCCGTGTCTCTCATTACAGATTGGTTTTCGATTATGCTGTTCATGTGACCCACAGGGCTCCAACGGAGTGTCTCATTTTGGACTCGAGATTCAGCGAGCCCCTTCCCCAGAGCCCGCCCGGGGCGGCATCAATTGAATATCAATTACTCGCGCTCAAAATCCCTGGGATCAGAAAACTGCAGCCAGTGAATAGGAAAACCGATTTATTTCTGAATAATGTTCCTGCACAGTGCAGAATGTGAAGATAAAACAATCCTAACGATTAAAATTAATGAATTTGGATTACATTCAGACTACAATTTATGTTTAAAAGCAAAAAGATTCTCGAGAGTTGTGTCTTATTCAAACGCGGATGCTGTGAATTTAGGGAGAAGCTGGCGAAACAAAGATGCCATTTTGGTACAAAGCGTCATTGCAAGAAGCAGTAAGAAATATATTACCCCCGCCCCTCTCTCGCAGGGCTGAATCTCACTGAGGTCCTGGTTTACAGGCACTGGCCCCCTCCCGAGTTCACCACCCAAGGGCCCATCCTCCATGAGATGAGGCAGCGAGGGTCAGCAGGCTATTCAACTGCTAGGGCAGCCCAGCTGGCCCCGACCGATAGCCCTCTCCCTGGCCCATTGTCACATCCCCGCTACAACGAGCTGAGATCGGGTGGTTAGGCAGAGAGCAGGGGTTAAAACTGGGGTATCACTGGGCTCAGGACACAGCATTACACACTGACCAGTGGAATGAAAATTAAAATAATTTAAAAAGGAATTAAAAAAAAAAAAATCTAGTTTCAAATATAGTATATATAAGTAAAAAAAATGTCCTTTGGTACAATGCTTTGACCGGCCTCACTGAAATGTGAGCACCTTGTTTGCAGTTCCTGATTCGATTATAAATCGACCCAAAAGCCAAAATAACGAAAACTGCTTTTCATTACAATGTCACGACCAGAGACCACCAGTTAGAGCCCAGGAAATGACAGAAACGTCACATCACTTTAAATCAGTGGCACCGAGACAGGGACAGCTGGGGCCCAGGAGACCCTCTCACCGTCCACAGCGGCCACCCCCCCCCCCCACCCCCACAATGCGGCCCTCTGACCTGCTGCCTTCCGTGTCTCTTAGGCCTCCACTCACGGTCTGCCTGGATAGTTCTGCTGTTCCCTCTCCTGGTTTTGCTCGGGGGGGGGGGGGGGGGGGGGGGGGGGGGGAGGGCGGTGGAGTGCGATTACAAGACAGAGTTGCCCATTCAACAACCGAGGAGGCCCTGCTAAAGTAGAACCGTCATTATTCCACCCCCCTACCTCCCGCCCCAACCCGGCCAAGTCCTGTGGCCAATGCCAGCCAGCTGAAAGCGGAAGCTTGCTGTATCGGGGCATTACAGGCACAGAGCCAGAGCGCATCCCTCCATGGTGCAGCATCCCCAAGAGCAAGACGCTGGCCCACAACAGAGTTAGGAATCCCCACTTCCCCAGATCAGGTTGCGACAGACCGTAGTCCGTTCCCTGACTGTTCTCGGCCATCCCTCCCTGTATTTCTAATGGCTGGCCACAGGCACCAGGCGCCGAGCAAGAACGGGTCAGCACTCCCCAGTGTTACTACACCAGGGAACATTCGACGAGCAAGATCGGCTGCTCCCAGTTTTAAGTGTAAAAGCCAGTTAGACGCACGTTGGACAGTACAGGCAGCTCGGTTAACTCAACGATGAAATGGGAGGACTGCAGGATAAACCTCGGCTTTCACAATTCTATGGAATCTGAGCTCAGTGCTGGCACTGGGATTTCAGCAGTGTAACGCTGGCTGGGTGAAACATTCACACGGTGTCCCCTTGAACCAGAGTACAATTCTAGACCGTGTCCGTCCAAACGTGGGCTGCCTGAGGAGAGAAGTATGAGGTGGGCAACACTGGGGTGCAGTCCTGGTGGGGACAGGGCTGTCAGTGGCGGTGGTCTCAGTGGAATGAATTAAGAGCAGACAGGGAGCGTAGGACAACATTAAACTGGGCGAAGTGAGAATTTCCTACAGTGCTTGGTACCACAATACATTAAACAAGCCCACTGACAACACCGACCTAGAACCTGCCACCCAAGCGAGCTCCTTCAGCTGTCCACTTTCATGAACATTATTTGACGTTGAATCACCCTTTATAAAACAACAATGCTTCAATGTATTTTCACATCAGCAAGTTAAATTACTAAAATATTTCCCATTCACACTTCAATTGCTCCATCGCAGATGTGCATTTGATCTGTCCAGGCCTTGAGTGTTTTGTTTCCATCCTCTGTTGCTCTGCCCACTGTGTGGCAGCTGATAACTCTGCCGTGGGGACTTGGGTTGATAACTCCGCCAGGAGGACTCGGGCTGATGGCTCCGCCAGGAGGACTCGGGCTGATGGCTCTGCCAGGAGGACTCGGGCTGATGGCTCTGCCAGGAGGACTCGGGCTGATGGCTCTGCCAGGAGGACTCGGGCTGATGGCTCCGCCAGGAGGACTCGGGCTGATGGCTCCGCCAGGAGGACTCGGGCTGATGGCTCCGCCAGGAGGACTCGGGCTGAAGGCTCTGCCAGGAGGATTCCTGTCTTCTGTAATCGTAGTTGGACTGTGCCTCGGTCTGCCCGTTGTACGGCACTGTTTGATGCACAGCACCATTTCCAAACCTTTGTCCCCTGGGATGCTGCGCAGACAGGTAGGGATGAGTAGACTGTCTGGGTGTGCAGACCGATTGGCTGAAGTTACGAAAGCCATTACTTGTGGGACATTTCCCCTGGTACGGTCTGTAAGGGAAGAGTCACTGCATCATTTCACAGCTTTACAAACTGGACCACTGTGGGAATCTCTCCCTTTACTTCATACTCTCGACAGAATGCTGCACAACACAGGCCTAGACACGACCTTAAAGGCACCATCTCTAACACAAACTCAATTTTACAGCTCCCAATGTACTGCAAAGGGCCAAGGGCACACTGATACCTGTGAAATACTAGCCTCAGCTAGATTGTGTGAACAGTGAGTATTCGTATTTATAGAGAGCTTCCTCAAAGCACCAGCACTCACTTATATCGACAAATATTCTGCACAGTAAAATCCCACAGACGGCAACAAGATAAATGACCAGTTAATCTGTTCTAGGTGGTGGTTGAGGGATAAATATTGGTCAGGACACCGGAAGAACTCCCCGGCTCTTCTTCCAATAGTGCTTGGACAGTGCAGCCCCTCCGACAGTGCGGCGCTCCCTCAGTACTGCCTCTCCGACAGTGCGGCGCTCCCTCAGTACTGCCTCTCCGACAATGCGGCGCTCCCTCAGTCCTGCCCCTCCGACAGTGCGGCGCTCCCTCAGTACTGCCCCTCCGACAGTGCGGCGCTCCCTCAGTACTGCCCCCTGACATTGCGGCGCTCCCTCAGTACCGCCCCTCCGACAGTGCGGCGCTCCCTCAGTCCTGACCCTCCGACAGTGCGGCGCTCCCTCAGTACTGCCCCTCCGACAGTGCAGCGCTCCCTCAGTACTGACCCTCCGACAGTGCAGCGCTCCCTCAGTACTGACCCTCCGACAGTGCAGCGCTCCCTCAGTACTGCCCCTCTGACAGTGCAGCACTGGAGTGTCTGCCCAGATTGTGAACTCGAGTCCTATAGTGAGTGCTCACCCCCATTTCTCTCCAACTGTACGCAGTTTGTTCATGGAACAAGTATGGGGCCCCCTCCTCCCGAAGACCCGGGACCACCCAAGTAACTATATTTTGGGGGGGGGGGGGGGGGGTGAGCTTTGGCACCTGAGATTTGTTAGCCTATTGGACCATGAAGGGCATCACAGCTGTGCCTGGTCCGGTCACCGTCCAACATTCACCCATCGTGAATTCAACACAGACTGGGGAGGGAACACGTGACCGGCTGGTCTGTGTGGCTCAGATACTCAGTGTCTCAAACAGCTGAGCCAGAGAACCGTAAACACTTGAAACTCGGAACTGGCTTTACTGGGGAGGCTGTGGGATTGCTTCTGGAACAGAATGTCTGGGACATGAAAGGAGTAAGTGCAGTGAAACAACTGAAGCGACAAACCTCCCTCACAACAAAGGAACATAACAAACAACAGGTGCTATTTCTGAACCCACTATAGAGCTACAATACACAGGAGACTGCTGGGTCTCTGAGGGAGGTCAGACACTCAGCCCTAGCTCCCGCTCCCTGCAGCTGGCTGCACGGAGCAATCACTCCTAGGGAACACCGTACAACAGGAGGCACATGGGGCAGTGTGGGTGAGACGGGCAGCTGAGGGGACACCCCTGTGAAGGATGCAGACAGAGTGCCAGTCACACAACAGACTGAAAGCTGCAACCAAAGAGGAACACCCCATGGCACCCAGCACCAGTCTGGAGCTGGAGGATAGTCAAACCAGCCACTCTAAGCAAATAGAACGGACTCGCACATTTACCCTGATGCTCCCAGTACACTTAATCCAACACGTTGGAGTGTGTCCAATGCACCTTCAGAAAATGTCACCGTACAGAGAAATTACATCGCGGAAACAGACCATCCGGCCCAACCAGTCCATGTTGGTGTTTATCCTCGACCGAGCGGTTTCCTAGTCCCATGTTCCCGCCCAGTTCCCATATCCCTTTATCCCCCTTTTCCTTCAACCACCTATCGAGTCTATTCTTAAATGATGACGAGGCCTCTGCTTCAATCGCTAACCCATTCCACAGCCTCACAAACACAGCTCCCTCGAATTTTGTCTGGCGCCGCGCGGCCCCTTTAAGGGGCTGCCGAGCCAGTCACAGTACCGTGCGTGCCCTGTTTTTGCATTGAACAGCCGGCTGTGGGGGTTCCCTGGAGCACTGCACGGCTTCCAGGGAACATTGCTCACAACACTCTGTGTAAAATAGTTTCTCCTGCTCACTGTTCTAAGTCTCTTGCATTTAATCTTATATTGGTGCCCCTTCGTTCTAGGCCCCTCGACCACTGGGTACTGTTTCTATCCACTCTCCCCCATCCCTTCATCATTTTAAACACCTCTGTCAAATCAGCCCACAATCTCCTCTGTTCTAATGAAAGCAGCCCCAGTTGTTCAAGTCTTTCTTCATATTTGTATTTCCTCATACCAGGCAGCATCCCAGTGAATCTGTGTTGCAACCTCTCTATTGCCTCAACATCCTTCCTATAGCATTACGAAATAGGAGTCGTCGGCCATTTGGCCCTTCGAGCCTGCTCCGCCATTCAATAAGATCATGGCTGATCTTTGACCTCAACTCCACTTTCCTGCCTGATCCCCATATCGGAATTCCCTTCGTTCCCAAAAATCTATCGATCTCTGTCTTGAATATACTCGACGACTGAGCATCCACAGCCCTCTGGGGTAGAGAATTCAAGATTCTCAACCCATCGAGTGAAGAAATTTCCCCTCATCGCAGTCCTAAATGGCCGACCCCTTATTCTGAGACTGTGACCCCGTGTTCTAGATTCCCCAGCCAGGGGAAACATCCTCCCTGCATCTACCCTGTCAAGCCCCTTAAGAATTTTATATGTTTCAATGAGATCACCTCTCATTCTTCTAAACTCTAGAGAATATAGGCCTAGTCTACTCAATCTCTCCTCATAGGACAATCCCCCCATCCCAGGAACCAGTCTGGTGAACCTTCATTGCACTCCCTCTATGGTAAGTATGTCTTTCCTCAGGTAAGGAGACCAGAACTGTACACAGTACTCCAGGTGTGGCCTCACCAATGCCCTGTATAATTGTAGAAGACTTCTTTACTCTTATACTCTAATCCCTTTGCAACAAAAGCTGCCATACCATTTGCTTTCCTAATTGCTTGCTGTACCTGCATGTTAACTTTCTGTGATTCGTGTACAAGGACACCCAGGTCCCTCTGAGTGCAAACATTTCCCAGTCTCTCACCAATCAAAAAATATTCTGCTTTTTTGTTTTTCCTACCACTCCTGCTCACTGTCCTAAATCTCTTACATTTATTTATTCTTATATTGGAGTCTCTTCGTTCTAGGCCCCTCGACCACTGCGTACTGTTTCTATCCACTCTCCCCCATCCCTTCATCATTTTAAACACCTCTGTCAAATCAGCCCACAATCTCCTCTGCTCTAATGAAAGCAGCCCCAATTGTTCAAGTCTTTCTTCATATCTTGCCCACCCAGTCAACCTGTCTAGATCGCTCTGCAGCCTCTTTGCTCTTTCCTCCTCACAGCTTACTTTCCCACCTAACTTTGTATCATCAGCAAACTTGGATACGTTACTCAGTCCCTTCATCCAAGTCATTAATATAGATTGTAAATAGCTGAGGCCCAAGCACCGATCCTTGCAGTACCCTGCTAGTTACAGCCTGCCAACCTGAAAAAGTCCCATTTATTCCTACTCTCTGTTTTCTGACCATTAACCAATCCATGCTAATATATCACCCCCAATCCCATGAGTCCTAATTTTGTGTAATAACCTCTTGTGTTGCACCTTATCGAATGCTTTTTGAAAATCCAAATACACTACATCTACTGGTTCTCCCTTATCCATCCTACTACAGGAAACTCTCGATTTACCGGCACCTAAATAACCGGAAATCTGTTAACCGGCAAAATTCAGGAGTAGGTTCAGGTAAGTTTTACTTCATATTAGTGGCCGTTCCTGGATCTGTGGCTGTGTAATCAGGGTTCGTGCACTTGTTGCTAAGCAACAGGGACGCTTGGTCTGTGGCCGGGGTTCCTGCACTTGTTGCTAAGCAACAGGGAAGCCTGGATTTGTTGCTCTCGTACCTTTTAACTATACCTCTCTGTAATCCGGACTTCTTGATAAACCGGCACCACGCCGGTCAAAAAAGAGAGTTTCCTGTAGTTACAAACAGGTTTGTCAAACACGATTTCCCTTTCATAAAACCATGTTGTCTCTGCCTAATCATATTATGATTTTCTCAGTGCCCAGTTACCACGTCCCTAATAACAGATTCGAGCATTTTGCCCACTACTGATGTCAGGCTAACTGGCCTATAGTTCCACGTTTTTTCTCTTCCTCCTTTCTTAAATAGCGGGGTTATATTTGCTACCTTCCAATCCTGGGGGACTGTTCTAGAATCTAGGGAATTCTGGAAGATTAATACCAGTGCATCCACTATCTCTGCAGCCACCTCTTGTAAAACCCTAGGATGCAGGTCGCCAGGTCCAGGGGATTTGTCGCCACTTAGTCCCATTAATTTCTCCAGTACTGTGTCTTAACTTATACTGATTTCTTTAAGTTCCTCATTCTCTCTAGACCCTTGGTTCCCCATTATTTCCAGAATGTTTTTTGTGTCTTCTACCATGAAGACAAATAAAAAGTATTTGTTTAATGTCTCTGCCATTTCCTTGTTGCCCATTATAATTTCTCCTGTCTCTGCCTCTAATGGGCCCACGTTTACTTTCACTAATCTCTTCCTATTTACAGTACATACCTACAGAAACATTTACAATCTGTTTTTATATCTCTTGCTAATTTACTCTCATTCTTTTTTCTCTACCCTTATCAATTTCTTGGTCCTCCTTTGCTGAATTCTAAAATCCTCCCAATCCCCAGGCTTACTATTTTTATAAACATTATAAACCCTTCCTTTGATCTAATACTATCTTTAACATCTCTTGTTAGCCACGGTTGGACCACTTTTCCCGTGGGGTTTTTGCACCTTAAAGGAATGTATATTTGTTGCAAATTATGTATTAATTCTTTAAATGCTAGCCATTGCTTGTCTACCGTCATACGTTTTAATGTAGTTTCCCAATCTACCTTAGCCAACTCGCCCCTCATACGTAGTTTGCTTTGTTTAGATTGAAGACCCTAGTTTCAGATTTAACTAAATCACTTTCAAACTCAAGATAAAATTCTATCATATTATGGTCACTCTTCCCTAAAGGCCCCTTTACTACAAGATTATTAATGGACCCTTTCTCATTGCACAATACTAGATCTAAAATAGCCTGTTCCCTAGTTGGTTCCTCAACATACTGATCTAGAAAACTATCTTGCATACATTCCATGAATTCCTCCTCCACATTATTATTGCAAATCTGGTTTGCCCAGTCTATATGTAGATTAAAGTCCCTCCTGATTACTGTATTACCCTTGTTACATGCGCCTCTAATTTCCTGATTTATACTCTGCCCTACATTACAACTACTGTTTGGGGGGCCTATAAACAACTCCCACCAATATTTTCTGCCCCTTGTTGTTTCTTAGCTCCACCCAAACTGATTCTACTTCTTGATTTTCGGAGCTAAGATCCTTTCTCTCTACTGTCTTTATCCTGTCCTTTATTATCAGGGCTCCCCCTCCTCCTTTTACATTTTGCCTATCGCTTCTAAAAGTTAAGTATCCGGGAATATTTAGTTCCCAACTTTGGTCACTTTGCAACCATGTCTCCGTAATGGCTATTAGATCAAACCTGTTAATTTCTATCTGTGCTATTAATTCATCTATTTTGTTGCGAATGCTTCGCGCATTCAGCTATAGTGCCCTTAGCGTTGACATTTTCCCCTGATGTCACCTTAGTCACTGATGCACTATTACCTTTGTTACTCTCTCTGTCCCTTCCTGATCCACTCTGCTTATTTTTACCCAAAACTCTACTCTGCTCTAGAGCCTTGACATTTACTCTTTCCTGAATCCTCCCACTCCCCTTAATTAGTTTAAAGCCCTGTCTACTGCCCTAGTTATTTGATTCGCCAGGACACTGGTCCCAGCCCGATTTAAGTGGAGCCCATCCCAACGGAACAGTTCCCTCTTTCCCGAGTACTGGTACCGGTGCCCCATGAACTGAAACCCTTTCCTCCCACGCCACTCTTTGAGCCACGCATTTAAACCTCTAATCTGTTTGTCCCTATGCCAATTTGCGCGTGGCTCAGGTACCAATCCAGAGATTATTACCTTTGAGATTCTGCTTTTTAATTTGGATCCTAGCTCCTCAAACAGAATCTCATTCCTAGTTCTACCTATGTCGTTGGTTCCTACGTGGACCACAACAACTGGATCCTCCCACCCCCTCCAAGCTCTTCTCTAGCCGTGACGAGAATTGTGCACAATACTCGAACTGTGGTCTGAGTGCGGGTTCAGAGATTCACCATTAAATCTCGACTTCTATATTCTGTACCATTTGACATTATACCCAGTATTCTGTTAGTTTTTGTTAATGGCCTCATCCAGTCGAGGTGCTGATTTTAATGTCTTCTGACCCTGAGCCCCCAAATCTCTCACTTTGCGTCTGACACTCTCGATTCACCCGCTCAAACTCCAACTACCCCCAGTGACAGCCCTGTCCCCACCTGCACTTCACCCACTGATCCCCAGCTCACCGTGCTCCCTCCACACAGCGCGCGTTTGGAACGCACAATCAGGAATTGGTTCTCAGTCCCAATGGACAGGGTTTGTGGATTTCACACCCACCTGACGAAGCATCGCCTACAGGCACGCCAGGTTAAGAAAACCGCGAGACCGCACAGATCACACGCTGTTACACACCTGTCTCGCTGTGTTAACACGGGTTGCTGGCTGCTCTGTTCCACCTGCCTTGAGCATGGAGCCGGTACATCGATTCCTTTATTGCTACGGAACAGAAAAAGTTCAACACGTCAGAAAATGGGACGCAACAACTTCTCACTGCGAACCGCAACCGGTGTAACGAGGCCAAAGGAAGACCTTATCTGAGGAAGGATGTTCTTGCCATGGAAGGAGTGCAGCGAAGATTCACCAGACTGATACCTGGGATGGCAGGAATGATGTATGAGGAGAGATTGGGTCGACTGGGCTTATACTCGCTGGAGTTTAGAAGAATGAGAGGGGATCTCATTGAAACTTATAAAATTCTAACAGGACTAATGTAATAAATCACACAACACCAGGTTATAGTCCAACAGCTTTATTTGAAATATTTCAAATAAAGCTGTTGGACTATAACCTGGTGTTGTGTGATTTATTACATTTGTCCACCCCAGTCCAACACCGGCATCTCCACACCATGGCTAACAGGACTAGACAGACTAGATGCAGGAAGGATGTCCCCGATGGCGGAGGAGTCCAGAACCAGGGGTCACAGTCTAAGGATAAGGGGTAAGCCATTTAGGACAGAGATGAGGAGGAATTTCTTCACCCAGAGAGTGGTGAACCTGTGGAATTCTCTACCACACAAGGCAGTGGAGGCCAATTCATTAAATATATTCAAGAAGGAGTTAGATATATTTCTTAAGGCTAAAGGGATCAAGGGTTTTGGGGAGAAAGCAGGGACAGGGTACTGAATTTGGATGATCAACCATGATCGCATTGAATGGCGGAGCAGGCTCGAGGGGCCGAATGGTCTACTCCTGCTCCTATCTTCTATGTTTCTATGATAAAAGGTGAGGATTTTAAATCCGCAAACTCCTCCATGGAGCATTTTCACACTCCGGGATCAATTTAATGCTGATCGTTCTGAATGGAAACCGTTGCCTTGATCGGCAGAACTGAGCGAAAGGGAGCGAGGCAACAGCAATGTCTGCCTGGATTCGGCTGATCGACTAAGAGGGCCACGGCTACTCTGACTGCAGGTTAAGCTTCCTGCTCTCCAAGCTCCCGATTCAGTTGATCCTACCTTCTGCGTGGTCCCTGCAGCAGATCCTGTATGTAATTCTGCCTTTCTATCGGGTATCCACGGGATCTATTGAACACTTGTTGAAAAAGAAACATGGGGGGGGGGTTAAGAGATTTTAAAATGACAATCAGTGCAACAGCCACACAAGCCAACTGGTGAAAACCAAGAGCTTACAATCGATTGCATCGTGAGGCTCCATCCCATCCACATCGATCAGGTACCTTAAACAAACCAGAGAGAACAATCAGCAGAGAAATCAGTCAACAGGAACACGGTCAGCAGTGGTTCAGCGGCAGCACTCTCGCCTGCGGCAGAAGCTCGTGGGTTCAAGTCCCACTCCAGAGACTTGAGCACAAAATCCAGGCTGACACTCCCAGTGTAGTGCTGAGGGAGCTCCGCACTGTCGGAGAGGCAGTACTGAAGGAGCCCTGCACTGTCGGAGGGGCAGTACTGAGGGAGCGCCGCACTGTCGGAAGGGCAGTACTGAGGGAGCGCCGCACTGTCGGAAGGGCAGTACTCAGGGAGCGCCGCACTGTCGGAGGGGCAGTACTGAGGGAGCGCCGCACTGTCGGAGGGGCAGTACTGAGGGAGCGCCGCACTGTCGGAGGGGCAGTACTGAGGGAGCGCCGCACTGCCGGAGGGGCAGTACTGAGGGAGTGCCGCACTGTCGGAGGGGCAGTACTGAGGGAGTGCCGCACTGTCGGAGGGGCAGTGCTGAGGGAGCGCCGCACTGTCGGAGGGGCAGTGCTGAGGGAGCGCCGCACTGTCGGAGGGGCAGTGCTGAGGGAGCGCCGCACTGTCGGAGAGCCGCACTGTCGGAAGGTCAGTACTGAGGGAGCGCCGCACTGTCGGCGGGGCAGTGCTGAGGGAGCGCCGCACTGTCGGAGGGTCAGTACTGAGGGAGCGCCGCACTGTCGGCGGGGCAGTGCTGAGGGAGCGCCGCACTGTCGGAGGGGCAGTACTGAGGGAGTGCCGCACTGTCGGAGGGGCAGTACTGAGGGAGTGCCGCACTGTCGGAGGGGCAGTACTGAGGGAGTGCCGCACTGTCGGAGGGGCAGTACTGAGGGAGTGCCGCACTGTCGGAGGGGCAGTACTGAGGGAGTGCCGCACTGTCGGAGGGGCAGTGCTGAGGGAGCGCCGCACTGTCGGAGGGGCAGTGCTGAGGGAGCGCCGCACTGTCGGAGGGGCAGTGCTGAGGGAGCGCCGCACTGTCGGAGGGGCAGTGCTGAGGGAGCGCCGCACTGTCGGAGGGGCAGTGCTGAGGGAGCGCCGCACTGTCGGAGAGCCGCACTGTCGGAGAGCCGCACTGTCGGAAGGTCAGTTCTGAGGGAGCGCCGCACTGTCGGCGGGGCAGTGCTGAGGGAGCGCCGCACTGTCGGAGAGCCGCACTGTCGGAGGGTCAGTACTGAGGGAGCGCCGCACTGTCGGCGGGGCAGTGCTGAGGGAGCGCCGCACTGTCGGAGGGGCAGTACTCAGGGAGCGCCGCACTGTCGGAGGGGCAGTACTGAGGGAGCGCCGCACTGTCGGAGGGGCAGTACTGAGGGAGTGCCGCACTGTCGGAGGGGCAGTACTGAGGGAGTGCCGCACTGTCGGAGGGGCAGTACTGAGGGAGTGCCGCACTGTCGGAGGGGCAGTACTGAGGGAGTGCCGCACTGTCGGAGGGGCAGTACTGAGGGAGCGCCGCACTGTCGGAGGGGCAGTGCTGAGGGAGCGCCGCACTGTCGGAGGGGCAGTGCTGAGGGAGCGCCGCACTGTCGGAGGGGCAGTGCTGAGGGAGCGCCGCACTGTCGGAGAGCCGCACTGTCGGAGGGTCAGTACTGAGGGAGCGCCGCACTGTCGGCAGGGCAGTGCTGAGGGAGCGCCGCACTGTCGGAGAGCCGCACTGTCGGAGGGTCAGTACTGAGGGAGCGCCGCACTGTCGGCGGGGCAGTGCTGAGGGAGCGCCGCACTGTCGGAGGGTCAGTACTGAGGGAGCGCTGCACTGTCGGAGGGGCAGTACTGAGGGAGCGCCACACTGTCGGAGGGGCAGTACTGAGGGAGCGCTGCACTGTCGGAGGGGCAGTACTGAGGGAGCGCCGCACTGTCGGAGGGGCCGTCTTTCAGATGTGGCATTAAACCGAGGCCCCGTCTGCCCTCTCAGATGGATGTAAAAGATCCCATGGCACTATTTTGAAGAGCAGGGGAGTTCTCCCCGGTGTCCTGGGGCCAATATTTATCCCTCAACCAACATCACTAAAACAGATTATCTGGTCATTAACACATGGGAGCTTGCTGTGCACAAATTGGCTGCCGCGTTTCCTACATTACAACAGTGACTACACTTCAAAAGTACTTAATTGGCTGTAAAGCGCTTTGGGGCGTCCGGTGGTCGTGAAAGGCGCTATATAAATGCAAGTCTTTCTGTCAGCAGCCAAGACCCAGTATGCAAGGCTGCTTTTCAGCCAATCACGAGTGCGGTCCCTGGGTTATGGAGGATGCATGGATATATCTGGGTGAAAAGCACACACAGAAACCAACTCACATTGTTTGTACAGGAAACTCTATTATCCAGCACCGACGGGACCGGCGTGGTGCCGGTTTATCAAAGTCCGGATTACAGAGAGGTATAGTTAAAAGGTACAAGAGCTCCGTACACAGCAACAAATCCAGGCTTCCCTGTTGCGTAGCAACAGCTGCAGGAACCCCAGCCACAGACCAAGCATCCCTGTTGCTTAGCAACAAGTGCAGGAACCCCCGATTACACAGCCAAGAATCAATAAACAGCCACTAATATGAAGAAAAACTTAACTGAACCTACTCCTGAATTTTGCCGGTTAACCGAGATTTCCGGTTGTTTGGGTGCCGGTAAATCAAGAGTTTCCTGTATGTCATCAGCTTCATGTGACACTCCTCACTCATCCGCTCCCACCTCCAGTGAGAGCCCTGCCCCCACTAGTTCTTCAGTGCGGTGTTCCCGGTTGGCTGCGCAGCCGTGGAACTGTCTGAAGCTCCCGCGCTGGTTCCTCAACGGAAGAACCGCGCAGGCGTGGAAGTTCGAACGGGCTGCGCGGTCCCTTAGAGAGGGCGCGCACCCCAAATAAAAATGAGGGGGAACATTGCTTCAGTGTTGCACTGCTCAAAAGCTCTGCCCCCACACAGCGCCCTGGTTTGGAACACAATCAGGCATTGCACAGCTGGAGGGGCCCCAGTTCCAGTGGACAGAGTGTGATGTCGCACTGCACTGAGAGACTGCAAGAACTGGAAGCTAACTCAGTGACCCTGAACACAACACATGGACGAGAATGTGTCGAACAACCTTTGTTCACAAAGAACATTTTAAAACACACTGCAGTGAAACGATTACTGTGTGACCACATTGCAGCTGGCCGCACTCTGCTGGGCTCAGGTCGAAGATTGAAAGCAGAGCGAGTGCAGCCACTGGGGACCGAGCTCCTCTCACTCTGTACAAGCAGCAGCTTCACACCACACAAACCATCGCTTGGACTAAATTAACCGAGGGATTGCCGAATTGGAGACTCAGCCCTTGACCACACAACCCCCGACCCTGTCATTCAGGCAAAGACCAGGCATCTTTCAGTGGCATGGAACGAGAATTCCATTCCCAGTGGGTCAGCGAGTTTCTCCAGTGACCTGCAGAAAGGTCTGGGATTCAATCCCCGCTCTGCACGGGCTGAGCTGGTGCCACAGCCAGAACAGGGGCGCGGGCGAAGGGGCTTCAGCTCCCCTGGGCTCAGGAGGGAGTGTCAGCCAGGGCTCGGGCTCCTGCTCAACGTCCTGCCTGACCTCTCGAGGAAAGCAAGATCCGGACAGGACTCAGATCAGACAGGCTGCCTACACTTGCGCCACACACACAGACTGAGATCCCCAGAGGGTGACCGAAACCAGGAGTTGGAGGCGAGGAGGGAAGGAAACGGATGAAACATAGAAGATAGGAGCAGGAGTAGGCCATTCGGCCCCTCGAGCCTGCTTCGCCATTCAATGCGATCATGGCTGATCATCCAAATTCAGTACCCTGTCCCTGCTTTCTCCCCATATCCCTTGATCCCTTTAGCCTTAAGAAATATATCTAACTCCTTCTTGAATATATTTAATGAATTGGCCTCAACTGCCTTCTGTGGTAGAGAATTCCACAGGTTCACCACTCTCTGGGTGAAGAAATTCCTCCTCATCTCTGTCCTAAATGGTTTACCCCTTATCTTAAGACTGTGGCCCCTGGTTCTGGACTCCCCGGCCATCGGGAACATCCTTCCTGCATCTAGTCCTGTTAGAATTTTATAAGTTTCAGTGAGATCCCCTCTCATTCTTCTAAACTCCAGCGAGTACAAGCCCAATCGACCCAATCTCTCCTCATACGTCATTCCTGCCATCCCAGGTATCAGTCTGGTGAATCTTCGCTGAACTCCCTCCATGGCAAGAACATCCTTCCTCAGATAAGGCGACCAAAACTGCACACAATACTCAAGGTGTGGTCTCACCAAGGTCCTGTACAACTGCAGCAAGACATCCTTGCTCCTGTACTCGAATCCTCTTGCTACGAAGGCCAACATACCATTTGCCTTCTTAATCGCCTGCTGCACCTGCATGCTTACCTTCAGCGACTGGTGCACAAGGACACCCAGGTCTCGTTGCACTTCCCCTTCTCCCAATCTATTGCCATTCAGATAATAATCTGCCTTCTTGTTTTTGACACCAAAGTGGATAACCTCGCATTTATCCACGTTATATTGCATCGGCCATGCTTCTGCCCAATCATCAAACCTGTCCAAATCATCCTGGAGTTTCTCGGTATCCTCCTCACAGCAGACACGCCCACCCAGCTTTGTGTCGTCTGCAAACTTGGAGATATTACATCTAGTTCCCTCGTCTAGATCATTAATATATATTGTGAATAGCTGGGGTCCAAGGACTGAGTTTGAAGCATGATTATAGACGGTGGTAGTAACCAGCTCAGTGATTGAAGGGTGGGGGGGGGGGGGGGTGGAAAAAGAGAAAACGACTCTCACTGTTACACACAATGACCAGCTCACTCGACCCTGAAAAAGACACCAGCTTCCTCCTGGCAAATCCCACTCAAACCAAAGGGGAGTAAGGTGGAACTGCTCAACCGCTACCATGTCACTCGTTACATGGTTATTAAAACACCTCGACAGAAATCCTCGACAACTTACCTGCAAATTAGATAGCCAGTTCGGTTAATTCCGTGAGTGCAGTGAACTCCAACCAGTTTATCTGAAAGTAGATGTATGTGGGGCAAGGTGAAAAACAGAGCATAGCCAGGTTAGACCCCGTCACTCAACACCCTGCACCTCACGAGATACCTGTGGCGTGCCTGCTAACACCCGAGCAGCCGGACTCTCCGACACACCGACACTGTTACACAATGTACGGCGCAGAAACAGGCCATGCGGTCCAACTGGTCCTTGCCAGTGTTTATGCTCCACACGAGCCTACACTCACCCTACTGCATCTAACCAGATCAGCCTAACCTTCTAGTTCATTCTCCCCCATGTGTTTATCTAACTTTCCCTTAAATGCATGAATGCTCTTCGCCCCAACTACTCCCTGTGGTAGCGAGTTCCATATTCTCACCGCTCTCTGGGGAAAGAAGTTTCTCCTGAATTCCCTGTTGGATTTATTGCCGACTATCTTCTATTTATGGCACCAAGTATTGGTCACCCACCTCAAGTGGCAACATCTTCTCTACGTCTACCCTATCAAAACACTTCATCATTTTAATGGCCTGTATTAAGTCACCCCCCGCCTTCTCTCTTCTAGAGAAAAGAGCCCCAGCCTGTTCAGTCTTTCCTGATAAATATATCAGCTTAGTCCTGGGAGCATTGAAGGCTGCAAGTTAATTGGGGAGTGCAGGACGACTTCAAAAAAAAGTACAGCTCTCACCTGAAGTGCTCCAGTGAACTTATGGTCTTATTTGGTGTCAGGGATAATTCTTAGTGCCAACCGTCACAGCACGGACTCAATCTCCCCGACACTCACCGTCACAGCACGGACTCAATCTCCCCGACACTCACCGTCACAGCACGGACTCAATCTCCCCGACACTCACCGTCACAGCACGGACTCAATCTCCCCGACACTCACCGTCACAGCACGGACTCAATCTCCCCGACACTCACCGTCACAGCACGGGCTCAATCTCCCCGTCACAGCACGGACTCAATCTCCCCGACACTCACTGTCACAGCACGGACTCAATCTCCCCGACACTCACCGTCACAGCACGGACTCAATCTCCCCGACACTCACCGTCACAGCACGGACTCAATCTCCCCGACACTCACCGTCACAGCACGGACTCAATCGCCCCGACACTCACCGTCACAGCACGGACTCAATCTCCCCGACACTCACCGTCACAGCACGGACTCAATCTCCCCGACACTCACCGTCACAGCACGGACTCAATCTCCCCGACACTCACCGTCACAGCACGGACTCAATCTCCCCGACACTCACCGTCACAGCACGGACTCAATCTCCCCGACACTCACCGTCACAGCACGGACTCAATCTCCCCGACACTCACCGTCACAGCACGGACTCAATCTCCCCGACACTCACCGTCACAGCACGGACTCAATCTCCCCGACACTCACCGTCACAGCACGGACTCAATCTCCCCGACACTCACCGTCACAGCACGGACTCAATCTCCCCGACACTCACTGTCACAGCACGGACTCAATCTCCCCGACACTCACCGTCACAGCACGGACTCAATCTCCCCGACACTCACCGTCACAGCACGGACTCAATCTCCCCGACACTCACTGTCACAGCACGGACTCAATCTCCCCGACACTCACCGTCACAGCACGGACTCAATCTCCCCGACACTCACCGTCACAGCACGGACTCAATCTCCCCGACACTCACCGTCACAGCACGGACTCAATCTCCCCGACACTCACCGTCACAGCACGGACTCAATCTCCCCGACACTCACCGTCACAGCACGGACTCAATCTCCCCGACACTCACTGTCACAGCACGGACTCAATCTCCCCGACACTCACCGTCACAGCACGGACTCAATCTCCCCGACACTCACCGTCACAGCACGGACTCAATCTCCCCGACACTCACTGTCACAGCACGGACTCAATCTCCCCGACACTCACCGTCACAGCACGGACTCAATCTCCCCGACACTCACCGTCACAGCACGGACTCAATCTCCCCGACACTCACCGTCACAGCACGGACTCAATCTCCCCGACACTCACCGTCACAGCACGGACTCAATCGCCCCGACACTCACCGTCACAGCATGGACTCAATCTCCCCGACACTCACCGTCACAGCACGGACTCAATCTCCCCGACACTCACTGTCACAGCACGGGCTCAATCTCCGACACAGCACGGACTCAATCTCCCCGACACTCACCGTCACAGCACGGACTCAATCTCCCCGACACTCACCGTCACAGCACGGACTCAATCTCCCCGACACTCACTGTCACAGCACGGACTCAATCTCCCCGACACTCACCGTCACAGCACGGACTCAATCTCCCCGACACTCACCGTCACAGCACGGACTCAATCGCCCCGACACTCACTGTCACAGCACGGACTCAATCTCCCCGACACTCACCGTCACAGCACGGACTCAATCTCCCCGACACTCACCGTCACAGCACGGACTCAATCTCCCCGACACTCACCGTCACAGCACGGACTCAATCTCCCCGACACTCACCGTCACAGCACGGACTCAATCTCCCCGACACTCACCGTCACAGCACGGACTCAATCTCCCCAACACTCACCGTCACAGCACGGACTCAATCGCCCCGACACTCACTGTCACAGCACGGACTCAATCGCCCCGACACTCACTGTCACAGCACGGACTCAATCTCCCCGACATTCACTGTCACAGCACGGGCTCAATCTCCCCGACACTCACCGTCACAGCACGGACTCAATCTCCCCGACACTCACCGTCACAGCACGGACTCAATCGCCCCGACACTCACTGTCACAGCACGGACTCAATCTCCCCGACACTCACCGTCACAGCACGGGCTCAATCTCCCCGACATTCACTGTCACAGCACGGACTCAATCTCCCCGACACTCACTGTCACAGCACGGGCTCAGTCACAGATCGATTCCGAAGCACCGTTGTGCCAGAGGGGTTGGCAGCGGAGGGAGAATGCGGTCTCTGAGGCAGGGGACGTGGGGGCAATAACGCCAGGATGGCCCCCAGCAGAGCAGCTGGCTACAGGCTGCGCTGGCAGCAGTCCCTACACCTGCACAACCCCTCAGCCCAGTCAGAGGAGGGAGAGGGGGTGGGGAAGAAATCTAAAAACTAAAGGAGTAAGCTTAACCAAACACCACACTAACGAGTTTTTTTTTTAAAAACAGGGCAGTTATTGAACAGAGTTGATCCGCTGTGTGCCGCAGAGGGACCGTCACACCCATCGCAGCAACCTCCACCCCGGAGAGCAATTGTGGAGTAGCGAGGGTGGCGCGGCCTGCCCTCAATCTGGATGATCAAAGGGAGGACACGGGTTTCAACATAGTGCAACAGGCACGGGAGTGTCAGCCTAGATTAGATGTTCAAATCCCCCTCCAGAGACGTGAGCATATAATCCAGGCTGACACTCCAGTGCAGTACTGAGGGAGCGCCGCACTGTCGGAGGGGCAGTACTGAGGGAGCGCCGCACTGTCGGAGGGGCGGTACTGAGGGAGCGCCGCACTGTCGGAGGGGCAGTACTGAGGGAGCGCTGCACTGTCGGACGGGCAGTACTGAGGGAGTGCCGCACTGTCGGAGGGGCAGTACTGAGGGAGCACCGCACTGTCGGAGGGGCAGTACTGAGGGAGCGCCGCACTGTCGGAGGGGCAGTACTGAGGGAGTGCTGCACTGTCGGACGGGCAGTACTGAGGGAGCGCCGCACTGTCGGAGGGGCAGTACTGAGGGAGCGCCGCACTGTCGGAGGGGCAGTACTGAGGGAGCGCCGCACTGTCGGAGGGGCAGTACTGAGGGAGCGCTGCACTGTCGGAGGGTCAGTACTGAGGGAGCGCTGCACTGTCGGACGGGCAGTACTGAGGGAGCGCTGCACTGTCGGAGGGGCAGTACTGAGGGAGCGCTGCACTGTCGGACGGGCAGTACTGAGGGAGCGCTGCACTGTCGGAGGGGCAGTACTGAGGGAGCGCTGCACTGTCGGACGGGCAGTACTGAGGGAGCGCTGCACTGTCGGAGGGGCAGTACTGAGGGAGCGCTGCACTGTCGGAGGGGCAGTACTGAGGGAGCGCTGCACTGTCGGAGGGGCAGTACTGAGGGAGCGCTGCACTGTCGGACGGGCAGTACTGAGGGAGCGCTGCACTGTCGGAGGGGCAGTACTGAGGGAGTGCTGCACTGTCGGACGGGCAGTACTGAGGGAGCGCTGCACTGTCGGAGGGGCAGTACTGAGGGAGCGCTGCACTGTCGGACGGGCAGTACTGAGGGAGCGCTGCACTGTCGGAGGGGCAGTACTGACGAAGGGTTTCGACCTGAAACGTTAACTCTGTTTCTCTCTCCACGGATGTTGCCTGGGCTGGAGTGTTTCCAGTGTTTGCTGTTGTTATTTGGATTTCCAGCATCCGCAGTATTTTGCTATTGTATCCTTTGTGAAGTGCCAGGCTTCTATCCCGGGACCTCCACTAACGGAGGACAGGAAGACAGTGGGACTGGCAGAATGCAAGAGCAAACCCTGTGCCTCATCACTCCGTGATTGCATTTAACCAGACCACCCAGGCCCCAGCCTTTAATCAGGCATTATAGGCCGAGCCCTTCGCCCCTCCCCCTGGACCGAGCTTACCATTGTCCGCGTTTTCCGCCAGGAACGTTTTTACAGCTTGTTTGAACTTTAAGATGTTGTTTGCGTTCGGTACTTCATGGCCAGCAGTGAAAATCTTGTAGTAGTGCAAACCCTCGGGCAGCTCCTACAACACAGAATACACGGAGAGTAAAGCAGCACAGCACGTGGCTGCGGGGTGAAGGAACCACGGAGCCAGCGAGTTACCTACCCGGGGGGGGGGGGGGGGGGGCAGCGCTAATGACCCCGCACGTTGTCGGATGCTCTACATTCACCTCCTCAAGCTGCTCCCAACGCCAGTGACAGCCCCCGTCCTTCACCCCAGTGTTAGCCAGCTCGCACTGCTCCCGTCACACAGCCCACGTTTGGAAGTGTACAGCCCAGTGCTTTTCACCTCTCAAACCTCACACAGCAATCGTTACACTTCACTGAAATCTTGGTCAGAAATGGCATAGTGGGCAGCACTCTCCCCTCGGAGTCAGAAGGTTCAAGTCCCACTCCAGAGATTTGAGCACATAAATCTAGGCTGACACTCCCAGGGCAGTGCTGAGGGAGTGCTGCACGGTCGGAGGTGCCGTCTTTCAGATGAGACGTTAAACTGAGGCCCCCGTCTCTCCTCTCAGTTGGACGCAAAAGATCCCACGGCACTATTTGAAGAGCAGGGGAGTTCTCCCCGGTGTCCTGGGGCCAATATTTATCCTTCAATCAACATCACTAAAACAGATTATCTGATCATTAATAAACAGAAAATGCTGGAGATACTCAGCAGGTCAGGCAGCATCTGTGAAGAGAGAAACAGAGAGTTAACGTTTCAGCTCGATGACCTATCCTCAGAACCCAGTTCCGATGAAAGGTCATCGACCTGAAACGTTAACTGTTTCTCTCTTCACAGATGCTGCCTGACCCGCTGAGTATCTCCAGCATTTTGTTTTTATTTCAGATTTCCAGCATCTGCAGTATTTTCTTTGTATTATCTGATTATCCCATTGCTGTTAGTGTGCGCAAATTGGCTGCCACGTTTCCTACATTACAACAGTGACTACGCTTCAAACAGTTCTTCATTGGCTGTAAAGCGCTTTGGGGCGTCCGGTGGTCGTGAAAGGCGCTATAGAAATGCAAGTCTTTCTTTTTTTCCCCCACAGTGCTGGCTGTCTCCGTGTTCACAGACTCACGAATCTAACTCTCCGCCCCTCAACAAAACAGTCCTTCTCCACTGCAGTTATACACTCCTCCTCCTCCTCCCAAGAAGCTCGAATCTTGCTGGTGAAAATTAGGAGATTTCTGACGGAAACAATGGGCTCTCGGAGTAAAACCCACAACTTTTCAGAAACAAAGTCTCACTCAGGTCACAGTTTATTAATTTTGGAGACAAAGTTTTAAGCTATTAATTTTTGGGCAGAAGAATCTTTATAAAAGAAAAAATGAAATGGAAAAAATGATATTGACCAACTTGTTTTCCAAAATCAAAACGTGAACCAATTTAGGAATAAAAAACTAGACTAAAAACAAGAAACGTTATCCTTGCACGAGCAGGAGTAAAACTGTAACCCGAATGAGCCGTGGGACTGAGATATTGATCAGCAGCAAAGTTCCTCAATAGCGACACTCTGGCTAACAATCGGCACCGGCTTCAACAAGGGGGGAAATCCTGCTCACACAACTAGGACTGTCTCCTCCACCCGCCCCAGTCCTGCTCAGCCAAGGGTTAAAGCAGAGGCACTCCTGCTCTTACCGTAGAGTCATAGTAACGCTTTGTAAAAGTCAGGTCGATGATTTTCCCCAACTCCTCGCTCTGCTCCTCAATTCGTTGCAGAAGGTCAGTCGGCGAGAAGACTTCAGTGGGCAGCAAGCTGCTTTCGAACAGCTGAAAGGAGCAAATGTACGTCAAACCCAGAACTGACCCAGCACAGACCCATAGGCAGTACGACAAACTGGGCCAAGCCAGGACTGACCCAGCACAGACCCATAGGCAGTACGACAAACTGGGCCAGGCCAGGACTGACCCAGCACAGACCCATAGGCAGTACGACAAACTGGGCCAGGCCAGGACTGACCCAGCACAGACCCATAGGCAGTACGACAAACTGGGCCAGGCCAGGACTGACCCAGCACAGACCCATAGGCAGTACGACAAACTGGGCCAGGCCAGGACTGACCCAGCACAGACCCATAGGCAGTACGACAAACTGGGCCAGGCCAGGACTGACCCAGCACAGACCCATAGGCAGCACGACAAACTGGGCCAGGCCAGGACTGACCCAGCACAGACCCAGAGACAGTACGACAAACTGGGCCAGGCCAGGACTGACCCAGCACAGACCCAGAGACAGTACGACAAACTGGGCCAGACCAGGACTGACCCAGCACAGACCCAGAGATAATACGACAAACTGGGCCAGGCCAGGACTGACCCAGCACAGACCCAGAGACAGTACGACAAACTGGGCCAGGCCAGGACTGACCCGGCACAGACCCAGAGAGAGTACGACAAACTGGGCCAGGCCAGGACTGACCCGGCACAGACCCAGAGAGAGTACGACAAACTGGGCCAGGCCAGGACTGATCCAGCACAGACCCAGAGAGAGTACGACAAACTGGGCCAGACCAGGACTGACCCAGCACAGACCCATAGGCAGTACGACAAACTGGGCCAGGCCAGGACTGACCCGGCACAGACCCAGAGAGAGTACGACAAACTGGGGTGTCCACCTTCAGATGCTAACATCAGAGGACCAAGTTCAGAGCAACACAACTGATTCAGCCGTGAGAGGTGATACGGAGATAGACACAACCGCACTCTGTATAAAGCAGGGAGTTCGGGAATCCCACTTGAACTGACATCAGGACAGTGAGACAAGGCGGGGCAGATTAAGAAGCGATTAAGATTGAAAACTGCTCAACAACCTGCTCTTTCTAAATGTCCTTCACACAAGACATTAAACAGTCCAATCCACCCGGAGCCTCCCAGTGTCCTGACCAGCATTCCTCCCTCTACCAACACCGCCAAAAACAGACTAACACGCACTTCACTGCTGTTTGTGGGATCTTGCTGTGCACACAATGGCCACTGCATTTTCCCACATAAGAGTCACTGCTCCTCGGTGATTCATCGTGTGAAGTATTTTGGGATGAGTTGGAGACACGAGATTAGGGGTGTTCCCTGAGCTAGGGAACTATTGGACCAGCTCCCGGACCCAGCGACCCCTCCCGGACCCAGCGACCCCTCCTGGACCCCTCACTCCTCCCAAACTTACCGACCCAGCCCTTCCCAAACCC
>NC_141016.1:29926518-29954018 GCF_052327205.1 Somniosus microcephalus
GGGGGTGGGGAGAGACGGGGCGAGGGTCCGGGGGGTGGGGAGAGACGGGGCGAGGGTCGGGGGGAGAGACGGGGCGAGGGTCCGGGGGGGGGGGGGAGAGACGGGGCGAGGGTCCGGGGGGGGGGGAGAGACGGGGCGAGGGTCCGGGGGGTGGGGAGAGACGGGGCGAGGGTCCGGGGGGGGGGGAGAGACGGGGCGAGGGTCCGAGGGGGGGGGGAGAGACGGGGCGAGGGTCCGGGGGGGGGGGGAGAGACGGGGCGAGGGTCCGGTGGGGGGGAGAGACGGGGCGAGGGTCCGGGGGGGGGAGAGACGGGGCGAGGGTCCGGGGGGGGGGAGAGACGGGGCGAGGGTCCGGGGGGGGGTGGAGACGGGGCGAGGGTCCGGGGGGGGGTGGAGACGGGGCGAGGGTCCGGGGGGGGTGGTGAGAGACGGGGCGAGGGTCCGGGGGGGGTGGGGAGAGACGGGGCGAGGGTCGGGGGGGGTGGGGAGAGACGGGGCGAGGGTCCGGGGGGGGTGGGGAGAGACGGGGCGAGGGTCCGGGGGGGGGGGGGGGAGAGACGGGGCGAGGGTCCAGGGGGGGGGAAAGACGGGGCGAGGGTCCGGGGGGGGGGAGAGACGGGGCGAGGGTCCGGGGGGGGGGAGAGACGGGGCGAGGGTCCGGGGGGGGGGAGAGACGGGGCGAGGGTCCGGGGGGGGGGGGAGAGACGGGGCGAGGGTCCGGGGGGGGGTGGAGACGGGGCGAGGGTCCGGGGGGGGTGGGGAGAGACGGGGCGAGGGTCCGGGGGGGGGTGGGGACGGGGCGAGGGTCCGGGGGGGGGTGGAGACGGGGCGAGGGTCCGGGGGGGGTGGTGAGAGACGGGCGAGGGTCTGGGGGGGTGGGGAGAGACGGGGCGAGGGTCCGGGGGCGGGGGGTGGGGGGGACGGGGCGAGGGTCCGGGGGGGGGGGGGAACGGGGCGAGGGTCCGGGTGGTGGGGACAGGGCGAGGGTCCGGGTGGTGGGGACAGGGCGAGGGTCCGGGTGGGGGGGGGAGACGGGGGGAGGGGGCGAGGGTCCGGGGGAGGGGAGACAAGGCGAGGGTCCGGGGTGCGTGGGGGGGGAGACGGGGCGAGGGTCCGGGGGAGGGGTGAGAGACGGGGCGAGGGTCCGGGGGGTGGTGGGGAGAGACGGGGCGAGGGTCTGGGGGGGGGGGGGAGACGGGGCGAGGGTCCGGGGGGGGGAGACGGGGCGAGGGTCCGGGGGGGGTGGGGAGAGACGGGGCGAGGGTCCGGGGGGGGGTGGGGAGAGACGGGGCGAGGGTCCGGGGGGAGGGGAGACAAGGCGAAGGTCCGGGGGGTGTGGGGGGGAGACGGGGCGAGGGTCCGGGGGGGGTGGGGAGAGACGGGGCGAGGGTCCGGGGGGGGTGGGGAGATACGGGGCGAGGGTCCGGGGGGAGGGGAGACAAGGCGATGGTCCGGGGGGTGTGGGGGGAGACGGGGCGAGGGTCCGGGGGAGGGGTGAGAGACGGGGCGAGGGTCCGGGGGGGGTGGGGAGAGACGGGGCGAGGGTCCGGGGGGGGGTGGGGAGAGACGGGGCGAGGGTCCGGGGGGGGGTGGGGAGAGACGGGGCGAGGGTCCGGGGTGGGGGGGAGAGACGGGGCGAGGGTCCGGGGGGGGGAGAGACGGGGCGAGGGTCCGGGGGGGGTGGGGAGAGACGGGGCGAGGGTCCGGGGGGGGGTGGAGACGGGGGCGAGGGTCCGGGGGGGGTGGGGAGAGACGGGGCGAGGGTCCGGGGGGGGGTGGAGACGGGGCGAGGGTCCGGGGTGGGGGGGAGAGACGGGGCGAGGGTCCGGGGGGGGGGAGAGACGGGGCGAGGGTCCGGGGTGGGGGGGAGAGACAGGGCGAGGGTCCGGGGGGGGGAGACGGGGCGAGGGTCCGGGGGGGGGGGTGGAGACGGGGCGAGGGTCCGGGGGGGGGTGGAGACGGGGCGAGGGTCCGGGGGGGGGTGGATACGGGGCGAGGGTCCGGGGGGGTGGAGACGGGGCGAGGGTCCGGGGTGGGGGGGAGAGACGGGGCGAGGGTCCGGGGGGGGGGAGACGGGGCGAGGGTCCGGGGGGGGGGGTGGAGACGGGGCGAGGGTCCGGGGGGGGGTGGAGACGGGGCGAGGGTCCGGGGGGGGGTGGATACGGGGCGAGGGTCCGGGGGGGGTGGGGAGAGACGGGGCGAGGGTCCGGGGGGGGGTGGAGACGGGGCGAGGGTCCGGGGGGGGTGGAGACGGGGCGAGGGTCCGGGGGGGGTGGAGACGGGGCGAGGGTCCGGGGGGGTGGGGAGAGACGGGGCGAGGGTCCGGGGGGGGTGGGGAGAGACGGGGCGAGGGTCCGGGGGGGGGGGAACGGGGCGAGGGTCCGGGGGGGGGAGAGACGGGGAGAGGGTCCGGGGTGGGGGGGAGAGACGGGGCGAGGGTCTGGGGGGGTGGGGAGAGACGGGGCGAGGGTCCGGGGGGGGGTGGAGACGGGGGCGAGGGTCCGGGGGGGGGTGGGGAGAGACGGGGCGAGGGTCCGGGGGGGGGTGGAGACGGGGGCGAGGGTCCGGGGGGGCTGGGGAGAGACGGGGCGAGGGTCCGGGGGGGGTGGGGAGAGACGGGGCGAGGGTCCGGGGGGGGGTGGAGACGGGGCGAGGGTCCGGGGGGGGGTGGAGACGGGGCGAGGGTCCGGGGGAGGTGGAGACGGGGCGAGGGTCCGGGGGGGGTGGGGAGAGACGGGGCGAGGGTCCGGGGGGGGTGGGAGAGACGGGGCGAGGGTCCGGGGGCGGGGGGGGGAACGGGGCGAGGGTCCGGGGGGGGGGAGAGACGGGGCGAGGATCCGGGGTGGGGGGGAGAGACGGGCGAGGGTCCGGGGTGGGGGAGACGGGGCGAGGGTCCGGGGGGGGTGGGGAGAGACGGGGCGAGGGTCCGGGAGGGGGTGGAGACGGGGGCGAGGGTCCGGGGGGGTGGGGAGAGACGGGGCGAGGGTCCGGGGGGGGGGTGGAGACGGGGGCGAGGGTCCGGGGGGGGTGGGGAGAGACGGGGCGAGGGTCCGGGGGGGGGTGGAGACGGGGCGAGGGTCCGGGGGGGGGTGGAGACGGGGCGAGGGTCCGGGGGGTGTGGGGAGAGACGGGGCGAGGGTCCGGGGGGGGGTGGGGAGAGACGGGGCGAGGGTCCGGGGGCGGGGGGGGGGGGGAACGGGGCGAGGGTCCGGGGCGGGGGTGGGGGGGGGGAGACGGGGCGAGGGTCCGGGGGCGGGGGGGGGGAGACGGGGCGAGGGTCCGGGGGGGTGGGGAGAGACGGGGCGAGGGTGCGGGGGCGGGGGGGGGGAACGGGGCGAGGGTCCGGGGGCGGGGGGGGGAGAGACGGGGCGAGGGTCCGGGGCGGAGTGTGAGTATTTGGGGGCTGCCATCGGCCGCCTGTCACTAAAAACAGACTGGGATTTGTATACAATCGCAAAATACTGCGGATGCTGGAAATCCGAAATAACAGAAAACGCTGGAAAAACTCAGCAGGCCAGGGCAACATCCGTGGAGAGAGAAACAGAATCAACGTTTCAGGTCGAAACCCTTCTTCAGAACTGAGAAAAAAGCAGGAAAGGAAACAGATTAAAAGGCCAGTGTGGGGGCTGGGAAATGGGGGAGGGGATGAAAGAACAAAAGGGAAGGTCTGCGGGGGGTGAAGAGACATTAAGAGATACTCAAGACGAGACGAGATGGTAATAGGACAAGTTAAGGAACGAAGGATGGCTCTAGATGGGGTGGGATTTGTATCGTTGCCTGATCGTTGTTTCAGGAGTTGCTTCTAGTGAATTACTGTAAAGTGCAGTCACTAATGCGAGAAAATGTGGCAGCAATATTGCTCACAACAGAATCCACAAAGAGCAGTGAGGTGAAGGATCGGCTAATCTACATTATGGTGATGTTGTTTGAGGGATAAATATTGCCCAGGACACTTTGAAAGACGAGAGAAACGATATGGATAGTTGCCAAAGAGAAAGATCAGATCATTCATTATCCTGGGCACTTTATTGAAAATCTACCCAGATATCAAGGTGAGTGAAGATACTTTGAAAACCAGAGGAAGCTGGACTGGCCTACCAGAGTGATCTAAATACGGAATGTGGCCTAAGAGTCAAAAAGCCCCAAACAGTAACACACTCCACTTCTGTTCATAAAATCAATCAAATCAAAATCAAATCAAATCAACTTTTATTGTCATTGTTAGTGCACAAGTGCAGTACAACGAAATGTAGGCTTGCGGCTCCTGAGAGTGTACATTTAGATTAAGACATTTAAACATTCAACATACATTTGGCTTGTAGTATATTCTATAACGGATCGTTCCGTCTGTCCGTCTGTCTGTCCGTCCGTCCTTGCGCTCGAAAGTTACAGAGCGTACCTACGCGTGCGTTACCTCGAAAGAAAGCTCACCGTTCCAAAACGATGGTAAGCGTATTTACGTTTCGGCCGGACAAAAATTGCGCCCGCGGTATCCGAAAAACCTTCAACATTCCGCTCATTAGCATCTCATTATCCGCTCATTAGCGACAGAGTGACCTCGAGGTCGACCAATCGTACGCCGGGTTGCTGGCGCGTGCGGCCGGGCCCTCCTACGGTCGAGTGACGGGACGATTGACCAATCCTACGCTTTGGTGACCTGACGGTCAACCAATCGGTGCGTGTGTGGGCGGGCCTTATCGTTCTGAACTGAGGTGAGTCGCCGCCATCTTGATTCCAAACTTTTCCTTTTTCCCGCTTTCTGCGTCTTTAAAAAAAACGTTGCTTTTAAAACACATTGTTTGTTTAAAAAAAAAAAGATTTAGAAAGTAATTAACTTATCTAATCTCATTAATTTTCCTACCTTTCCCCGTTTTTCCAGGTAGGCCTCGAAGCCTCGGCCTCTCCTCCGCACCCACGCCCGAGCTAGGCACCTCCCGGCCCCAGTCAACAAGCGGCCCCCGATCGCCGCCATCTTTGTGAAGGCTGGAGGGGCGGGCCTCAGCCGAGCGCCGCTACCGCCGCCATCTTAGTAAAGGCTGGTGCGGCGGTGGCGGCACGGAGCTCCGCGGAGCAGGTGCGCGGCGGCGTCTAACTCCCCCCCCCCCCCCCCCCCCCCCCCCCCCCCCCCCACCCACCCCAGTCTGTCTGTCTCTCTCTCTCTTCCCCGCGCCTCCTGAATGCGGGGGGGAAGAGGCCCGGCGCACGCCGCATTCGGAGACTTCAACTCCGTGACAAGTAAGGAGGGTCTTCGTTCACGTTGGGCGGCGGGCGGGTTCCTCGGGTGCTGATCCCTGACGGTGTGGGGCCGGAGCCCGGCTCTTACCTTGCCCCGGAGAGCGGGCGGACGGCGGGGCCTGGAGTAGCAAATCGGGCAACACGGCAGAAGAAAAACTGAGAGCGACAGAGGGGAACAGAAGTCAGAGAGACAGAGAAATAGGGAGGGAGGAGAGGGAGAGGGGCAGGGAGGGAGAGGGGCAAGGAGGGAGAGGGAAGAGAGAGAGGGTGGGGGGAGGGAAGAGAGAGAGGGTGGGGGGAGGGAAGAGAGAGAGGGTGGGGGGAGGGAAGAGAGAGAGGGTGGGGGGAGGGAAGAGAGAGAGGGTGGGGGAGGGAAGAGAGAGAGGGTGGGGGGAGGGAAGAGAGAGAGGGTGGGGGAGGGAAGAGAGAGAGGGTGGGGGGAGGGAAGAGAGAGAGGGTGGGGGGAGGGAAGAGAGAGAGGGTGGGGGGAGGGAAGAGAGAGAGGGTGGGGGGAGGGAAGAGAGAGAGGGTGGGGGGAGGGAAGAGAGAGAGGGTGGGGGGAGGGAAGAGAGAGGGTGGGGGGAGGGAAGAGAGAGAGGGTGGGGGGAGGGAAGAGAGAGAGGGTGGGGGGAGGGAAGAGAGAGAGGGTGGGGGGAGGGAAAGAGAGAGAGGGTGGGGGGAGGGAAGAGAGAGAGGGTGGGGGGAGGGAAGAGAGAGGGTGGGGGGAGGGAAGAGAGAGGGTGGGGGGAGGGAAGAGAGAGGGTGGGGGGAGGGAAGAGAGAGAGGGTGGGGGGAGGGAAGAGAGAGAGGGTGGGGGGAGGGAAGAGAGAGAGGGTGGGGGGAGGGAAGAGAGAGAGGGTGGGGGGAGGGAAGAGAGAGAGGGTGGTGGGAAGGAAGAGAGAGGGTGGGGGGAGGGAAGAGAGAGAGGGTGGGGGGAGGGAAGAGAGAGAGGGTGGGGGGAGGGAAGAGAGGGTGGGGGGAGGGAAGAGAGAGAGGGTGGGGGGAGGGAAGAGAGAGAGGGTGGGGGGAGGGAAGCGAGAGGGTGGGGGGAGGGAAGAGAGAGGGTGGGGGGAGGGAAGAGAGGGTGGGGGGAGGGAAGAGAGAGGGTGGGGGGAGGGAAGAGAGAGGGTGGGGGGAGGGAAGAGAGAGGGTGGGGGGAGGGGAGAGAGGGGGTGGGGGAGGGGAGAGGGGGTGGGGGAGAGGGGGTGGGGGGGAGGGGAGAGGGGGTGGGGGGGAGGGGAGAGGAGAGAGGAGGGCGGGGGGAGGAGAGAGAGGGCGGGGAGAGGGTGGGGGGGAGGGGAGAGGGTGGGGGGGAGGGGAGAGGGTGGGAGAGAGGGGGAGGGGGGAGAGGGGGGTGGGGGGGAGAGGGGGTAGGGGAGAGAGGGGGTGAGGGGGTGGGGGGAGAGGGGGTGGGGGGAGAGGGGGTGGGGGGGAGAGGGGTGGGGGGGAGGGGAGAGAGGGGGGGAGGGGAGAGAGGGGGGGAGGGGAGAGAGGGGGTGGGGGGGAGAGGGGGAGGGGAGAGGGGGTGGGGGGGAGGAGAGAGGAGGCGGGGAGAGGGGGTGGGGGCGGGGAGAGGGGGTGGGGGGCGGGGAGAGGGGGTGGGGGGCGGGGAGAGGGGGTGGGGGGGAGGGGAGAGGGGGGGGAGAGGGGGGGGTGGGGGGCGGGGAGAGGGTGGGGGGCGGGGAGAGGGGGTGGGGGGGAGGGGAGAGAGGGGGAGGGGGTAGGGGGAGGGGAGAGAGGGAGGGTGGGGGGAGGGGAGAGAGGGAGGGTGGGGGGAGGGGAGAGCGAGAGGGTGGGGGGGAGGGGAGAGAGGGGGTGGGGGGAGGGGATAGAGGGGGAGGGGGGAGAGGGGGTGGGGGAGAGGGGGTGGGGGGGAGGGGAGAGGGGATGGGGGAGGGGAGAGGGGGTGGGGGGGAGGGGAGAGAGGGAGAGAGGGGGTGGGGGGAGGGGGTGGGGGGGAGGGTGTGGGGGGGAGGGGAGAGAGGGTGGGGAGAGAGGGGGTGGGGGGAGGGGAGAGAGGGGGTGGGGGAGGGGCGGGGGGGCGAGGGGAGAGGGTGGGGGGGCGAGGGGAGAGAGGGGGCGGGGGGAGAGGGGGTGGGGGGGAGGGGGAGGGGAGAGAGGGTGGGGAGAGAGGGGATGGGGGAGGGGAGAGGGGGTGGGGGGGAGGGGAGAGAGGGGGTGGGGGGGAGGGTGTGGGGGGAGGGGAGAGAGGGTGGGGAGAGGGTGGGGGGAGGGGAGAGAGGGGGTGGGGGGAGGGGAGGGAGGGGAGAGGGGGTGGGGGGGCGAGGGGAGAGAGGGGGCGGGGGGAGAGGGGGTGGGGGGGAGAGGGGGTGGGGGGGAGGGGGAGGGGAGAGAGGGTGGGGAGAGGGGGTGGGGGGAGGGGAGGGGGGGCGAGGGGGTGGGGGGGCGAGGGGGAGGGGAGAGGGGGCGAGGGGGAGGGGAGAGGGGGCGGGGAGAGGGTGGGGGTGGGGGGGAGGGGAGAGAGGGGGAGGGGAGAGAGGGGGAGGGGAGAGAGGGAGGGTGGGGGAGGAGCGGGAGGGTGGGGGGAGGGGAGGGGGTGGGGGGAGGGGAGAGGGGGTGGGGGGAGGGGATAGAGGGGGAGGGGGGAGAGGGGGTGGGGGAGAGGGGATGGGGGGAGGGGAGAGGGGGTGGGGGGGAGGGGAGAGGGGGAGAGAGGGAGAGAGGGGGTGGGGGGAGGGGTGGGGGGGAGGGGAGAGAGGGTGGGGGGAGGGGGGGGCGAGGGGAGAGAGGGGGTGGGGGGGCGAGGGGAGAGGGGGCGGGGGGAGAGGGGGTGGGGGGGAGGGGAGGGGAGAGAGGGGGTGGGGGGGGGCGGGAGGGAGGGGGGTGGGGGAGGGGCGAGAGAGGGGGGTGGGGGAGGGGCGAGAGAGGGGGGTGGGGGAGGGGCGAGAGAGGGGGGGTGGGGGAGGGGCGAGAGAGGGGGGGTGGGGGAGGGGCGAGAGGGGGGGTGGGGGAGGGGCGAGAGGGGGGGTGGGGGAGGGGCGAGGGGGGGTCGGGGAGGGGCGAGAGAGAGGGGGTGGGGGGAGGGGAGAGAGAGGGGGTGGGGGGGGAGGGGAGAGTGGGGGGGAGGGAAAGAGTGAGGGGGTGAGACAGGGAGGGAGAGCTTACCTTCTTCCTTCGCAGGGGCCCATCGGGCCAAGTTACCCCCCCCGGTCGCTCGCTCTCCACCCCCCCCCCCCCCCCAACCACCCCCCGGTCGCTCGGTGTCCCGTCCCCCCCCCCCCCCCCACGGTCGCTCGCTCTTCAACAACAACATGCCCTCAAAAGACCCTCGGCATCGCCAGGCACTTCAGCTAGTCTATCTTATCTTATCTATATATAAAGGAATCGATCTGTCTGTCCTTCTGTCTGTCTTCACGTGTGCGTCTTTCTGGCTATGCGCTCGAGAGTTATAGAGCCTACCTACACGCGCGTTACCTTCGAAGAAAGCTTACGCTTCCGGGACGGTCGTAAGCGTATTTACTTTTCGGTCGGACCAAAATTGTTCGCGCCTTATGCAAAAAACCTGCAAAATTAAACTCATTATCTGCTACTTAGCATTGATTGACTGACGTCAAGGTTCGACCAATTCTGTGCCGTCACGATTGACCAATCCTACAGTACGGTCCCCTGATGGTTGGCCAATCGGTGTGTGTGTGTGTGGGCGGGACTAATCGTTTTCATCTTGGGCATGTGGCAGCCATTGTTTCACTGCCATTACTTCAGCTTCCAGCTCAAACTACTTTGATCATCCAGCTTTGAAAAAGTTAGTATCTCTTTTAAAAATAACATAAGATTTACCAAAAACGTTTTATAAGTACTTTCACTTAAATCTTTCAAGGTATTAAAAGGTAGAAATGTTGCCCGGCAGCAGATTCACAAAGGGACACAGACAGGGCCCAAAAGCCTGGGACTCAATTTAAAATGTTGCCCGGCAGCAGATTCACAGAGGGACACAGACAGGGTCCAAAGCCTGTCACTCGATTTAAACCGCCCGGTCCAAAACAGCCCTGGCAAAGCCGGGCTCCCCCAGCTGTATTAACATAAACATAACCATAATAAAGTGCATTGGCAGATGTTCAGTAGGATGACAGCCCTGGGAAAGAAGCTGTTCCTAAATCTGGTCGTACGGGTGCGAATGCATCTGTAGCGTCTCCCAGATGGCAGGAGGGCGAACAGACTGTGGCTGGGGTGGGTAGGGTCTTTGATGATGGACCGTGACCTCCGTAAACAGCGTTTCTGGTATATGTGCTCTATGGTCGGTAGCCGGGTGCCGGTAATGCGTTGGGCAGTTTTGACTACCCGCTGCAGGGCTTTCCGGTCATAGTACCTACAGCTGCCATACCACACTGTGATACAGTTCGTCAGGATGCTCTCTATTGTGCAGCGGTAAAAGTTAGAGAGGATCAGGGGTGACAGGTTACATCCCTTCAGCCTCCTTAGGAAATATAGGCGCTGCTGGGCCTTCTTCACCAGAGAGGAGGTATTGAGGGACCAGGAGAGGTCTTCCGTGATGTGGACTCCGAGGAACTTAAAGCTGTCCACCCTTTCCACCACAGCCCCATTGATGTGGATGGGGGTGTGACTTCCGCCTTTAGACTTCCTGAAGTCCACAATGATTTCTTTGGTTTTCTTGATGTTAAGGGCCAGGTTGTTATCGGCGCACCACTTCACGAGATGCTGGACCTCCTCCCTGTAGGCTGACTCATCGTTGTTGGTGATCGGGCCTACTACCGTGGTATCATCCGCAAACTTGATGATGGTGTTGGAACCATGAACAGCCACACAGTCGTGGGTGAAGAGGGAGTAGAGGAGGGGGCTCAGCACACATCCTTGTGGGGCCCCCGTGTTCAGGGTCAGGGGGGGTGGAGGTGTGGTTACCTAATTTGACAGACTGGGGTCTGTTTGTTAGGAAGTCCAGGGTCCAGTTGCAGAGGGAAGTGTTCAGGCCAAGAGTTTGGAGTTTGGTGGCCAGCTTGTTGGGGACGATAGTGTTGAATGCTGAGCTGTAGTCTATGAACAGCATTCTGATGTAGGTCTCCTTACCATCTAAGTGATTCAGTGCCGAGTGTAGAGCAGTTGTGATTGCATCCTCCGTTGATCTGTTTGCACGATAGGCAAACTGGTGTCGGTCAAGAGAGGCGGGAACACTGGCTTTGATGTGAGCCAGGACCAGTCTCTCGAAACACTTCATTATGATGGGTGTGAGTGCGACAGGTCGATAGTCGTTCAGGCACGTCACAGCCGTTTGTTTTGGCACAGGAATAATGGTAGCGGTCTTGAAGCATGTAGGGACTACTGCCTGGGCCAATGACAGATTGAAGATGGCGGTGAAGACATCAGCCAGCTGATCAGCACATTCCTTGAGTACCCGTCCAGGGATGCTATCCGGTCCAGCAGCCTTTCGTGTGTTCACTCCGCGTAGAACAACCCTTACGTCAGAGGTCGACCGAGTGAGCACCTGGTCTTCCGGGGGTGGCAAGGCTTTGGTAGCCAGCTCCCTGTTGTCCCTGTCGAAGCGAGCGTAGAAGTTGTTAAGCTCCTCCGGAAGCGAGGCATCGCTAACCGGGGGGCTGGTGTTTTTGCCCTTGTTGTCAGTGATGGACTGGATGCCTTGCCATGTGCGCCGGGGGTCCGAGTTGTTGCGGAAATGATCCTCTATCCGCAGTGTCTGTTTCCTTTTGGCAGTCCTGATCCCCTTCTTTAGGTTGGTCCTAGCTGCACTGTAAGCCGCCGCGTCGCCAGATTTAAATGCTGCGTCGCGTGCTTTCAACAGTGAGCGGACCTCTCCGTTCATCCAGGGTTTCTGGTTGGGGTATGTCCTGATATTTTTATGGGTCGTGACGACCTCGCCACAGCTGTTAATGTAGAATAGCACTGTGGATGCGTATTCCTCGATGTCATTATGGGCAAACATGCCCCAATCAGTGCGTTCGAAGCAATCCTGAAGCTCCGATACTGCCCCCTCTGGCCATACTTTCACTGATCTCACTGATGTTCTCCCTCTTTTGATGAGCGGTTTGTATGCCGGGGCTAGAAACAGGGAGAGGTGGTCAGACTTCCCAAGGTGGGGGCAGGGAATGGCCTTATAAGCGTCTACAATGCTTGTGTAGACTTGATCCAGAGTGTTCTCCCCTCTTGTGGGGCAGGAAACATTCTGGTGGAATTTCGGTAGTACAGTTTTTAGGTTTATGTGATTGAAGTCCCCCGCGACGATAAAAGCTCCGTCTGGGTGCGCAGTTTGTTGTTCGCTGATGGCCCTGTAGAGGTCCTTCAGTGCTAGTTTGGCATTAGCGTGTGGTGGGATGTAGACCGCAGTGATGATAACAGCCGTGAATTCCCGAGGCAGGTAGAAGGGTCTGCACCTTACCATGAGGAATTCCAAATCAGCCGAGCAGGATCTATCGATTATGTCAGTGTTAGTGCACCAGGCATTGTTAGTGTAAATGCACAAACCGCCTCCCTTGTCGGCGCGGAAGACCGTGCGTCCTTCTAGTTGGATGGTGGTGTCAGGGATGCCGTTGTTCAGCCAGGTCTCTGTGAAACCTCCATCGCCATGTTAAACCTCCATCGCCAGTGTGGGCCAAACTCTCGCAAAGACTTTGAAATTAAAGGCGCTATCGTCAGGGTCTGAATTCCGCACCAGTCCCTGGTTGTGACGTCACTTGGTGTGCAGCCATTTACTAGCTGTTGTGGGATAGGAAGGGTGGAGATTTAACCCTGGAGGGAGCTAGCCTGAAGGTGAGTTATTGAGTGCGACGTGTCTATGGGTTTGTGGCGGCAGTGATTAGGAGTCAACCTGCGGGAGAAGCTTGAACTTCAGCCGGATTTACAGTTAGACACTTGGCTATAAAGAGCTCGCGTTAGCAGGAACATTGCAACCAATAACATTTATCTGATCCAGTCCTGTCCCGTCCACGAGGTACTGCCAAGGGCAGCAGTAGAGTTCTTCAAGCACTGGAGCAGGCTCTGGTGGCAATGTGCTCTTGGATTTGCTGTACAGCCTTCTGCATGCAGTGTAACGCAGAGCAGAATGTACATAGAAACATAGAAGATAGGAGCAGGAGTAGGCCATTCGGCCCCTCGAGCCTGCTCCGCCATTCAACGAGATCATGGCTGATCATCCAAATTCAGTACCCTGTCCCTGCCTTCTCCCCATATCCCTTGATCCCTTTAGCCTTAAGAAATATATCCAACTCTTTCTTGAATATATTTAATGAATTGGTCTCTATCGGCCTCTGTGGCAGAGAATTCCACAGGTTCACCACTCTCTGGGTGAAGAAATTCCTCCTCATTTCAGTCCTAAATGGCTTACCCCTTATCCTTAGACTGTGACCCCTGGTTCTGGACTCCCCGACCATCATAAACATCCTTCCTGCATCTAGTCTGTCCAGGCCTGACAGAATTTTATAGGTTTCGATGAGATCCCCTCTCAATCTTCTAAACTCCAGTGAGTATAAGCCCAATCGAAAACTCTCCATTGGTTGGAATCATACCTAGCACAAAGGAAGTTGGCTGTGGTTGTTGGAGGTCATTCATCTCAATCACATGACATCACTGCAGGAGTTCCTCAGGGCAGTGTCCTAGGCCCAACCATCTTCAGCTGTTTCATCAATGACCTTCCCTCCATCATAAGGTCAGAAGTGGGGATGTTCGCTGATGATTGCACACTGTTCACCATGCGAGACTCGTCAGATACTGATGCAGTCCGTGTCCATATGCAGCAAGACCTGGACAACATTCAGACTTGGGCTGACAAGTGGCAAGTAACATTCGCACCACACAAGTTCTAGGCAATGACCATCTCCAACAAGCGAGACTCTAACCATATCCCCTTGACATTCAATGGCATTACCATCGCTGAATCCCCCACTATCAACATCCTGGGGGTTACCATTGATCAGAAACTGAACTGGACTAGCCATATAAATACTGTGGCTACAAGAGCAGGCCAGAGGCTGGGAATTCTGCGGCGAGTGTCTCACCTCCTGACTCCCCAAAGCCTTTCCACCATCTACAAGGCACAAGTCAGGAGTGTGATGGAATACTCTCCACTTGCCTGGATGAATGCAGCTCCAACAACACTCAAGAAGCTCGACACCATTCAGGACAAAGCAGCCCGCTTGATTGGCACTCCATCCACCACCTTCAACATTCACTTCCTCCACCACCGGCGCACTGTGGCTGCAGTGTGTACCATCTACAAGATGCACTGCAGCAACTCGCCAAAGCTCCTTCAACAGCACCTTCCAAACCCACGACCTCTACCACTTAGAAGGACAAGGGCAGCAGACGCATGGGAACATCACCACCTACAAGTTCCCCTCCAAGCCACACACCATCCTGACTTGGACCTGTATCGCCGTTCCTTCACTGTCGCTGGGTCAAAATCCTGGAACTCCCTTCCTAACAGCATTGTGGGTGTACCTACACCATATGGACTGCAGCGGTTCAAGAAGGCGGCTCACCACCATCTTCTCAAGGGCAATTAGGGATGGGCACTAAATGCAGGCCTAGCCAGCGACGCCCACATCCCATCAATGAATTAAAAAAAAAAAAAAAAATCTCTCCTCATACATCATTCCTGCCATCCCAGGTATTAGCCTGGTGAATCTTCGCTGCACTCCTTCCATGGCAAGAACATCCTTCCTCAGGTAAGGCGACCAAAACTGCGCACACTACTCAAGGTGCGGTCTCACCAAGGCCCTGTACATTACAGGAAACTTTTTTTTATCCGGGACCGGCGTGGTGTCGGTTGATCAAAAAGTCCGGATTACAGAGAGGTATACTTACCAAGGTACGAGAGCCCCGTACACGGCCACAGGTGCAGGAACCCTGGTTACACGGCCACTAATATGAAGTAAAACTTACCTGAACCTACTCCTGAATTTTGCCGGTTAAGAGAGATTTCCGGTTATTTAGGTGCCGGTAAATCGAGAGTTTCCTGTACTATCATCAGTAAATGCAATCGGTCCCTATTAAACTCAAATTTCCTGAAGTGTTTTGAAGCTATGGATCCTCCAGCTTCGAATGTCAATGTGGACCGTTTTCACATCAATGACTCGGCTATAAGAGCCCGAGGTGAAGGGTCAAGAGCCATAGTTCAGGCCATTAACAAGGTGTGAAAGAAGTGAATGGTATAATGACGAGGTGAGGCTAAGCTCGAGTAATCTGACTGGCTCCCTGCTGCACTGTTTGGTTGCGTGCAGACTCCGAGCGAAGCTACAGTCTTAATTATCGAACTATTTCTACTTGGGCAACATTCGGTGCAGATTTTCCTGTAGCACTGAAGAGCTCTGAGAGACTGGAAGGCTCGCTGACAGTTTTTGGTGTTTTTTTTATCCCTGTGCTCTGACCGATTTCTCTTTTTGTTTAGGTCGGGCTTTTTCAGACTGACGGACCATGGGATGGCCGAGATTTCCTCCTGCAAGCAGAAAGGCTTCCACCCACATCCCAAGGACCCGCCTCTCTTCAACGTAAGTGGCGCTTGCTGCGTGCAGCTTTCTGAAAGGAAACAAAAGTATTTTTTGCAACAGAAAACTTGTGATTATCCAAGGCAGTAATTGACTACTCAATGGTTCTTTATTCCTCACCCTCCGTACGCGGTAGATATTCAGCATCGCTTGATAGTTTCCGGTAAACGTTCAAACATACACTTGAAAATACCGTAGAGTTGCAGCTGGGCAGGATAGCAGTCTCCGACTCCCGCGTCATTGAACCAAAACCATCGCACCAGCCCACTCTTCCCAGCAAAGGGTTCTTTGCTCCTTGCAATGGACCTGATGTGATCAACGTTACAGACTGTCTCCATCCTCTGTACAGGAATGGGTTAGATTAGTCGACAGCGTACTGAACATTCGCTTCATTTGTTCAGCCCAGATCTTATGAGCGTTTTCCTGCTTTCAATGGAGCACAGCATCAGGCAAATAAGGTCCAGAAATGATCTGACTAAGCGAGACATTTAATAAAGGCAAAGATCTGCTCTGGTTGTACGGTAACGTCAGTCCGTGCTCCTGACACCACAAGTAAAGCAGGGAAGGCCCCCACCCCCGTGGGCCTCCACGACCCTCCCCCCGCAGTGGCCCTCCGAGACCCCCCATACCCAGTCAGGTGACCGGGAACCCACACTGGCACTGTGTGGTGCCAGGGACTCTGACTTCAGTTAACTCTGGGGATTCACTAATGTCGGCTGACTGCTGCCCTCAGTGCTCAGAGAGCACGGGCACTGGTCATGGGCCGGAATTTGCCTGCGTTATATTGTGTCCTTTCAGCCGGAGGGATTACTGCCGATCGCTGACCAATGTCCTAACAAGTTGCATTGCGTATAACCACTTTCATTAATCTCTCTCCACCTGTGTTTTTCAGGCGTGCTCACATGTTTCTGTAACGGAGACGAGCGTTACAATGCTGGACCTCCGGTGATTGGTGCCTTGTCTTCTGAGCGTCTTTGGTTTCCATAGAAACCACTAACCACGATGTCACTGTCTTCAGTACCACAGGCCGAGGACTCTGCAGATCTCACACTTCCGAACCGGCCGCACTTTCTTTGTTGATTGAGGAGTTTTTGATTTGAATGTAATTATTCTAAAATACTACTTAATATGTTGTCAGTTCCAAACACTCTCTTGTACAGAAAGCGGGGACTGCCTTTATTTAAAATCCTGCACTGCTGCACCTAACCTATCGAAACACGGGAGATGAAGTAAGATGCCTGTCGATGCTTTTTTTTGTTAAATCTCACTGCACTTTGACCTCTCTTAACCTTATTTGGCCAAATTATTGTCGTTTTGCACATCAATAAACCAAGTATGGCCATTTGGTTTCTTGATTTTTGTCATTTCCTCGCCACCTCGCGCAGTTTTGCTCAGATGCCTTGCGATTGGCCTATGATCTGTGTCTTGCACATATTTTGAGTTCTGCTTAATAATCTAACTGAACCATGTTGGGGAGTAAGTGTTCGGAATGAGCATATGCCAGCTGGGATACCGCGACTATTTTCTTAGCTTTAAACCATTTTAAAATCGCTAACGCCTGACATCACCTCTGAACGGCCTAGCTCTAGTTTTAAGGTTGTGCCCCCTTGTTCTGGACACCCTCCAAACCCCAGAAAGGGAGGGGGGGGGGGGGGGGAACTTGCATTTATATAGCGCCTTTCACAACCACCGGACATCCCAAGGCGCTTTTCAGCCAATGAAGTACTTTTGAAGTGTAGTCACTGTTGTAATGTAGGAAACTCGGCAGCCAATTTGCGCACAGCAAGCTCCCACTAACGACAAAGTGATAATGATCAGATGATCTGTTTGTGATGTTGATTGAGGGGTAAGTACTGGCCCGGACACCAGGGATAACTCCCCTGCTCTTGTTTTGAAATAGTGCCCTGGGATCTTTTACATCCACCTGAGCGAGCAGACGGGGCCTCGGTTTAACATCTCATCTGAAAGACGGTAGCTCTGACAGTGCAGCACTCCCCCAGTACTGCACTGGAGCGTCGGCCTAGATTTTTGTGCTCTGGTCCCTGGAGTGGGACTTGGACCCACGACCTTCATGGCTCAGAGGTGAGAGTGTTACCAACCCAGCCACAGCTGACATCAGAGGAAATAGTTTCTACCCTATCAAATCCTCTTATTAGTTCAAACACTAGGTTCTTGACCAGAAAGGCTCATTGTAAGGGCTCTTAATGATTGGAACAGAACACTTTCCATTTCGAGCACCCAGTGTGAACAGTGAGCAGTTCCAGGTGAGATACAGAGCAAAGCTCCATATGCCCTACCTCTAGCTCAGAGTGTACCCCTTATTACACCAGTACAACACTTTTCTATTCTGCACACCGGCCATCATATTGCCTCTTCGAGTGAGGTTACCAGTTGTGTGCTGAGGGTCCATTCCCACCAGCAACTGGATTGAGACTGCCAAACTCATTTTACATTTGAACCCTGCCCGCATCATCAGGCAGAGAGCACCATCATGGCATCAGGCCTGGGCTGGATTTGAGACCAGGTCTTCAAGGTGAAAAGCCAGAGTCTAACCCACTGCATCACCCAGTTGTCCACTGGTGGGAGGTATAATGAAATAACAACAGAAAATGCTGGAAATACTCGGCAGGCCGGGCAGCACCCGTGGAGAGAGAAACAGAGTTAACGTTTCAGAACTGGAAAAAGCTGGAAAAGTAACATATTAAGCAGGTGCAGAGACAGTTGGGGGGGGGGGGGAATTGAAAGAACATACTGTGAAAATGTTGCAAATGGGAATGGCAAAATCACACAGCATGAAAAATGGGAGCAGGGATTATTATCTGAAATTGTTGAACTCGATGTTGAGTCCAGAAGGCTGTAAAGTGCTAATCGAAAGATGAGGTGCTGTTCCTCGAGCTTACGTTGAGCTTCATTGGAACAGTGTAAAAGGCCGAGGACAGTGAGGTCAGAGTGGGAGTGAAGCGGAGAACATAACATAAGAAATAGGAGCAAGAGTAGGCCATACGGCCCCTCGAGCCTGCTCCGCCATTCAATAGGATCATGGCTGATCCGAACCTAGGCTCACGTCCACTTCCCTGCCCTCTTCCCGTAACCCCTAATTCCCTTATCAGCTAGGAAACTGTCTATCTCCGTTTTAAATTTATTTAATGTCGCAGCTTCCACAGCTCTCTGAGGTAGCAAATTCCATAGATTTACTACCCTCTGAGTGAAGAAGTTTCTCCTCATCTCAGTTTTGAAAGGGCAGCCCCTTATTCTAAGATTATGCCCTCTAGTTCTAGTCTCACCCATCAGTGGAAATTAAAGTGACAAGCGACTGGAAGCTCAAAGTCACGCTTACAGACTGAACGGAGGTGTTCCGCAAAGCGGTCACCCAATCTGCGTTTGGTCTCCCCAATGGAGAGGAGACCGCATCGTGAGCAGCGAATACAGTATGGAGGTATAATGATGTCCCAGACAGCAACCTAGGTTCTTGCACAGTAGGCCTGTACACTTGAACAGGTGATGCACCCGGGCTGTTAAACTTCAACCCTGCAAAACTCACCAGATTCATGAAGTGCAGGGATGCGCACTCTCTGTGGGTACGTACCAGAAAGGGCCTCAGCACAGCCACCATATTGGTTGTACCTCTTGGTTTTGACACTGCATTTAGGAATTTGCATCTGGTTATCGCTGGTATCTTGGCTGGTGGGGGTGACCAGGGACCAGGTGGGAATTGACTTCAGAACAGAGGAGGTCACTCCTCTTGCCCTGTAAAATCAACTTCCAAATTATTGTACTCGCCTTCAAATCTCTCTGGTCTTGCTCCTCCTTGCATATACCCTTCACTCCTTTGACTGCTTCTCATTCTCCACCCCACCATTGATGGCCGCTCCTTAAGCTGCAGTGCTCCCATTCTCTTGCTCCTTCTAAAAAGCCTCCTGTTTTGCCAATCTTTCACGCCCTCCTTATCTGCTCTCTCCCGATTCTCGATGACTACTGCTCTGCAAAAGGCTTAGATCTCTCACTGTGCTTGAGCACCATAGAAATGTAAGTTGGTGGTGACTTGTTTAGCATTGCAAGATACGGGACTCTCTCAAAGACTTTGGCAAATTACCATTACTTTTCATATCTCCAAAGTGCACAAGATCAGAGTTCGGTAACTGCCTAAAATAGGTTACAAAATCACAGGGTAATGGCCAAACCAAATGCCATATTGGGTATCATGGCTTAGGTCAGAACTTTCAAGGTGATGGATAACTTAAGAGTTAACAGCAGCTTCCATAAAGTGAGAATAACAGGAAAATATGGTATTTAAGTATGAGCCTTGGACCGATGGTTGCACACCTGCATCGAAATCAGAAGGTCGTGGATTCAAGTCCCATTCCAGATACTTGAGCACTTAAGCCAGGCTGACATTCCCAGTGAATGACTGAGGGAGTGCTGCATTGTCGGAGGGGCAGTACTGAGGGAGCTCTGCATTGTCGGAGGGGCAGTACTGAGGGAGCGCCGCACTGTCGGAGGGGCAGTACTGAGGGAGCTCTGCATTGTCGGAGGGGCAGTACTGAGGGAGCGCCGCACTGTCGGAGGGGCAGTACTGAGGGAGCGCCGCACTGTCGGAGGGGCAGTACTGAGGGAGCGCCGCACTGTCGGAGGGGCAGTACTGAGGGAGCGCCGCACTGTCGGAGGGGCAGTACTGAGGGAGTGCCGCACTGTCGGACGGGCAGTACTGAGGGAGCCCCGCACTATCGGAGGGGCAGTACTGAGGGAGTGCTGCACTGTCGGAGGGTCAGTGCTGAGGGAGCGCCGCACTGTCAGAGGAGCAGTACTGAGGGAGTGCTGCACTGTCGGAGGGGCAGTACTGAGGGAGCGCTGCACTGTCGGAAAGGCAGTACTGAGGGAGCACTGCACTGTCGGAGGGGCAGTACTGAGGGAGCGCTGCACTGTCGGAGGGGCAGTACTGGTGGTGTGCTGCACCGACGGAGGGGCAGTACTGAGGGAGTGCTGCACTGTCGGAGGGTCAGTACTGAGGGAGCACTGCACTGTCGGAGGGGCAGTACTGAGGGAGTGCTGCACTGTCGGTGGTGCGGTACTGAGGGAGCCCTGCACTGTCGGAGGGGCAGTACTGAGGGAGTGCTGCACTGTCGGAGGGGCAGTACTGAGGGAGTGCCGCACTGTCAGTACTGAGGGAGCGCTGCACTGTCAGAGGGGCAGTACTGAGGGAGCGCTGCTCTGTTGGAGGGGCAGTACTGAGGGAGTGCTGCACTGTCGGAGGGACAGTACTGAGGGAGCAGTTTAGCGTCTCATCCAAAAGACAGCACCTCCGACAGTGCAGCACTCCCTCAGCAGTACACCGGAGAGTCAGCCTAAAATTTTGTGTTCAAGTCTCTGGCGTGGAACTTGAACCCACAACCTTCCGACTCAGAGGCGAGGATGCTACCCACTGAGTCACAGCTGACATAAGAAGGAAGTTGACTTGAACGAAGGTAGAAATGAAGAGAGCTCTCTATTATGTCCGTGTATAATTGAGACACGGACTACAGGAGTCGATTATAACAAGTCTTTACTGAATGGAGACAACCTGGAAACTGAAAACTACAGAAGCCTGCTAGGGCCTTTTATACAGGGGTGGTCACTGCCGGTACTGCAGTCTGAGACCAGTTATTCCCTTAAAGGTACATACACAACAATTCCTCCCCTTTTAGATAAACAGTACATAACATTCATTTAACAACTAAATAATAACTAATTACAATTACATTTGCTAGATACATTGGTAGAAGTTAAGCAATTATAAGTTCAGTCTTTGAGGAGGCTTCCTGATTCTGTCTGGATAACGCCTCTTTGGGATATCAGGTTCTTCTGGCAAGGTTGAGTCGGGATCAATGTCGTTGTTTGGTTCGTCTGCTTCCAATATCACCGATTCTGCGGTAGATGCAATTGGTACTTCGGTTTCATCGCCAGGTGTATCAGATCGTGGTGTGGAGTTGACGTTTTCCAGTGACTCTAGAATCTGGTCAGCATGGCGTCTTACAATGCTCTCTCCAACGTCCACGGTATACATGAGAGGTCCTTGCCGTGTACAGATCGTTCCTGGCTGCCATTTCTCTGTGCGGTAGTCCCGGGCCAAAACTGGTTGACCTATCTTAAAACTCCTGGTCGGCCTTTCATTCATATTCTGAAACTGCCTGTTCTCCACATCTCTTCTGACGTTTGGCTTAACCAAATCCAAGCGGCATCGTAGTCTTCGATTGAAGAACATCATGGCTGGAGTTTGGTTGGTAACCGCATGTGTCGCATTCCGGTAGGCAAACAAGAAGTTATCCACCTTGTGTTGTAGGGGTATATCTTCATTACACATTGCCTTGATAGCCTTCTTGAATGTTTGAACAAACCTCTCGGCCAATCCATTAGTGGCTGGATGATATGGGGCGGATGTGTAATGCTTAACACTATTGTTCTTTAAGAACCTCCGGAACTCTTCAGACACAAACTGTGGTCCATTGTCAGAGCAAATCTGTTCAGGCAGCCCATTCCTGGCGAATATGGTTCCTAAGACTGTGATAGTTTTTTCTGTGGTGGTTGAGGACATTTTTATTACCTCTGGCCACTTTGAATGTGCATCCACCGCAATTAAAAACATCGAGTCCATAAAGGGACCAGCAAAATCAATGTGCACCCTTTGCCATGGAGATGAGGGCCACTCCCATGGATGTAGAGGGGCTTGTGGTGGGGCGTTTTGGACCTTCTGGCATCCTGTACAGCTCTTGGTCATCTCTTCGATTTCTCTATCGATTCCCGGCCACCACACAAATGCTCTGGCTAAGTTCTTCATTTTTACCCCTCCCAGATGACCCTCATGAAGCTCATTGAGCACTCTATCCTTCAATTTGGGTGGAATTACTACTCTGGATCCACACATCAAGGTTCCTCTGCACAATGACAGCTGTTCTCTTCTCGGCGAGAATGCTGGCAGCAGTGGTTCGCCATGTGCTGGCCATCCCTTCACCGTTAAATCATAGACCCAGGAGAGTGTCGGGTCATTTCGTGTTTCCTTTTCTATGTTTGCATTCATCACAGGGAGACATTCGACTATAGTCGAGTGGAATAACTCCACTGGATCCACTGCCAGTTCTTCTTCCACCGTTGGCAACGGTAGCCGCGACAATCCATCAGCATTCCCATGCTGTTTAGTTCCTTTGTACTCGATGTCATATTGGTGTGCCCCTAGGAAAAGGGACCACCTCTGTAGCCGTTGTGCCGTCATTATCGGTACGCCCTTCTGAGGGTTGAAAATGGAGACGAGAGGTTGATGATCAATTAGTAGAGTAAATTTCTGACCGTGCAGGTAGTGATTGAACTTCTTCACCCCCCACACCAGGCTGAGGGCCTCTCTGTCAATCTGGGCGTAGTTACGCTCGGCTGAAGTTAACGAGCGTGACGCAAAAGCTATCGGCCTCTCTGAACCATCAAGGAATTTATGTGACAGTACCGCCCCAATGCCGTAGGGAGACGCATCACACGCCAGTCTTATCGGTAGTGATGGGTTGTAGTGAGCCAATACTTCTCTTGAAGTGATTAGGTCCTTACTCTTCTGAAAGGCCCGCTTACATTCACCGCTCCATTTCCATGCTACTCCCGTTCATAGTAGGGCGTTCAGTGGATGCAGAATTGTGGACAAATTCAGCAAAAACTTACGGTAGTAATTCACCAATCCGAGGAATGACCTCAGTTGCGACACATTTTCAGGCGCTGGAGCCTTAACTACCGCTTCAATTTTGTCAGGGGACTTATGCAACCCCTCTTCATCAATCACGTGGCCACAATACGATATCCGTTTCTTAAAAAACTCGCACTTGGGGCGATTGGCTCGTAGCCCATGTTCACGTAGTCTAGTGAGCACCTGCTCTAGGTTGGCAAGGTGTTCACTGTCATCTTCACCTGTCACTAGGATGTCGTCCAAGTAACACTGAGTCCCCGGAATCCCTTGCAGGACTTGTTCCATCGCTCTTTGCCATATCGCCGGAGCTGATGCTACTCCGAATACCAGTCGATTATACTGGTAAAGACCTTTGTGAGTGTTTATCGTGAGATACTTCCTAGAGGATTCTTCAACCTCCATCTGCAAATATGCTTGTGCTAGGTCAATTTTTGTAAAATGCTTCCCTCCAGATAGTGAGGCGAAGATATCTTCTATCCTTGGAAGAGGATATTGTACTGTGTGAAGGACTGGGTTCACTGTCACCTTGAAGTCGCCACAGATGCGAACCTTCCTTGGCTCCTCAGACTTATTGTTTAACGTTTTCTTCATGACAGGAACGATGGGTGTCGCCCACTCGCTCCAGTCTACCTTAGATAACACGCCTGCATTCTCCAGATTCTCCAGCTCTGCCTCGACGGCTGGGCGAATTGCATATGGTACCGGTCTTGCTTTGAAAAACTTGGGAATTGCATTCTCCTCTATTTTTATCGAGGCGGTTACGCCTTTAAGAGTGCCCAGTTCTTGTTGAAATACCTCTTTGTCGTCAGCTAAGATTGTTGACAATCGTCCAGGAGTGACGTCGTCATCCTTTTTACCAGCCACCGTCAGTGCCTGAATGGAGTGCCAGTCTAAACTTATCTTTCTGATCCATTCACGTCCCAATAACGGTGGTCCACCATCTTGCAGAATGTAGAGATACAATTTCCGTATTTTCTTGCCGTTGTATTCGACAGGCACCCTTATTTTTCCTCTGGGGTATACTTTTTGCCCCGTATACGTCCTCAAGACAATGGATGTCTCTCTCAAGGGTATGTGTGAGAATAGCCGCTCGTAGTCTCGTCAATTCATGACGGTTAGAGCTGATCCTGTATCCAATTCCATTTGGACTTGGGACCCTGCTGTCGTGAGGGTGACCCAAATGGTTCGGTGATCCTCTTTTGCGATTACGTTGTGAAGTTTGAGACAGCTTAGTCTCTTGTTCCCGGATTCACTATCGCTCATCTGGTCTTTGGAACTACTGTCCGTCATCTTTTGTACTTTCCTGTACGGTTCCTTAGTAGCCTTTTTGTTGTCGTTGGTCTTCTTCCCAGACCTGCAAACTCGTGCAATGTGTCCCATCTTTCCGCATTGCCTGCATATTTTGTCCTTGGACCAGCAGTCCTTCTGGTCATGGTTTGTTCTGCCGCAGCGATAACATTTTGCAAATCCCCCTGTCATTTCGTGGGTGCCGTATTCCTGTGGCTTTTGTTGTATTTCCGCAGCTCCCCTTGCTGTTGCTTTGTACGATACTGCCACACTGAAAGCCTTATCTAGCGTCAGCTCTTTCTCTGAGAGTAACCTCTTCTGGGTTCCTTCACTCAGGAGTCCACAGACAAATTTGTCCCGTAAGGTATCTGCCAGTCCTGCTCCGAACTGGCAGTGCTTTGATAGCTTGCGTAGTTCCGTAAGGTAATCAGCATTGCTCTCATTTTTATGCTGATTTCTCCTGTGGAATTTAAATCTTTCTGCTGTCAGCAGCGGTGTAGGATTTAGGTGTTCCTATAGGATAGCAACAATTTTGTTAAAACTCTTCGCCTTCGGTTTGGCTGGAGTAATCAGGTCCCGCAATAGGCCGTACGTTCTTGCGCCCATTAAATTTAGCAATACCGATGCCTTTTTCTCATCGGCTATTTCGTTTGCCTCGCAATATACCTCGACTCTTTCCACATACGTGGTCCAGTCTTCTATTGCATTATCGAAGGCAGTGATATCGCCAGTCTTTGGCATCTTGAAAATCTAAGATGGCGCCTCCTGCGCTTTTCCTTCGTCCCCGATGGATCAAAATGGCGCCTCCCGCGCTTTTCCTTCTTCCCCGCCGAGTTAAGATGGCGCCTCCCGCGCTTTCCTGCCGCTGCCACTGCTGCCAACGCTATTGCTGGCGATTATATTTATTTTACTATCCTGTAATGGCGACGCCCTATGGTCTTCGCGCCTCCCCGATCGCTGCTGCCAACGCCGCTCTCCGCAGTATTTTTATTTTTCTATCGCGCTTCAATTTTTGCTCCGTTAATTGAAGAACCGTTCCCGTCATGGAGTGGACCCTCTGGGACACTTCCCTCCCTCTTCTTAGGTCCGAATGCTGCCCGGCTTCGAAGCACTGGCCGCGCCCTGTGTGCTCCACCCTCTCTCTCTTTGCTTCCCGACTTGCTGCCCGGCCCCGTTGCAGAGCCACCCGATCGAGCTCTAGCCCGCCGCAGCCCAGGAAGGATCAGTGCACTACCTGCCACCAGCCCGATTAGCTGGGAAACCACAGACTGGAAAACCAAGCCTGGCTCTCGACAGTCTCTCCTGCACTTTTCAATTCGATGATTTGGAGGGCGGTTGCCCACGGTCGATGCCCGTTTCTCGAGTTCCTTTGGATTATTATTTTTTTTTCTTTCTTCTGGCTTCGACCTTCAATAACGTCATCTGAGGTGGGTGCTGCCGAGTTGCAGGTAAGTTCGTTTCTTACTTGTCGCCAGTATTATGTCCGTGTATAATTGAGACACGGACTGCAGGAGTTGATTATAACAAGTCTTTACTGAATGGAGACAACCTGGAAACTGAAACTACAGAAGCCTGCTAGGGCCTTTTATACAGCGGTGGTCACTGCCGGTACTGCAGTCTGAGACCAGTTATTCCCTTAAAGGTACATACACAACACTCTCGACCAGGAAATGCTGGAGGACGTTTAGCCTATGGTGTGATTGGAATCACTAAAGAATTAAATGAATATATCTGTGGCGGGGGTGGAGAATTCATGTAATTTCTTGCAAATAGTTTTTTTTTAATTCGCTTATGGGATCCGGGCTTCGCTGGCAAAGCCAGCATTTATTGCCCATCCCTAGTTGCCTTTGAGAAGGTGGTGGTGAGCAGCCTTCTTGAACTGCTGCAGTCCGTGTGGTGAAGGTACTCCCACAGTGCTGTTAGGAAGGGAGTTCCAGGATTTTGGCCCAGCGACTTCTAAGTCAGGATGGTGTGTGACTTGGAGGGGAACTTGGAGGTGGCGGTGTTCCCATGCGCCTGCTGCCCTTGTCCTTCTAGGTGGTAGAGGTCGTGGGTTTGGGAGGTGCTGCTGAAGAAGCCTTGGCGAGTTGCTGCAGTGCATCTTGTAGACGGTACACACTGCAGCCATGGTACGCCGGTGGTGGAGGGAGTGAATGTTTAAGGTGGTGGATGGGGTGCCAGTCAAGCGGGCTGCTTTGTCCTGGATGCTGTTGTGCTTCTTGAGTGTTGTTGGAGCTGCACTCATCCAGGCAAGTGGAGAGTATTCCATCACACTCCTTACTTGTGCCTTGTAAATGGTGGAAAGGCTTTGGGGAGTCAGGAGGTGAGACACTTGCCGCAGAATACCCAGTCTCTGACCTGCTCTTGTTGCCACAGTATTTATGTGGCTGGTCCAGTTAAGTTTCTGGTCAATGGTGACCCCCAGGATGTTGATGGTGGGGGATTCGGCGATGGTAATGCCGCTGAATGTCAAGGGGAGGTGGTTAGACTCTCGCTTGTTGGAGATAGTCATTGCCCGGCACTTCTGTGGCGTGAATGTTACCTGCCACTTATCAGCCCAAGCCTGAACGTCGTCCAGGTCTTGCTGCATGCGGGCATGGACTGCTTCATTATCTGAGGAGTTGTGAATGGCGCTGAACACTGTGCAGTCATCAGCGAACATCCCCATTTCTAACCTTATGTTGGAGGAAAGGTCATTGATGAAGCAGCTGAAGATGGTTGGTCCTGGGACACTGCCCTGAGGAACTCCTGCAGAGATGTCCTGGGGCTGTGATGATTGACCTTCAACCACCACAACCATTTTCCTTTGTGCTAGGTATGACTCCAGCCAGTGGAGAGTTTTCCCCTTGATTCCCACTGACTTCAGTTTTACTAGGGCTCCTTGAAGCCACACTCGGTCAAATGCTGCCTTGATGTCAAGGGCAGTAACTCTCACCTCACCTCTGGAATTCAGCTCCTTTGTCCATATTTGGACCAAGGCTGTATTGAGGTCAGGAGCTGAGTGGTCTTGGCGGAACCCAAATTGGGCATCAGTGAGCAGGTTATTGGTGAGTAAGTGCCGCTTGATAACACTGTCGATGACACCTTCCATCACTTTGCTGATGATTGAGAGTAGACTGATGGGGCGGTAATTGGCCGGGTTGGATTTGTCCTGCTTTTTGTGGACAGGACACATCTGGGCAGTTTTCCACATTGTCGGATAGATGCCAGTGTTGTAGCTGTACTGGAACAGCTTGGCTAGAGGTGCAGCTAGTTCTGGAACACAAGTCTTCAGCACGATAGCTGGGATGTTGTTGGGGCCCATAGCCTTTGCTGTATCCAGTGCGCTCAGCCTTTTCTTGATATCACGTGGAGTGAATCGAATTGGTTGAAGACTGGCTTCTGTGATGGTGGGGACCCCGGGAGTAGGCCGATATGGATCATCCACTCGGCACTTCTGGTTGAAGTTGGTTGCAAATACTTCAGCCTTGCCTTTTGCACTCACGTGCTGGGCTCCACCATCATTGAGGATGGGGATATTCATGGAGCCTCCTCCTCCCGTTAGTTGTTTAATGGTCCACCACCATTCACGACTGGATGTGGCAGGACTGCAGAGCTTTGATCTGATCCGTTGATTGTGGGATCGCTTAACCTTGTCTATAGCATGCTGCTTCTGCTTTTTAGCATGCATGTAGTCCTGTGTTGCAACTTCCCCAGGTTGGCACCTCATTTTTAGGTACGCCTGGTGCTGCTCCTGGCATGCTCTTCTACACTCCTTATTGAACCAGGGTTGGTCCCCTGGCTTGGTGGTAATGGTAGAGTGAGGGATGTGC